>NC_036849.1:21975200-22042308 GCF_002910315.2 Salvelinus sp. IW2-2015
CCCTTGGACACTACGCTGACAGACACAGCAAACCTTCTTGCCAAGCTCGCATTGATGTGCCATCCTGGATGAACTGCACTACCTGAGCCACTTGTGTGGGTTGTAGACTCCGTCTCATGCTACCACTAGAGTGAGAGCACCGCCAGCATTCAAAAGTGACCAAAACATCAGCCAGGAAGCATAGGAACTGAGAAGTGGTCTGTGGTCACCACCCTGCAGAATCACTCCTTTATTGGGGGTGTCTTGCTAATTGCCTAATATTTCCACCTTTTGTCTATTCCATTTGCACAACAGCATGTGAAATTTATTGTCAATCAGTGTTGCTTCCTAAGTGGACAGTTTGATTTCACAGAAGTGTGATTGACTTGGAGTTACATTGTGTTGTTTAAGTGTTCGATGCTAGTATTTACTTGTGACGCTATGCTAGGCTATGCTAGTCAGCTTTTTTACTGTGGGGGGTGCTCCCGGTTTCGGGATTGGGACCAATTAGAAGTTAACTGAATGATAGATATATATTTTTTACATAGTTTGCAAACTGATATGTGACACGTATTAATGCCAAAATAACATGTAAAACAGGCTAAAATGCTCAGCCCCACCTGCCCTGAATGACGTGTTGCCACTGATCGGGACACTGCACTGCTATGACAGTTCAGTGTTATGCTTTGTTATGCTTTTGTAAGTTTGTCCAACAATAAACAATGTAGCTACCTAGCTAACAACTTAGCTTGATGTGCATTGTTCATCAAGTCCTTAATCCTAATAACAGTTCAGCCATTATCCACATATTACTTTTTATCTCTAATGTAATGCTGTATTTCCTTTATATGTGCACAGCACACCAACACATCATTCCATGGTAGCTAGGTATAACCTGTGTAGGCATTACATTGTAGTGGTTCTGTAAGTACAGACAGTTATACTACATAGTACCACAGTTATACTACAGTAGTTATTTCACTGGTAGTCACTCTGATATGAATTAGGCCTATACAATGTAAATAGTCATTTTTACTGAAGTTCTAAACTGTTCAGCTATTTATGCGTAACACCAGTGAAAAGACAACATGGTGATAGGCCTACTCCATAGTAACCATTTATTTGCAATGGTGTCCTTAAATAATAGATATATTTATTGCCTTAAGTTTTCAGATAAAGTGTGCAAAACTCTGTGGTTATCTCAAGGAAATATGTGAGAGAGAAAAACAAGTGAAAATTAGGATCCTTGAGATGTGGAGTGCATAGAAATTAGCATGAAGAACACTATCCTGACCGTGGCCCTCTGCATCAACAGATGGTAAGACTGAGACGTACAGTGTGTCATCTGTCAGTGTAGCCACAGCTGCAGAGTTGGTATTGGGCATTGTTCATTTAAAAGGAGTATGATTCTCTGTAAGCTCAGAAAAATGTATACATACATTTAAAAATTGTGCATTATTGAGATCGAGAGCACATTTTATTGAACTATTTTTATATGATTCAGCAAATATCACTGTACAGTAAATATATGGTTGATGCTCATCCTCTAATTGAGCAATAATGCCCGAGGGGGTGTTGTATATGGCCAATATACCACGGCTAAGGCCTATTCTTAAGCACTATGCAACGCGGAGTGCCTCGATACAGCCCTTAACTGTGGTACATTGGCCATATACCACAAACCCCCGAGGTGCCTTATTGCTATTATAAACAGGTTACCAACTTAATTAGAACAGTAAAAAGTCATTTTTTGTCATACCTGTGGTATACTGTCTGAAATACCACCGCTGTCAGCCAATCAGAATTCAGGGCTTGAACCACCCAGTTTATAATGTCCCTTATGTACTGAAGGCTAGTTAATGTGCGTGCGTGTTCTTGATTTACAAGGCCATTTCACAAGACCATTTTGGGGGGAATTTCTAAAATATGATGCATGCACTTCAATGGCGTTCTTATTCAATTGCCTTAGTATATTGCTCTAATTGCCACAAACACTGTAGGAATATTTACACTAATTTGCTTGATGTAACAATAGTACACATTGTAACACTGCAGTTTATCACCACAGCCAAATGAGCAAGAGAGAAAACAATGAGTGGGTCAGATTATCACTTAAAAGTCAACAACAGTGCTCAACAGCTTAATATCTAACTAAATTGGTTAATTATGACTCGTTAAATTAATTTACCAATATTGAGACAGTGAAGTGCTCCAGAGGTTTATATACACCCCCCCCCCCCCCCCAAGCAGTTGCTTGTTTTTTTTTTATGCTTTGTATTAGTCAGAAATGTTTGTAAACTCAGCAAAAAAAGAAACGTCCTCTCACTGTCAACTGCGTTTATTTTCAGCAAACTTAACATGTGTAAATATTTGTATGAACATAACAAGATTCAACAACTGAGACATAAACTGAACAAGTTCCACAGATATGTGACTAACATAAATGGAATAATGTGTCCTGAACAAAAGGGGGGTCAAAATAATCAAAAGTAACAGTCAGTATCTGCTGTGGCACCAGCTGCATTAAATACTGCAGTGCATCTCCTCCTCATGGACTGCACCAGATTTGCCAGTTCTTGCTGTGCAATGTTACCCCACTCTTCCACCAAGGCACCTGCAAGTTCCCGGACATTTGGGGGGGAATGGCCCTAGCCCTCAACGTCCGATCCAACAGGTCCGAGACGTGCTCAATAGGATTGAGATCCGGGCTCTTCGCTGGCCATGGCAGAACACTGACATTCCTGTCTTGCAGGAAATCACGAACAGAACGAGCAGTATGGCTGGTGGCATTGTCATGCTGGAGGGTCATGTCAGGAYGAGCCTGCAGGAAGGGTACCACATGAGAGAGGAGGATGTCTTCCCTGTAACGCACAGTGTTGAGATTGCTTGCAATGACAACAAGCTTAGTCCGATGATGCTGTGACACACCGCCCCAGACCATGACGGACCCTCCACCTCCAAATCGATCCCACTCCAGAGTACAGACCTCGGTGTAACGCTCATTCCTTCGACGATAAACGCGAATCCAACCATCACCCCTACTGAGACAAAACTGTGGGTTTGTGCCCATAGGTGACTTTGTTGCCGGTGAGGAACTGTCCTACAAGCCCTCAGTCCAGCCTCTCTCATCCTATTGCGGACAGTCTGAGCACTGATGGAGGGACTGTGCGTTCCTGGTATAACTTGGTCAGTTGTTGTTGCCATCCTGTACCTGTCCCGCAGGTGTAATGTTCGGCTGTTCCGATCCTGTGCAGGTGTTACACTTGGTCTGCCACTGTGAGGACGATCAGCTGTCTGTCCTGTCTCCCTGTAGCGCTGTCTTAGGCGTCTCGCAGTACGGACATTGCAAGTTATTGCCCTGGTCACATCTGCAGTCCTCATGCCTCCTTGCAGCATGCCTAAGGCATGTTCACGCAGATGAGCAGGGACCCTGGGCATCTTTCTTTTGGTGTTTTTCAGAGTCAGTAGAAAGGCATAACTGTGATCTTAATTGCCTACCGTCTGTAAACTGTTAGTGTCTTAACGACCGTTCCACAGGTGCATGTTCATTAATTGTTTATGATTCATTGAACAAGCATGGGAAAACAGTGTTTAAACCCTTTACAATGAAGATCTGTGAAGTTATTTGGATTTTTACGAATTATCTTTGAAAGACAGGGTCCTGAAAAAGGGACGTTTCTTTTTTTGCTGAGTTTAGTTCATTTGTAAAAACTACTGTGTTTCATTCATCTAGTGTGCTAAGACTTAATTGTTAAGCAGTACACCAACTATGAAAATGTGCCATTTACATTCAGATGTGAACATTTTACTAGACCAATTTGTTGTTTGTATTTTGTAGCAAAATGCAGCCTGTTTTTCCAATGAGCAGAAAACAATACGACCACACACCCTTACAAACGATGCTATCATATATTACTGTAATCATGATCATTTGTGACTTCATTATTATCTTTGAATGTAGAATCAGTGCAAATAGATAAAGTTTATTTAGCAATGTTGATCAACAAAAAGTAGCCTTTTTATGTGGCAATTGGTATTGTTTTGAAGAAAAGGCCTGGGATGTTAGAGTTCAACCCAGTGCCCTTAACTGCACCATTAGACTGACTGCCCTAATCTCAACTCCAATTAAACAGTCTGGCTACCCAGATAATTGATTAAAAGTGTTTGCAGGCAGAATACATGTGGTGACTGACTTTCTTGTGTTTGGACACTTTGGATCTCACAAGCTCTTATTTCCATGTCTGCCTGTGTTTGCAGAGCATGTTTAATCAGTTTTATCGCACTGAAGAAATATCCTATGTATACAATTACCAAGATAATATGAAATGACGTGCACTATGTGAATTTTTCTGATAGGGACCATATCCTATGATTTTGGATATTGTTGAACTTTGCATTGAGCAACGGTTCAATAGTTAGGATAATTGCTCACTTTGAGAAGGACATTTTCTAAATGAATATTGATCTATTGACCGTGTTTTTCCTGTTTTTCACAGGTTCGATGCTTGAATAGAATTTCCAGATTCATGGCAGCGAGGCGGAAAAAAGGTATTGACGAGGTAACATAGTAATTAAATAATCTCTGGAAATTATAAAATAGTACATTCGAAAATACATCTAGGCCTAACCTTTGATTAGAATAAGTTGACTCATGAATAAAGGAATAGACATGACTTGCGTCTAGGCTATGTTTAATTCTGGCTGTTGTAGTAGTTTTGTTATTGCAGGGTGCCCTATGTTCTGTACAATTTATTTTATATAATGGACGCCTGTTTATATGAATAAACAGTTTAACAGTGTAAAATAGACTTAGGGAAATGTATACCAGATAGTGTATAATATCTGAAGATTTGCCCAAACATATTTTACTCACACAGTATGCTCTTCTCAATGCACATCTTAGCTCTATCAAACTGTGTTTTCAGCTTTGGAACAACAAAGAAAAGTAGACATTATGCCGAGCAAATCTGTAGAGCAGTATACATTTAACTGTGTATATGCAAGGTGTCTAATCGTGGCTTGTTCCTTGGTACAAGCCATGTAGTTCAAGCCCATAGCTGCTTCTTCCTTCACTTAATTTAGTAATGCTCTTTCAGATGAAATGTCTAAGACATCTCATAATAACTTGGAGCATGCTGTCTAGAGCAGTCACTTGTGACTATGTGCAAACCCCCCCTCAGCTTGGCGATATTGTAATGAGCAAAATGGTACCGTCACTCCATTATGCATACAAGCCATTGCTGGCAGTGTGCATGTCCCTCAGGCTACAGCATTCATTAAGKGAAGCTTACCGGGCTGAAAGCTGGAGACATGTGATAACGGGATATGATTTTCATATTTAATACATTCCTTGGAAGAGCACGCGYGTGCCGCAGATTGATAGAAGAATCAATTGCTACTTTAGTGAAACACTTTCTACTTTGCCCTGCAGCTACCGATGGAATCACTCAGCCAAGAAATKAACTTTTCYTMTTTTTTACCTRCTTTGTGGATCTGCTGGGCAGAGCTGCATGGTTTACAGTGAATGTTATTAAGCAGCTAACTGTTTGGTATTTAAGACTCTTATCAGAAAAGAAACAGAAGCCATGCTTTTTATTATGTTTGGAGGGAGATTTTTTTTTGCTTTCTCTTCCCCCCTCAGTGCCATAGCAGACAGGAATCGCAACTTGCGCAGAGGATTACTTATAAGATTAAAGTTAAAACATGGATCATGTAACATTCTTCTCAATTAGGGATTTGAAAATAAATATGACCTTGATCCAAATAAACAATGTTTTAACAGAACAAGTGATACTTTTAAAACACTCAGTTGTTTTTTTWTTTTTTTTGAAAAAGCCCTTATATCCAGATTTGCAAGTGTTGCATTTAAGGAGAATAAACTGAATAATACAGGCAGAAAATTGTAAGAGCAGCTGCTTGTGAATGGAGGGTATCCTTGACCATTTGATGCTATTTTGCCAATCTTGTCTAATTGTTAATAGTACTTCATATGGTATTTTGATTATATCCCAATTTAATTATAATACCATGGCCATTGGAATTTGCATAGCTGAAATTGGAAGGGGTGCTGTGACTAGAAACATTTTGCTCTTGAGGATTTTATTTGAGCATAATGATATCAAGTAGCAGTCAATTTTCACTTTAATCCGAGTCACACAATACACTTGCATCCCTAACAAAGGATCTCCAACAATGCCTTGCTATTTATTAGCATTTTGTTATTTGACATTGAGTAACCATGAATCTACCTGTATGCACCTGGTTATTTCCTGTTTTTCAGGGAGATGTATTACATGGCCATCCTCGGGGTGATTCCCCCTTTCCACATGCCAGGGGTTTATACCAACCATCTGTAATCTTCATGGGTCGGCAGACTTCCAGAGAGTCCACGGCTGAAGATGCCACCATAAGTGTACACTTACAAGAAGCCGAGCATCATTCGCCCCAATCATCGCTCACGTGCCTCGGAACACCGGCAAAGTGGCCTTTTGAAGGACTCCAAAGTTTCCAGAGAGGTTGTTGCCGACAGCGGAGCGCGTTTATCAGATGACATTTCAGACTCAAACGATTCCCCCGACGGCTGTAATTTGAGTGACAAACATGAAAGGATGGCGGCAGTGGTTCCATCCAGCTTAACAGCCAGCGCCGGTGTGCCTTTTGGAGGTGATTAACAACCTCCTACACCTCGAGTGACCTTGACGAGGCCTGAGAAGAATAGACTGTCATCCCAGCAGTATCAGCCATATGTCTGACAGGAATTCACCTGCAGAATACACTCGGTAGAGGGTCTGCCCACCAGGACAGCATAAAAAAAGAAGTTGGAGAGAGTTGCAAATATCACCGACTCAAACTGACTTGGGAAAATAATCTCAAGATGTGCTAGGTTAGATTACATACTAGAAGATATCCAGACTGTATGTTCTCCATTGTTTCACTGTACTCTCTAGTACTTTATTTATTAGCAATTTGATTGAAATGTGTTCTTTTTTAAGAAATTGCTAAAATAATTTGTATTATATTCTAGTAATAATGCTATGTATACWCACAGTGATTTAAATAGCCTGTTGTGTATGGGTCTTCAGAGAGGAGTGAACACCTCGGTATATCCAGTTCCAGGGGGGCTGGCAGTGACCTGTCAATCTCCCCGACGGAGTCTGACCTGGCTGAGGTACCAAAGGTGCCACAGAATGTCGTCTATGTAGACGGCCATAGCAGGAGGACAGACAGCCCGCCAGAGGAGTGCTACACCCAGGGACAGGGATCTCCACAGCATCAGCATACACAGTCAAGAATCACTTGACACTCCAGAGCCTAGGAACAGATCTGAACCAAGTAGAGAATCCAYGTCTTAAGAAATACCATCGGAGAGGTATGTATGAGTTACATTACGTTGCAAGTTTTGCCTTATACTGGAAATAACGTGAGCTGTCAATTAATTTGATGAAATTCAATTGAGGCAACCCCTTATATCAGCCATCATAACAAACACTGTTCTTTTCATTGTTGATACATTTTGCTACATTTTCTTCCCAGTCTAACTATCTGTTTAATTTGGGCAGTTTATTGTTGAGTGAATTAAACAGAGGGGCAAGCTAAAGCAGCAAAGCTACAGCTCTACTTTAGGATGTTCCAAAGTGGCCAAACTGAATTGGGCTGCATAAGTAGGCTGTACTGGGGATTATGCTCAAGACTGTTGACTTGTGCCACATCTGCAGCTGACAGAGAGGATGATGGGAGTCACGCTCCACGCGACCCACCTCACTCAGTGCAGCTCAACAGCAYGGGCCTTAGCCTCAGCGCAACTTATAGGGAGGGTTTAGGACCTGTGACAAACATTATTGCCATAATCCAAGATAATGCTGTAACCAAGCAATTTTCTGCTTGAGAGACCTTAGGAAGTCCGAGTGGAGGAGGATATTTGTGGCTCCATAGAGTGTTCTGGAGGGTGGGCATGTGGACTGGCACTCACACTAAGAAATCCAGCACTTGGTGTCCTCTGATTTTAAGGATCAAGAACGTTCATTTTAATKACGTATACTGGGATGGATTTCACTGTGAAGGGGGTGTGCATTTCCGTCCATCAATCCAGACCTTTACTGTCCTCTGAAAAAGTCTGATTGTAGTCTATAGACCTAGCTGTAATATACAGCTTTCCTCTATATGTGTTATGATAGTTCTCAGTATACTGTATGTGTTGGTAGACTAGTAACTGTTGGGGGGGTGAAAYTCAAATGTATATGTACAGTATTATAAACAACTGTAGCTTGTAAGTGATTTGGATTTTGCAATGCATTGTGTAGATTCCTCATTGCATAGGCCTTATATTATCTTGTATTTTACAAATGTTTTCCAAGGCCACACAAATACAGGCATTTTTGATAGTCCCAACTATTTTAACATGTATTTTTTATTTTTGTGGCAGATAAATTCATTATTTGGATGGAACATAAATCAAACTAACAAATTATTCTACCCAGAAACTGAACAATTCATGTTTGTGTTTTGGTATTGTGTACTCTRTTGAATTGTTCCACTGTGCCCTTTAGAGAATCTGTAGGGAGGTTGCTTGTGGTGGTGGCGATGGGGAGGGGAGAATCTGAGCTCTCCATTGTTAACATGGAGCCCTGTGTATGAGGGGAAAAACAAGGCTTTGATGTAAAGCTCAGAGCAGCCTGTCTCCAGCGCCAGGCCACCTCACTCAACGTCAAGGTTAGAGTTTATATCGCTCTACACATTCAGCTCACAGGCAGGAAAACAAGCCGTGGCAATTCATTCCATTATTCCATTTTATTTCCTCCTGGGTAAGCGAGTAGAGAACAGAAATACACACTTGGTTTTCTTCAGTACTCCTAATAATGGCTGGAGTCTAGGCTTTCAAACAGGGATGTCGTGTTGTACTCATCAAATCAATGTTTATTCGTCACGTGCACAGGATATTGATGTAAAGGGTAGAGTGAAATGCTTACTTGCAAGCTCTCCTCAATGTATTACAATGGAGCAGTATAATTCTCAGTATTAAAAAATAAGTAATACAAATTAGTTTAAAAAAAATAGTGACGATTTAAATATGTACACAATAAGAATACAGTGCATTCGGAAAGTATTCAGACCTCTTGACTTTTACCACTTTTGTTACGTTACAGCCTTATTCTAAAAAAACAATAATAGTTTTTTCCCCTCATCAATCTACACACAATACCCCATAATGACAAAGCAAAAACGTGTTTTAAAAATCTTTGCAAATCTTTGCAAATTTATTTAAAAAGTATTCAGACCCTTTACTCTACTTTGTTGAAGCACCTTTGGCAGTGATTACAGCCTCGAGTCTTCTTGGGTATGACGCTACAAGCTTGGCACATCTGTATTTGGGGAGTTTTTCCCGTTCTTTTCTGCAGATCCTCTCAAGCTCTGTCAGGTTGGATGGGGAGTGTCGCTGCACAGCTWTTTTCAGGTCTCTCCAGAGATGTTCGATCGGATTCAAGTCTGGATTCTGGCCGGGCCACTCAAGGACATTCAGAGACTTGTCCCAAAGCCACTCCTGCATTGTCTTGGCTGTGTGCTTAGCATCATTGTCCTGTTGGAAGGTGAACCTTTGCCCCAGTCTGAGGTCCTGAGCGCTCTGGAGCAGGTTTTCATCAAGGAAATGTTTTGGTACCCTTCCCCAGATCTGTGCCTCGACACAATCCTGTCTCGGAGCTCTACGGACAATTYGTTTGACCTGGCTTGGTTTTTGCTCTGACATGCACTGCCAACTGTGGAACCTTATATAGACAGGTTAGTGCCTTTCCAAATCATGTCGAATCAATTGCATTTACCACCGTTGGACTGCAATAAAGTTATAGAAACATCTCAAGGATGATCAGTGAAAACAGGATGTACCTGATCTCAATTTCAAGTCTCATAGCAAAGGGTCTGAATACTAATGCAAAAAAAGGTATTTCTGTTTATAAATACATTTGCAAACATTTCTTTAAACCTGTTTTCACTTTATCGTTATGGGGTATTGTGTGTAGTTTGCTGAGGATTTTTATCTATTGAATCAATTTTTAGAAGAAGGCTGTAACGTAACAAAATGTGGGAAAAGTCAACATATACAGTGCCTTCAGAAAGTATTCATACCCCTTGTTCCACATGTTGTATTACAGCCTGATGGATTACATTTCTATTTTTTCTCATCCATCTACACACAACACCCCATAGTGACAAAGGCAAAACATGTTTTTAGAATTTTTGGCAAATTTATAAAAAATGAAATGCATAAATATTTCATTTACAGAAGTATTCACACCCCTGAGTCAATACTTTGTAGAAGCACCTGTGGCGGCGATTATACCGTTTTCAAAATTCTTCATGCTCTGTCAAATTGGTTGTTGATCATGGCTAGACAACTATTTTCAGGTCTTGCTATAGATTTTACAGTACCAGTAAAAAGTTTGGGCACAGCTATTATTGTAGAATAATAACAAATACATCAAAATAATGAAATGACACATATGGAATCATGTAGTAACCAAAAAAGTGTTAAAACAAATCAAAATATATTTTATATTTGAGATTCTTCAAAGTAGCTACCCTTTGCCTTGATGATAGCTTTGCACACTCTTGGCATTCTCTCAACCAGCTTCATGAGGTAGTCACCTGGAATACATTTCAATAAACAGGTGTGCCTTGTGAATTTGTGGAATTTCTTTCATTAATGCATTTGAGCCAATCAGTTGTGACAAGGTAGCCCTATTTGGTAAWAGACCAACTCCATATTATGTCAAGAACAGCTCAAGAACACAAAGAGAAACGACAGCCGATCATTACTTTGAGACATGAAGGTCAGTCAATCAAGGAATATTTCAAGAAGTTTTAATGTTTCTTCAAATGCAGTCTCAAAAACCATCAATCGCTATGATGAAACTGGCTCTCATGAGGACCACCACAGGAAGGAAGAAGGAGAGTGATGGAATGCTGCATCAGATGACCTGGCCTCCACAATCACCCGATCTTAACCCAATTGAGAGGGTTTGGGATGAGTTGGACCGCAGAGTGAAGGAAAAGCAGCCAACAAGTGCTCAGCATATGTGGGAACTCCTTCAAGACTGTTGGAAAAGCATTCCAGGTGAAGCTGGTTGATAGAATGCCAAGATTGTGCAAAGCTGTCATCAAGGCAAAAGGTGTCTACTTTGAAGAATATAAAATATATTTTGATTTGTATAACACATTTTTGGTTACTACATATTTGTTCTTTCATAGTTTTGATTGTTTCCACTATTATTCTACAATGTAGAAAATAGAAAAAATATAGAAAAACCTTTGAAATGAGTAGGTGTGTCCAAACTTTTGACTGGTACTGTATATTAACCTTTATTTAAGCAGGGAGTCCCCATTGAGCCCAGGGTCTCTTTTCACAAAGTATCCCAGCTTATGCAATTTCAAATACAAAACCAGTAAAATACAGCACAACACAAATATTCTGTAATCCATGGCTTCTGGTTGGGGTATGTACGTACAGTCACGGTGGGGACGACGTCCTCGATGCACTTATTGATAAAGCCAGTGACTGGTGTGGTTTACTCCTCAATGCCATCGGAAGAATCCCAGAACATGTTCCAGTCTGTGCTAGCAAAACAGTCCTGTAGTTTAGCATCTGCTTCATCTGACCACCTTTTTATAGACTGAGTCTCTGGTGCTTCCTGCTTTAATTCTGGCTTGTAAGCAGGAATCAGGAGGATAGAGTTGTGGTCGGATTGGCTACCCTACCCTAATCAAATGGCTACCCTATTTGCATTGTGTGCCCCCCCCAATCCCTTTTTTTATGCTGCTGCTACTCTCTGTTTATCATATATGCATAGTCACTTTAACTATACATTCATGTACATACTACCTCATTTGGGCCGACCAACCAGTGCTCCCGCACATTGGCTAACCAGGCTATCTGCATTGTGTCCCGCCACCCACCACCCGCCAAGCCCTCTTTTACGCTAATGCTACTTTCTGTTCATCATAKATGCATAGTCACTTTAACCATATCTACATGTACATACTACCTCAATCAGCCTGACTAACCGGTGTCTGTATGTAGCCTCGCTACAGTATATAGCCTGTCTTTTTACTGGTGTTTTATTTCTTTACTTACCTATTGTTCACCTGATACCTTTTTTGCACTAGTGGTTAGAGCCTGTAAGTAAGCATTTCACTGTAAAGTCTACAACTGTTCTATTCGGCGCACGTGACAATCTTTGATTTGATTTGAAAAATGACATTCCTTAGTAAGAAAGTCCCCAATCAATATTTTAAATTCTCCTAGCGGCACAGTATATACTGTTCTTGTGGTGTCAGGTCACAGTTATTGTGTGTTCTTACTTAGAGCAGTTAATAGTTATATTTATTGTAGTGTTATTTGCTCCACCAGGTCAAAACCATTGATACAACTAGTAGTATTTTCCATTTTCTTTGTGTGTGAAAAGAAATACCCTGAAAGACACCAATCACTCATGTGAGACCATTACATGTGGGAAATCATGGTTAAATATCCACTGTATGCAGTGTAATATTGCTCCCAAGAGTCTGACTCTTTCATCCCTACTAACAATGCACTCCTGATGATGTCGAGACTCCAAGACACACACAGCCACACCAAACGTGTGGTTTGAGACCTCGCGATGAAGCTCTCACAACAATACGGAGAGGTTTGGTGCACACAACAAATCTCTTTTCTTTTGTAAAAAGGTCCCTTTTTTGAAGAGCACTGACAAATAACGTGGAGAGAAAGATGATAACTATGGGGGGGGGGCAGAGCTTTTGCCCAAGCTACTTCAGTTGCATTGAAGAGGACTTAGTGCAGATGGATGGTGCACTACAGAATGTCATGGATATAATTCAAGCTGCCAGCTTAATCAGGATGTTACCAGGAAACAACCTGCAAAAAGGAAGGAGCAATTGTTTGCTGACCCCTAACCCCAGAGCCCATTAAAGATTGTCATAAATTATTTTTGCCCCTTTTATGTTGGGTGGCTCAGGATTTCTGCTGGGGTTTCTGGGGAATTCAATGAGGGACACCCAGAGCTTAATGCTCAGGAAAGAAATGGATTCCCAAAATCCACATGCATTAGGCACCCTTTTCTCATAACCTCACATGGACAGATTAAAGTGTAAATCTCCCACCAAAATAAATCATCTTTGGGTMATTTCTTAATGGCACTCGGGGGTTGGGCTATGTTAGCTGTCCGAATTTGGTTGAAACTGGTATTTTTTATAATAGTTTTATGAGTCTGTGTTTTTTCTAGGCCCTAAAGTAGATTTTTAGGCAGCCACCTTGTGTCATAGTGGTATGACTTTTATGTAAGTTATGAACCAGTKTTGCTCTGTTTATAAACCCCTCTGTTTGTTTATTAGTTGACATTTTAATGTTTCCAGTGCTGAGGCACTTTATTTTCCTGCCTGGTACTCTGCATAAATTGACATTGAATTGAATGGTTGAGCCCATCTCTGACATTGGTTAACATGTCAATCAATTCAAATGCTACCATAGTACCTTGATCTCTTACACATACATTAGGACATTCCTGTAACACCTACACCTCAAGTACAAGCATACCTTGAGTACCAAATTGAAATCATATTAACTGGAAAAATCTGTGAAATCCATCAGCCACTTTTGTCTCTGTGTGTTCATTTGACCTATATGTTATTTTAGGCTGTCAATCCAGGTGTTCTTCCTTCTACTGGAGAGCATCGAAGAACTATTCCACAGAAGATAAAGAAATGTGTACTGGGTCTCATTAGTTGGTGATAGCAAATGTAAAAAAGTGGTCAGGTAAGCTGTTTCCTTCATTAGAAATTATATTGGTCTTAAGTTTGGCTGCAATTCTTTTCATTATCAACCAGTGTTTGTGGAGCTGGAGGAAAATATATTATCCTGCCGCCAAGGGCTCTCACTTTTAAATTAAGTGTCATTCATTTAAGTGTCATTGCAGCACATCTTGGTTTCTAAGRGTTTTTGAAAGACACTGGATTGTGATAATAACCACACTTTGCAGCTGAATCATGGTTGTTCTAGCTTTTGAGAGTCAGGTAAATTCAACGGCTATGTGGCATTTGGAACTAAAGTGACCACTTGTCTTGTGATGTTCCATTTGTGTACACTATAAAGATCTAAAAACATGTGTCAATAAGTGTTTGCCATCGAAAGCAGGAAAGGGAATAACATCTTGTCCAATTATGTCCTTTTTGCCAGATTGATCAGAACTACTGTCACCTAGTTGTCAGCTTGTGAGTTGTGAGTGTTAGTCCTGCCATGGCCTTTGCCATGTGTTTACTGTGTGTGGTGTGGCTCATCCCTAATGTGGAGTGTACTGAGAACAGCTGCTGTGCTCTATACCCCTGACCTGTGGGCTGCTGGACTGAGCCCCGGGGTCATGGCGATGGCTCACTCCGCTCTATCTGTTCGGCAGCCTTTGTAACGCCAGGGAAGGCTTGAATGGAGAGGACCTTGATACATGTGGAGCAGTCGTCCTTCACCAGCTTCAGAGGTTGTCAAAGACCACGTCAGAGGGTTGGTTGCCTGTTACCTGAAGAGATAGTTAGCTTTAACTTATCGACCACCGAGCCCAGGAAAATAAGGTAAGGCTTCTGTGAACTCTGCACCAGATATGTGCAATAATATGCAAATATGTGCAATAAGATCACAGGTAGAAAACTGTTTTAATTGGTCTTGCTGTTTCAGGGTCCCTCAGTGTTATATTTGCTAAATCTTGCAACTAGCCTGAGTGAGTCAAGATGGGGATATTTTGAACTCTCTGTTCCTGTAATAAATGTGAGCTATAATTGAGTCATTCAGACCAGAGATATCAGTGCTCTACAAGTGACCGAGTTCAATAGACCAATCTTACCGTCGAAATGAAAAGTGAACTGATTCAAAGAGGAATTCCAGACAAAGAGCAGATTAGTTCCTGTGTGTTTTTCTTGGCAGTTAGAGTGGAGTTTAGATGTCGGGGGTGAGAACACATTTAGAACAGGTTGAGATTGGATCAAATGGCCGTGAACTGGCCTCCATCCTCCACAAATGTAACGGAAATTTGTGTAACCTCCAGCAGAAGCCTAACTCTGTGTGTGTGAATGTGATGAGCAAATTAAACTCTWTCGGTGACTTTGGTTTCTTTTGATAATCAGGAGCTCCACATTGAACCATAGCTCCAAGCTCTGCTATGGTCTGCTAAATAAAGTATCCTGATATGTTTTATACCCTACTGTGGTCGCTTGACTTTTTCTCAGTATGTAGCCAACTTATGTGTCGTTAGGTTAACTTCCATTCACAAATATCAGTTAAGTTCCAATTCTTGTCAATATATCAAGATGTCAAACTATACCACTTTTTATTTGTGTGTACCATGTGTTTTTCTTTCCATATTCAAGGTTTTTCACCATACATGCATGAATGAGCAAAAAACATGAAGAACATGATGGTTTGTGAAGTGTTTACAGTATATAGATAAGACAGTATAAGTACATTTTCTCACTGTAAGGAAAGATGTTTATGTTGTATCTTACTATGTTACATATCCATTCAGATGACAGGCCTGTGTTCCTCACGATGCTGTGTGTCTCCACCCCTGTCCTCCACACTGCAGCTCCTGTCTCCCACCTGACGCTGCTCCTCTGTGGGATCCCTGGTTCAAGCACACCCTTCTGCTGAAGGACCACCATGTCCTCACCACCGAGCGCCTCGTCCAGCTGTTCACTCCACTGCTACTGCCGCACAATGCCTCCTATAGTACCAAGGTATGCATCTCACAATACACTAGTACAGTTTCTTTTACATACAGTACAGACTCCAGGGGGTTGAATCCCAGTTTTTTTTCCACTTCTGGCTTGTTACTGAAGCAGTCATCATGCACTGCAAGCACATAGGGCTCTAAAGTGCTACCGATTTGGTTGCATATGCTCTAAAAATGTTGTTTTGCGACCTGGAATTTTTATTTGGGACCACCAGTGTCCTAAAGACAAAAGCGAGCGCATATTCGTTAGCATCATGGTTGTACRGAAGAGTATTAGGGCCAAGTGATGAAAAAAAAGGGATAGGTGGTGGTACCAGTTTACGTTTTTTGCACGTATAGTACTTTGAAAACTTGAAATACAAGGATAAAGTTGAAACTCTGAGAATAAAGTTACAATTAATGGTTACTGAGCCTGTAATCAAATCCACAAATGCTGATGCTCCAGATACTCAACTAGTCTAAAGAAGGATAGTTTTATTGCTTCTTTAATCAGAACAACAGTTTTCAGCTGTGCTAACATAATTGCAAAAGGGTTTTCTAATGATCAATTTGCCTTTTAAAATGATAAACTTGGATTAGCTAACACAACGTGCCATTGGAACACAAGAGTGATGGTTGCTGATAATGGGCCTCTGTACACCTATGTAGATATTCCATAAAAAAATCTGCCGTTTCCAGCTACAATAGTCATTTACAACATTAACAATGTCTACACTGTATTTCTGATCAAATTTATGTTATTTTAATGTACAAAATATTTGCTTTTCTTTCAAAAACAAGGACATTTCTAAGTGATATATAGGCCATATCTCAATCGATAGAAGTAAAGAATTCTGGTACTCCTACATTTTATACGTTAGGACACCATTGCTACCAATGAAAATGTTCATTTAGAGCCCTGCAAGCACATGTCATGCATTACAAGGATATCTTTAAAAAATGTAGCGACACATACAGTGTTAAACCTCAGACAACACGATATCAGGGGCTTTCGTATGTTAGTTGTCTTTCAAAGATAGCAGCCATTGTATGGACAATCGGTGTTAAGAAGGCGATAGCACTTTGGGCCTCTTTGTCTCTGTGGGTGTGAAACATAGTGATTCCCATTCATCAGATTACTACACAGGGTGACCTTGACCGAAGGGAGACTCTGACCCATGCACTAATCGCAAATAACAGGCTCTGCCCAGACTCCTTTCATCCTGTGGCTTATTCTCCTGAAAACACAGGCCTTTAATTTGTTATTAGCTGAAGTATTGCTGTGGCCTAGGCCCGTGTGAATGAGGCAGGCATTAGACCTTCTTCACAACCGAGRCGGGAGTCTTTGAAAGTCGCTACTCATTGACCTTGCAACAGAGTATGCCTAATTAAACGGCCGATGAAATTACAGTGACTATTCACCAGGCCCACAGAGGCTGAAATATCGAGATAAGAGCATCTCATCTTCCTTCCTGAATCGTCTCTGTTACTTTCTTTGTTTGTGTGCTTAGGGTTTTCATTGTAACTGAGACACATGTAACTGTATCACAAACCAAATCAATGTGTAGGTCTATACAGATTAATCTCTTAACATTTGATGAAGGAGTGGGAAATATTTGTTCTTCACAACAAAGGATAAGTTTATTTCTTGTAATATAATCAGTTTTGAAAAATAACTATCTTATTTGTATTCAATTTCCTGACGCAAGACAGAGAGGCAGAGAGAGGCTGTAGAGGCTCTTGAAAATATGAATTGACAAAGAGAAGGGAGGTGCCGCCATCCTGATCATCATGTCCAAGTGCACCAGGAAGAGCTTGAGTCTCTCTCTCTCTCTTTTTCTCTCTTTTTCTCTCTTTTTCTCTCTCTCTTTCTCTCTTTCTCTCTCTCTCTCTCTCTCTCTCTCTCTCTCTCTCTCTGAACAGTAAACATTACACTTACAAAAGTTCCAAAATAATAAAGACATTTCAAATGTCATATTATGTGTGTATATATGCACAGTGTGGTAATGATGTGCAAATAGTCTCTCTCTCGCTCTCTCTCTTTCTTTCTCTCTCTCACAAACACACACAGCAGCTTATTCTCCTTCACTCTCATACACGAGAGCAAACTGAATTTCTATTCACGTCTTGCCACACAGCCTTCACCACTCTAACAAACGGGAGCATGCAGCTCGCATGCACACTCGGAGGCCCTTTGAGTATTCAAGGGCCAACAGTTGCATTCATTGATATTTAAAATGCAGTGGTTTGGGTTTGTGAGAGCTCTCTCTGCTCCGTGGTACATTTGACTATATTTAAAAAGAGAAATATCAGGAATAGGGATCAGGACATTTTTGATTGTCAGTGTTGAAGAGGAGATCAGATTGGAGTTGGTGTTTGTTCCCCTCTCAGGATATGAAAGCCTGTACACACTGTCAGTCTCCCAATGACCTGCCTATAACAACTAATATTGTACATGTACTTAAAGTTTGTCTGTGTCTAAAATCCTCCTGATCATCCCCTTCATATTAGTGCTCATTAAAAGTTGTGAACAGCCTCTGAGCTGAGAGGCAGCCTTTGAAGAAAAGAGAGGGCCTATCTCTCAGATGATGATGATGGCTGGTTTGATACGGTGAAAGGAATCTGTATGTCATCACGCAGTATCCTCGTCTCCCAGGAGATAAGTGGAGAGGAAGGAAGAGAGCAGTTTGTCTCTATCCTCTCTGCCAAGTGGAGATATCTTAACGTATTTCACATTAATGTGAGGATGATTGCATTCTTTAGGCGCTTGTCTAATCTCATGGGAGGGGGAGAGAGAGAGAGCTGTGCAGTGCTCTGTCAGGATGTGTGCAGTGCTCTGTACCACAGCCAGGCCTGGTAGATTACTTGTTTAATTGGTAGTAGTTCAATTTGACTCTCCCTTCACAATGTGGAAGCAATTAGAATGTGGTTTTAATTTGCCATGGTTGCAGGCCAAAGTGCTGCTGAGGACACTTTTGTCCCGTTCCAGTGAGGAGTGCCCCTCGGTGGAGGTGGCGCGTGAGTCGTCATCCTGTGGCCTTCCCTCATTCCCCTACGACAGTGCTGTGGAGGTCCGCCCAGTCAGACCTGCTCAGGAGCACCGCGCCGCAGGAATGCAAGGTCATTATTGTTCTCTCCCCATGTCTGGCTGGCCACTTGGTACAGTAACTCATGTGCTAGTCCAAGTAGTGATGCATCACTCTCCAGGTTATGATAGTGAACTGTGTAACCAGTCAAGACTAAAACTAATGAGGGAAGTTGGGAGTATGACCCTGTCCAATGATGCCTGTGTTTTTAGACTAGAACTATTTCAATCAGAAGCAATTTGCAGATGTTGCAAGTTTAGTTTTCACAACATCACAAACAGAAAAAAGTCAGTAATTGCCCAGCGAGACATAGAGGGTCGGGATGTGAGCAATGGTAGAATGGTGCCATTTCTGTTAAGTATGAGCAATCGCTATACTGAAATTAAACTTCCCTCATATGACAAAGAATCACAACACTTTTAACGTAGGTCTCTTTCTGAATCCCTGGCAGCCTGTCTTCATAGGGCCCTCTATTAAGACAAAGGGAAACCCAGAGTCCCAGCCTCCCCCTGTCTCTGAGCTCTGTGTGGGGCTCCCTTTCTTACAGGACTACAAAGTGGTGAAGAGGACAGCCAGGACGAGAGCCCCGTGGAAAGTATTCCTATTGGAGGTAAAAAGGCAGTGCTGAGCCCTGCATTCAGAGTTCTTGTGTGGCGTTTGTTTTCCTCTCACAGCCGCTGATAATGGGCTCTTTTAAATGGATGGCTGTGGCAGGATGATCAAGGTCAATCTGGGGTTAAAGTCCCACCTGAAGAGCTGTGCAATTCCTCTAATTATCTTGGAGAAACAGTGCATGTTTTCAGCCGGCCAGAGCAGAGGCGTGGCCAAATTGATAATTCACACCCATATAATGCAGCGGTTCCATTGTCAGGACACCGGGGTGTAGCTAGAGATCGGCCATTGGTTCTCATTATCTTCTAAACAATGCTATGCAGCAGCATACTTGAAAAGGCGAGATGTGAAGGCATGCTGAAAGCGGCCTGGGTTCCAGTTCACACCAGAATCTCAAACACTTTGCTAGCATAGATTTCATACTGAGCATTTCATCTGTGAGCATCTCCAAGGGCGCAAGCCCACAGAACCAGTCCAGTTTCAAATCACAACTAATCAAAAGCAAAATATTTTTTGAAAAGAGACATTTGCAGTCCAGTTTCATGGCTGGAGCCACTGCTGGGCAACAGTGAGTGTTGTCTATCTGTTACCACACACTGTCAGCACAAACGGAAAGTAATGAGTTAAGAATGTGTGGCTGTATATGCTTAAAGTGACATGCATTTGTTATTTCTACAGACAAAACAACTACAATGGACAGATACTTAGATATACAGTGCCTTCGGAAAGTATTCAGACCCCTTGACTTTTTCCACATTTTGTTACGTTACAGCCTTATTCTAGAAGGGATTAAATAAATAAATAAATACTCATCAATCTACACACAATACCCCATAATGACAAAGCGAAACAGGTTTTTAGATTTTTTTGCAAAAGTATTAAAAATAAAAAACTGAAATGTCTTATTTAAATAAGTATTCAAACCCTTTTGCTATGAGACTCGAAATTGAGGTCAGGTGCCTCCTGTTTCCATTGATCATCCTTGAAATGTTTCTACAACTTGATTTGAGTCCACCTGTGGTAAATTCAATTGATTGGACATGATTTGGAAAGGCACACACCTGTCTATATAAGGTCCCACAGTTGACAGTGCATGTCAGAGCAAAAACCAAGCCATGAGGTCAAAGGAATTGTCCGGAGAGCACAGATCTGCGGAGGGACAGATCTGGGAAGGGTACCAAAAAATGTCTGCAGCATTTAAGGTCCCCAAGAACACAGTGGCTTCCATCATCCTTAAATGGAAGAAGTTTGGAACCACCAAGACTCTTCCTAGAGTTGGCCASCCGACCAAACTGAACAATTGGGGGAGAAGGGCCTTGGTCAGGGAGGTGTTGTCACTCTGACAGAGCTCTTGAGTTCCTCTGTGGAGATAGGAGAACCTTCCTGAAAGACAACCATCTCTGCAGCACTCCACCAATCAGGCCTTTATGGTAGAGTGGCCAGACGGAAGCCACTCAGTAAAAGGCACATGACAGCCAGCTTGGAGTTTGCCAAAAGGCACCTAAAGGACTCTGACTATGAGAAACAAGATTCTCTGCTCTGATGAAATCGAGATTGAACTCGTTGGCCTTAATGCCAAGCGTCCCGTCTGGAGGAAACCTGGCACCATCCCTACGGTGAAGCATGGTGGTGGCTGCATCATGCTGTGGGGATGTTTTTCTGCGGCAGGGACTGGGAGACTAGTCTGGATCAAGGGAAAGATGAATTGAATAAAGTACAGAGCGATCCTTGATGAAAACCTGCCCCAGAGCGCCCAGGACGTCAGACTGGGGCAAAGGTTCACCTTCCAACAGGACAACGACCCTAAGTACACAGTCAAGACAACGCAGGAGTGGCTTTGGGACAAGTCTCTGAGTGCCCGGACTTGAACTTGATCAAACATCTTTGGAGAGACCTGAAAATAGCTGTGTACTGACGCTCCCCATCCAACCTGACAGAGCTTGAGAGGATCTACAAAGAAGAATGGGAGAAACTCCCCAAATACAGGTGTGCCAAGCTTGTTGAAGCAGCCTCAAGTCTTCTTGGGTCTGCTGCTACAAAGTACTGAGTAAAGGGTCTGAATACTTATGTAAATGTGTTTTWAWTTTTTTTTTTTATACATTTGCAAAAATGTCAACCTGTTTTTGCTTTGTCATTTTGGGGTATTGTGTGTAGATTGATGTGGAGAGATTAAAAATGATTGAATCCATTTTAGAATAAGGCTGTAACGTAACAAAATGTGGAAAAGGTCATAGGGTCTGAATACTTTCCGAATGCACTGTATTTGTAACATAAATGTTACATTGTTTAATCAATTCTGTAAGGCCAAACATTCATTTGTTGCCCACAGAGTCCAAAGTATTCGATCATTAGCCAACTTTTGACATTCCTAGCCTGAAACTGGGATTAAAACAACTATATTACCATTACCATGGTGGACAAATTTTACGACCTTTCAGCTTCTCTATTGATTTTAAAGCCTGTGTAGTTGTCAAATATGATACCTAATCCACTGTATATGGAAGTAGTTAGTGTTTTATTTAAAGAAAATCAATCAATCTCTTCTGAGTAGGGGGGCCTGCCAACCTGATACAGCGATAATATGGAGGGTGAATATGGTGTCGTGGAAACTGTTTCTCCTCTTGGCGTGCGCATGTACACTACTTACATACACAGTTTAGCCTGCCCTGCTCTGAAGACCCAAAGAGCCAGCCATCGGTGCGTGTTGTCTCATCAAACACACAGCCTCTGAAAGTTGGAAACTTGGGTCTTGAGTCAATATTTAAGTGGGGCATTTTGTGTTTTTTGAACAGACGACAAAAGCATATCAGCTGCTTAAACAGTCTGCCACGCAGGAGAGGCAGCAGAGCTCTGGAGACGAGGAGGAGGATCTGTCAGATAAGGGGAATCGTCRCCCATACCACCCCACACTACTACTCCACTGTGGCCTAATCATCGGTCAACACTGACCATATGGCTCACCGTCCCGTAAAGAATTGTTACTAGTGTCGTATAGAGAATATACCCACCGTGTGTACAGATTTTTTCGAGTCAGTCAAAGGACACAGCTTTCATCTGTGCTTTTCCTCTTCATCCATTTTCATATACAGTACCAGTCAGAAGTTTGGACACACCTACTCATTCAAGGGTTTTTCTTTATTTTTACTATTTTCTGCACTGTAGAATAAGAGTGAAGACATCAAAACTATGAAATAACACTTGGAATCATGTAGTAACCAAAAAAGTGTTTAACAAATTCAAATATTTCTTCAAAATTGCCACCCTTTGCCTTGATGACAGCTTTGCACAATCTTGGCAACCCTCAATTGGGTTGAGGTTGGATGATTGTGGAGGCCAGGTCATCTGATGCAGCACTCCATCACTCTCCTTCTTGGTCAAATAGCCCTTACACAGCCTGGATGTAACGGCTTTCCTCCTCCTCTTCATCAGAAGAGGAGGAGCAGGGATCGAACCAAAATGCAGCTGAGTTTGTAGACGTGATTTATCAAAGAAAAACACGAATACACGAACTTGACTAAATAAACTAACAAAACAAATAAACGGTGTAGACAGATCTGAACGACGGACTCACATAAACCACGAGAACGCAACGAACAGGGAAAAAGCCTACACATAAAAAACACTGAACAAACAAACCGAAACCAGTCCCGTGTGGCGTAACGACATACACAAACACAGGAGACAATCACCCACAACGAACACTGTGAAAACACCTACCTAAATATGACTCTTAATTAGAGGAACGCCAAACACCTGCCTCTAATTAAGAGCCATACCAGGCAACCCATAAACCAACATAGAAACAGAAAACATAGAATGCCCACCCAAACTCACGTCCTGACCAACTAACACATATAACAAACTAACAGAAATAGGTCAGGAACGTGACACTGGAGGTGTGTTTTGGGTCATTGTGCTGTTGAAAAATGTCTTATAGTCCCACTAAGCGCAAACCAGATGGGATGGTGTGTCGCTGAAGAATTCTGTGGTAGCCATGCTGGTTAAGTATGCCTTCAATTCTAAATAGATCACTGACAGTGTCACCAGCAAAGCACCATCACACATTCTCCATGCTTCACGGCGGGAACCACATATGCAGAGATAACCYATTCACCTATTCTGCGTTTCACAAAGACACGGCGGTTGGAACCAACAATCTCAAATTTGGACTCATCAGATCAAAGGACATATTTCCACCGGTCTAATGTCCATTGCTCGTGTTTCTTGAACCAAGCAAGTCTCTTCTTCCTATTGGTGTCCTTTTAGTAGTGGTTTCGTTGCAGCAATTTGACCATGAAGGCCTGATTCACGCAGTCTCCTCTGAACAGTTGATGTTGAGATGTCTTTGTTACTTGAACTTTGTGAAGTATTTATTTGGGCTGCAATCTGAAGTGCAGTTAACTCTAATGAACATATCCTCTGCAGCAGAAGTAACTCTGGGTCTTCCTTTCCTGTGGCGGTCCTCATGAGAGCAGGTTTCATCATAGCGCTTGATGGTTTTTGCGACTGCACTTGAAGAAACTTTAAAAGTTCTTGAAATCTTCCAGATTGACTGACCTTCATGTCTTAAAGTAATGATGGACTGTTCTCTTTGCTTATTTGAGCTGTTCTTGCCATAATATGGACTTGGTCTTTTCCCAAATATGGCTAGCTTCTGTATACCACCCCTACCTTGTCACAACACAACTGATTGGCTCAAACGCATKTTGATGGAAACAATTTCCCCAAATGAACTTTTAACAAGGCACACCTGTTAATTGAAATACATTCCAGGTGACTACCTCATGGAGCTGGTTGAGAAAATGCCAAGAGTGTGCAAAGCTGTCATCAAGGCAAAGAGTGGCTACTTTTGAATATAAAATATATTTAGATTTGTTTAACACCTTTTTGGTTACTACATGATTCCATATGTATTATTTCATAGTTTTGATGTCTTCACTATTATTCTACAATGTAGAAAATAGTAAAAATAAAGAAAATTAGTAGGTATGTCCAAACTACTTGAATGAGTAGGTATGTCCAAACTTTTGACTGGTACTGTATGAGAATACACAACACAGCTTATCATGTAATAGATTTATTGATTGATTGATTTAATTTGCCAGTTAAAAAAACACATATACTGTATACACATTACATACATTTTAAAAATGTGACCGGGATATTACAAAACACTCCCTAAATTCCATGGTGCAAAAACATTACAACATTTAGACTACATAGATACCGATACATTACATACAGACATGAAAAAAGTTGTTATATTGCTCGATCATTAGCCAACTTTTGACATTCTTTTAAAAATTTAGTTACGAAGATAGATGCACAAATCAAAATGTTTGATCTGTCTTGTTTGCTCTTTAAGGAATAAATGATGGCTATGAAGTGGATAGTGGGAGAGTTGAGTACTCTCATCAAGACCCCCTTGGTAAGAACATTATTATTCTTCTTCACTCCCTTTATGGGAAATAGGCCACCAGACACCAAAGTGGATGATGTACATTTGCATGTGGCTCTAATAATTCCCAGTTCATTTCCATTAGATCAACGGTGGGCCACCCATTAACTTGTGCATGAAAACAAAAGGCCAGACTGTTATCAAGCCTAAAGTCTGCTCTCACTATAGGGTTCATGTTTCAGGAGGCTAGCTTTAAAAGCAGACCGTTGTGGTACTACGTGTACAAATTGTGTTTATACAAATATAAAATCAAGTATATTATAATAATAACTGTTTTTAAAGGAAGACTCACAAGGATGAGTTTTAAGGTGACACATCCTTTTAATTTCCAGAGCTTCCACACGTCCTGAATAGCATTTAGGCTGTTCAAATCAAAGCTTTGAGTGGTAGGAAAAGAACATCTAAATAGCTCCATGTTTTCACACATCTGAATATCAACATGACTTCATCAAAATCTGCAATTGTGCGGTCCCCAGAGCGCCTCTTCACCGGGAGCCCATTTGGGAAGGTAATGGCTGCGTAAACGTTATGAGGAATAATCTTCTCTGATTTCATGTGATTACTGGGCACCACGCTGACACAAGGGCCCAATGTGTTCGTCTCCCTGTCCAGGCCAGCGGGCTCTCCCAGTCTACCTATTAGCAGAGGAAAAGACATAATGGCCCAGCTCTATTGAGGCGCTGCTGTCTGCCAGTGCCAGCCCAATGACTGAACCTCTTTAATAAACATGAGCCAATTTCAGACTCCAGACCCTCTCAGATGGCTCCGTCTCCACCGTCATTAAGGCGCATGTTAAGCCCAAATCTAAGGCGATAAAACAAGTGTAAATGTAGAGGAAATAGCAAGAATCACAGCTCTGATTGGCCACTGGGGTCGTGGTGGTCCTGTGCATAAATGATTGAAATGGGACTAATGAGTAGTTTTGCATGCTTGACATCTAATCTGGTCAGGGAAAGAGTGAGCTGTTGTAGGGCGATTACTAAGAGCGGTCACCATCATACCTCTTTCCTGCTCCTCTGTGATGTCCCCCCCCCCCCCTGGATGCTTATGTTTTAAGCATTCCACTTACCACAGTCACTTCTTGCGCTTTATTGCTTCAACAAGTGGTCTCGAAGTCCTGCACTTGAACGGAAACATAACACTGCAGGATGCTCTGCCCTTCTCTTTCTCTCTCTCTTGTTCTATCTCAATGTCTCTCTCTCCCCATCTCTTTTCCCCTTCCTCTATTCCTCTGTCACTCCTTCTCTTACCATCTCCTTATGTATTTTCCTTTCTTCTCCCTTTTTCATTATTTGCTTTATTTTGTCAGTGAGCCGACAAATGCCATCAAAATACTCTGGCTGGAATCAAAATAAAAAACGGCCTCCACTCTGTTGTCTTAGACAATATGATTTGATTATGATTTGCCAGTTAAGCCTAGACTACAGCTGAGGGATTGTAGTTTAAAGCAGAGGCTTTGGTGAAAAAAATGCATTTATAGCCCTTTGTGTGGCTCCTCATTATGTGTGGGCCCGATTCATTAAGTAATTGGTTTGCAGTTGTTTACATGAGTATTAAGGCTCTCTATTCAGGAGCCTTTGAGAGATACATTGTGCAAATGTTGCATGTTATGAATGCAGAATGAGAGGCGGGGGCCAGTCCTATTGGCCAAGCACTACACTCGGCTGAAAAGCAAGAGAAAAGCGCTGGGTGCTGCTTTGCATAGCAATGACTCTGCCTTAATACACTTTAAAGATTAAATATATGCAGTCTATACAAGATACAAAGAGATACTCTTAACACATTTATATGTGCTCATTTCACTATTATGGCATTGGAGAGAATTGAGCTCTTTCATATTCCGTTTTTTTTCTCTCGCCTCCACACAATGTTTTTCAGTAAGACACTTTATAGAATGTGCTGTTTTATTGTATTATGAATCACGGCCAAGCAGACAGATCTGCAACAGTTTTTTTTAAGGATTCATCCATTAAAAATCTTTTGCTGCCATTGTGAGTGGTAAAGCAAAATCACTTTGTGGTTGAGTGGGGCTGAAAGGAATAATGCAGGAAGGAGTGAGACTTAATAAGCAGCTGCACTCCATGTAAAGACCACTTGTTCCCCTTTGTCTGCGGGTGCATGCCTCTGCTTCCTCTTCTGCAAGAATCTTTGTGCTGTTTTTCTTCCTTTACTGTAGGCATTTCAGATGGTGTTTCTTTTCTCTTTTATTTTTTATTCTGTTTTTTCCTCTTTTTTTTGGCCTGGCCTTGATTTTAGGAAGAAATGATCTCACTAAAAAAGCAACAGAAAACGTAGGTCCACCCACACCAGACAGTGTGGTGAAGAAGGTGCAACAGCGCCTCTTCAACCTCAGGAGGCTGAAGAGATTTGGCTTGGCACCTAAAACCCTCACAAACTTTTACAGATGCACAATTGAGAACATCCTGTYGTGCTGTATCACCGCCTGGTACAGCAACTGCACCGCCTGCAACCGCAGGGCTCTCCAACGGGGAACAACTACCTGTTCATCCCGCTATCATCCAGAAGGCGAGGTCAGTACAGGTGCATCAAAGTTGGTACGAGAGACTGAAAAACAGCTTCTATCTTAAGGCCATCAGACTGTTAAATAGCCATCACTAGCCGGCTTCCACCCTTTTACGCAACCCTGCACCATAGAGGCTGCTACCCCATATACATAGACTTGTAAACACTAGTCACTTTAATAATGTTTACATACTGCTTTACTCATCTCATATGTGTATATACTGTATTCTATTCTACTGTATTTTAGGCAATGCCACTCCGACATTGCTTTTTTAACTTTTAGATTTGTTTTTAGATACTACTGCGCTGTTAGATACTACTGCACTGTTGGAGCTAGGAACACACGCATTTCGCTACACCCGCAATAACATCTGCTAAATATGTGTATGTGACCAATAAAATTTGATTTGATTTATCTCTCCCTCTCCAGTCATCAGTGGCTGCTATGTTTGTGATGCCGCGTCCCTGCTTGACAAAAACCTTTACTTGACAATTCGTGTGTGGAACGTTCTCTTGGACAACAGTATGTGCTCAGGCATTCACCCCCCAATCACTCAGACAAAGTGTCATAATCAGAAGTTAGCCCTCTGTGGAAGAGAGGCAAGAGGAAACGATGTGTGTGGCTCTCGCAGAACACAGGGAGGGAGAGCAGGAGGGAGAAAAATAGAGAGATTGCCCCAGAAAGAGGCAGGTAAAGAGACCGAYGAACATGCAGACAAACAAACAGAGACAGATTAGACAGATATGTGGTAAAGGACWTTTGGCAGTGAAAGACCCACAGGGACAAACTGCTTTATTTCAGTGCAAATTCCTGGCAAAGTTAGACAAACACCCAGTCTGAAAACAAAACTTGCTCCTACCCCTAGGCACTTATTACTGGCCCTTCATTTGTAGATCTGAAAGCATCGACATTGTGTAAGCAATATGGGTGTAACTCCATATACTGTAACCCACTGCAATGGTCTATGATTTGATTTGGGACCAGAGAAGAGAAATAGGCAGTGATAGACAGAGAACGACAGAATAGCAGGCAGCATTGAGAGGCTACTGCCAGAGGAGGTCACTCTCCTGCATTGGGTTCCTCTTCATTCGCACCATGCCTAACACTCACCATGCCTAACACGCACCATCAAGTATCCATCTGTCTAATACCTGGTTAATCACACAATATCATGTCTTTTAATTTCTATTCATGACAAAAGTAAAGTTTTTTGTTTTTGATAAGAGGAACATTTTATTAGAAAATAATTTGTCACATTCCGATAAGTAATTTGTCTAACTGAGGTAGTTTAAAACAATTTGATAATGTAGTGTAAACTTGTGAATAATTTGAAATGGTCTAGAATTCAATTGAATATATTTAGGCTATTCCATTTTATTTCTGTCAATCATTGTTGTGTYCTGTTCTGTCAAGCAGCTGTGATTCCAATGAAGGAGCTGCCTGCTATCAATGAATGTAATTGAGTGTGAATCTGTGGCACCATTTTTACAGCTCTGCAGTTCCTCTTTATGGCCAGCAGAGAGCACTCACATGTTAGAGAGCACAGAATGGAAGCAGTGAATGCCCAGGGTTGCCTCACACTGTTGGCCCTCTGAGTGCTAGCTACATCCTACTATAGTACTCTGCTGTTTTAAACGTCTAAACAGACCTAAACAATTTAGCTATGGGTCATAGCTGGGAAGGGAGTAGGAGTTGATGGGGTGATGGGTCTCCCTCTTTTTACCCTTTTCCTTTAGACTAACGCTGTGCTAGAGTGCCTGTGCTATTAGCATTTCTTTGTGGGTGTTAGGAGCTTTAAAAAGACAGGGTAAATTAAGGCAGCATTCTCTACCAGCCTGTGACAACAGTATATTAAATACCAGGTAAGCATCATTTTCCCAGACAGAATCAACCCTGTATATATTTTCGATTATTTAAGCACATCATCAAATTTAATTCCAATTAACTCATTACAAAAACAAAACAACAGTCCAAATTCACAATCATTATATAGTGCAGTTTGGATGGATAACATATGATAAGTAAAGGATAGAGTCATAAGCCTATGTCTCCTTTACCATAGAGACTAGCAATAAGTATGTCTAATTGCGGAGAATAAAATCGTATTTTTGAAATGCAGAAGGTTAATACGGGTGTTTATTTGTGTTATTGTGGAATTCTCATATAAGAGGTAGACATGATGGGTTATATTAATATATACTTGTTTTGTATCATTTGTGCCAAAGTTTCGTACAACATTTCTCCATTTTTTTAAGGCATATAACATAATGATAGATACTAATCAAATGTGAGAAAAAAGCATGAAGCTGTGATTGAACGATGGCAGTCCTGCTCACAAACCTTATTGTAATGTAGATATAACATAAGGTAAACAGTAATATGTAACAATCACAAAAACCAGGAAGGAGACTCTCCAAAAAGGAGGCATTTCAGTGGTAGCTATAATTTTCCACATTACATTCAACCCGGCCTATCAGAGTCTGCTAAACAGTGGCTGGCCCAGTCTGTCTTACATATTCAGATCATTGCCTCAATTAAGGCAAACTCCGCATAAGATGAACTGACATAAATGTTTATGGAAATGGAATACTAGATTGAAGGTCAGCGGCGTCCTGGGCCCACTATGGTAATGGCCCAGTCTTGAAAATCAGCCAGTCCCTGTCTGAAGTGGAACAACTGATAGATCAACCCCAATGCTGCTTTGGGAAGTTATATAAAAGAATAGTCCAATTTATTCCCGGAAACATGATTTTTTTAACCATCATTACAGTGGCGGGAGAAGAAGTAACATGTTGCTGTAAATGGCTGGATATTAAAGAGGGAATGTGAATATATAAACATATTGACCATGTCTGTGTTTTCACTTCCTTGTGTTACCCAACTGTTGTAAATTCAGTGTGGTTAAAATATCGTAGCCTAGATTGCTATGCCGTAACAGCTGATGGTGAATTATGTAAAATAAGTCCCTATATGGATGAAAAGGAACAGTGTTTGACAGGCTATGTTAGTGTAGAAGCAGGCTAAATGAGAAGTAGCAGACCAGACATCCTTGTCTCACTCTTTTCTGTTCCATCTTCACTTCATCTAAAGCAGTGGTTCCCAAACTTTTTATAGTCCCGTATCCCTTCAAACATTCAACCTCCAGCTGCGTACCCCCTCTAGAACCAGGGTAAGCGCCCTCTCAAATGTTGTTTTTTGCCATCATTGTAAGCCTGCCACACACACACTATACGATACATTTATTAAACATAAAACATAAAACCCGGCTCGTGGGAAGTGACAAAGAGCTCTTATAGAACCAGGGCACAAATAATAATCATTAAGTTTGCTCTTTATTTAGCCATCTAACATATAAAACTTTATTTGTTAATCGAAAATTGTGAATAACACCACAGGTTAATGAGAAGGGTGTGCTTGAAAGGATGCACATAACTCTGCAATGTTGGGTTGTATTGGAGAGAGTCTCAGTCTTAAATCATTTTCCACACACAGTCTGTGCCTGTATTTAGTTTTCATGCTAGTGAGGGCCGAGAATCCACTCTCACATAGGTACATGGTTGCAAAGGGCATCAGTGTCTTAACAGTGCAATTTGCCAAGGCAGGATACTCTGAGCGCAGCCCAATCCAGAAATCTGGCAGTGGCTTCTGATTAAATTACATTTTCACAGAACTGCTTGTTGCAATTTTGATGAGGCTCTTGTTCAGATATCGGTAAGTGGATTGGAGGGATAAGGGAAAGGGATAACGAATCCAGTTGTTTGTGTCATCCATTTTGKGAAAGTACCTGCGTAATTGCGCACCCAACTCACGCAGGTGCTTCGCTACATCACATTTGACATTGTCCGTAAGCTTGAGTTCATTTGCACACAAAAAAATCATACAATGATGGAAAGACCTGTGTGTTGTCCTTGTTAATGCAGACCGAGAAGAGCTCCAGCTTCTTAATCATAGCCTCGATTTTGTCCCGCACATTGAATATAAACTATAAAGTCTGTGACGGGCGGAGTTGAATTTCTGCAGATACAACACTGTTGTGATGTGACTTACATTAATCTGATGACTGTTATTTATTGAATATGTTTAATTGTTATCCGATCAAATTAATCATGTAATAATTAACTCATTAGGATTTGGGGCACCATGGAAGAAGTTGTTATTAGAGTTACCATCTCCGGAATTCAACTCTAAAAGAGAGATATAGTGTCTATATATATATAAACTGAGCAAAAAAATAAACCTCCCTTTTTCAAAGATAATTCGTAAAAATCCCAAACACTTCACAGATCTTCATTGCAAAGGGTTTAAACACTGTTTCCCATGCTTGTTCAATGAACCATAAACAATTAATGAACATGCACCTGTGGAACGGTTGTTAAGACACTAACAGCAATTAAGGTCACAGTTATGAAACTTAGGACACTAAAGAGGCCTTTCTACTGACTCTGAAAAACACCAAAAGAAAGATTCCCAGGGTCCCTGCTCATCTACGTGAACGTGGCATGAGGCACGAGTCATGAGGACTGCAGATGTGGCCAGGGCAATAAATTGCAATGTCCGTACTGTGAGATGCCTAAGACAGCGCTACAGGGAGACAGGACGGACAGCTGATCGTCCCCGCAGTGGCAGACCACGTATAACAACACCTGCACAGGATCGGTACATCCGAACATCACACCTGCGGAGCAGGTACAGGATGGCAACAACAACTGCCCGAGTTACACCAGGAACGTGCAATCCCTCCATCAGTGCTCAGACTGTCCGCAATAGGCTGAGAGAGGCTGGACTGAGGGCTTGTAGGCCTGTTGTAGGCAGGTCCTCACCAGACATCACCGGCAACAATGTCACCTATGGGCACAAACCCACCGTCGCTGGACCAGACAGGACTGGCAAAAAGTGCTCTTCACTGATGAGTCGCGGTTTTGTCTCACCCGAGGGTGATGGTCGGATTCGTGTTTGTCATCGAAGGAATGAGCGTTACACCGAGGCCTGCACTCTGGAGCGGGATCGATTTGGAGGTGGAGGGTCAGTCATGGTCTGGGGCAGTGTGTCACAGCATCATCGGATTGAGCTTGTTGTCATTGCAAGCAATCTCAACGCTGTGTGTTACAGGGAAGACATCCTCCTCCCTCATGTGGTACCCTTCCTGCAGGCTCATCCTGACATKACCCTCCAGCATGACTGCCACCAGCCATACTGCTTGTTCTGTGCATGATTTCCTGCAAGACAGGAATGTCAGTGTTCTGCCATGGCCAGCGCAGAGCCCGGATCTCAATCCCATTGAGCACRTCTGGGACATGTTGTATCGGAGGGTGAGGTCTAGGGCCATTCCCCCCAGAAATGTCCGGGAACTTTTTTCGAAAAGTACAGACAATTTAAAAAAAACATTTGATTTGAAGCTCAACTTGCACTAAGACAACCTCATGGATGTTCTTATGAAAAACGATTCAGTCAGGACTAGCTACAAGGTTGCACAAATTTATGACTTGACCGTGTAACTATTGATCATGTTTTGTCTGTCTGGTATTCCTTAAATGAAACACCCTTTCAATGAAAAGCAAAGAATGTTGCTGGAGTGTTTGATCATAGTGGATTTCTGGAAACAGGTTAATGAGACTTAATCTAATCTTATAGATGTTGAAGTTCCCTTATGCCAAGAATTTCTCAGACGTAAAGGGGACTTGAACATTACTAAAGGRACAGATTTTAAAGGTGGCTTAATAGCTGCTAAGACAATCTTACAAGGTTGTTTTTAGCCTGTAATGAAGCCTAAAACATTTTGATTTTAAAGATGTTCACTGCAAGATTACAATCAGCTTCCTCTATCACGTTGACAAATTGGCTCAGGGCTGTGAATCTTATTTCATATCTGTAGCAAAGTTCTACCTTTTTGAATTTGTTGAATTTGACTTATATTTGTCTAAAGTCCCAATACAAATTATTTTAAATAAATATAGGAATTTTCTTGCATAGAGCATATCTCATTTAATCATATCTGAATGTGTACCCTTTGAACAAAAAATGTGTTATCTAAAACGCTTGCTCTCGGTTTCAGGAGGACATACTGTATGCAAGGTGCCCTTTCAAATGCAGACAGACAGGCTGATTATTTGTGATTACATCCTTGCTTCGTCCCCCAATTCCCCCTTTTTTTTTACCTTGGTTTCTTGACTGGCTCTGTTTTGATTTGCCTGCTCTGAGTGTCAAAGGTTTTCAGCGGTATACTCTCTTTTCTTGCCTTGAGGCATAGAGGTAGACATCATCCAAATATCTGCCGGGAAGCTTATTGATATGTCAATGTAATGGTTGCAATATAATGGTAATGCCAGCTATGTAATTGAATGCATGTATTGGAAAGCAATCTTCTCACTGTTGGAAATGTGTAGGGAGTGTTTCTTTTTGTTGTTTTTTAGGGTGGTGTGGCAAAAGCAGAAACGTAGTTTGTAAGATGGAGTGGCTTTCAATAGGATCAGAGCCAACATAATTGAGTTCATATACTCGATGTACAGCAGTCACATTTGCCTGGCTTGGAAGAAGAGGGGGTAATTGTGAGGATGGCAATCAAAGGGGTCATGCGTTTGAATTGAGGGACACGGATGCAGATGGATGAACACCGTGGTGTGTGTGTGTGTGGGTGGTGTGTGTGTGTGTGTGGTGGTGTGTGTGTGTGTGTGTGTGTGTGTGTGTGGTGTGTTGTGTGTGTGTGTGTGTGTGTGTGTGTGTGTGTGTGTGTGCAAACTGTTCTATTTTTGTTCCATCTCAAATAAAATATTTTAACTGTTGGACATAAAAGTATATACAACAGCCATATGGATGTACGATAACCACGACAGATAATGGGGATATATTTGGTGGTTGTGAATAGGCCCTGTGATGATGTAAATTGAAGAGGAGGCCTTTAAAAGTAGAACAGCCTACTGCATATGCATCGTGGCACATCAAAGCCTTTTCAGGGGTCCTACATTTACATAGCGATATCACTGATGCTATGGGAACCCAGCAACCCTGTCTTTGGACCACTTCTGAATAAAGAGGGGGCTTGTGGAAGTCCTTCAACGTGATTAGAACAGGAGTCAAGGAAGTTCCCTTTGGTGTTCCTTCCCTTTAAAACAGGCTTAGGCTTGGAAGTCTGGCTCCTCAAGTTCCTGATAGGCATCCTTGTAACATGCGTGTTACATACACATTTTGGTAAAGGCACTGGTACAAGAAACTAGGCGTTTGATGGTGTGAGTTGTACGTTTGATTGATGGGACATGCATAGAGCTAGAATGGTCCTCCATCTCTGCTGCCTTTATTCATGGTGTTTGTGTGATTTCACTGACTGTGACAATGATATCCGTTTTATCCTTGAAGGCCATTTACTTACTATGTGCCTGACTTATTGGACACAACTGCCATACTCTATTTAAGTCGTAAGTGTTCTCAATGTCAAAGATCACTGTCACAATGACTATTGCTTTTTGAAATTATGCTTTTAACAAGGTTATTGACAAAAACTGAAAACCTACTCTGCAGTACAGTCTAAAGGTTAGTTAGGAATGTAGCCACATCCATCCTAAATAATACTGTCTCTATCTCTGTTTCTCATCATGAAGTAAGCTAGTTGTTAACAATATTATGAACCACTTGAGATGTTATGCTAACGACAGAATCATCCATCTATACATGGATCACAAATGGGTGTGAAAAGGGCACATGGACAATTATTCAAGATCTTGCTCTCTGTTATAGCGGTGCTACATCTGTAATTGGTATAGATTTCACAATGATCATATCAGTTCTTGTTTGGATTTGAATACCCCCATCTCTGCTTTTATGAATGTCATTGTCGTTGGTTCTGTGATATTAATTATTTATATTTTTGGGGAGATTCAGACGACAGCAACTCCAAGATAGATGCTGCCTTACGTCGTCAGCCCTACAATACGAACAATGACAACTCTTAGGATTATTATGACTGACTACCTGAGTAAAGGGATTTTATTAATTAAATGTATTTATTATTTAAACCCCCTTTTCTCYCTAATTTCGATCTTGTCTCATCGCTGCAACTCCAATGGGCTCAGGAGGGACGGTCGAGTCATGCGTCCTCCGAAACATGACCCGCCAAACTGCAGTTCTTAACACCCACCCGCACCAATCTGTCGGAAGAAACACCGTTCAACTGACGACCGAGGTCAGCCTGCAGGCGCCCGCCACAAGGAGTCGCTAAAGCACGTAGAGCCAAGTAAAGCCCCACCGGCCAAATCCTTCCCTAACCCGGATGACGCAGGACCAATTGTGCGCCACCCTATTGGACTCCCGATCACGGCCGCTTGTGATACAGCCCGGGATTGAACCCGGGTCTCTAGCACTGCGATGCAGTGCCTTAGACCGCAGCGCCACTCAGGAGGCTAGAGAAAAGGGATTCTAAACAGAAGCTGCTGAGAACGCATTAGAGAATGTCACCATACTGTTATTTTTTCTTCCATCCATTACCCTTATCTGGCTAGATTATTTTAACGTTGTAAAATGTATGCATACTGTATCATACAAAAATAATAATAATAAACCTGATGCCTCTTACTGTGGATAAAGTATGTGAAGCGTTTTTTAAAAACACGCTGATGTTAACCCTGCTTCAGTCTCTTTATTTGAACGACTCTTACAACTCATAATAACAGCTTGAAATAGATTAATCTGGTCTTTTAAAGCGATTTGTTTGAACTAGGCTGGAAATCATGCATTTTGAATGCTGCTAGCATCTCCGAGTGGTCTGCATCTAGCATGCTTGAGTGTAGTGATGTGAGTCACCTGTGAAATGACAAAGAACAATGGCCACTCTGGATGTTACCAAACGACCTGCAGACCTGTTGAAGTGGCCCATCGCCCAGGACAAGATAATAATAATATATAATTTATTACATTTCTATAGCACTTTTCATGGTATCTCAAAGATGTGTCGTCGTGTTTACAGACCCACAATAGAAACAACGGATCACAATGTATGTTTTTGGAACTGTTTAGTGAAGTTGTAGTTATGTACAAAGATGATATCAGACCTGTATTAGTTTTCTTTTTCATTTCACATGTGCCTTTTCATTTTCTATGACGTTTCGAACTCCCTAATATCTTATTGCTGTAAGGAATGTTTTAGTACAGTCATGTTTTCATGTTTTATTTTTGTATAATGCTTTGTGATCAAATTATTGTTTGAGTAGACATGCAGTACTCAGAAACATAATTACATTTGATAGGAAAAAAAAGATGTGGTCTTTGTTGGTTCACTTTGTTAAACCCCTCAACCTGCCCTCCCTCCCATCTACCCTTTTCCTTTTCACTCTTWACAGTACCTCTCAGTGACGGTGGCTGTGTTCGAGAGGAGCAAAACCGTAATGTGTCATGGGTAAATTGTGACTGACTGACTGATCTACAAATAATAATGATTTGTTATTTATAATGCAATATTCTATGTAGATCAGTCAGTCGGCAGTTGCCTGCACTGTCAGCTGCAATGTCAAACAATCTCAATTAATATTTACTCCACACACAGAAATGCGTACAAAGCACTCCCTTGCACTACATTTGGGAAATCTGACCATAACTCTATCTTCCTAATTACAGTTTACAAACAAAAACTCTAACAGGAAGTACCAGTGACGGGTTCAATACAGAAGTGGTCCGATGAAGACGGATGCTGTTTCACTAGCGTAGACTGGAATATGTTCCGGCATTCATCCGATGGCATTGAGGAGTTGACCACATCARTCACCAGCTTCATTATTAAGTACATCGACAATGTCGTCCCCACTGTGACCATACATACATTTCCCAAACAGAAACCATGGATTACGGTCAACATCYGCGCTGAGCTAAAGGCTAGAGGTGCCACTTTCAAGAAACGGGACACTAATCCGGACTCTTATAAGAAATTCCCGCTACGCCCTCCGACGAACCATCAAACAGACAAAGTGTCAATACAGGACTAAGATTGAATCCTATTATACCAGCTCTGACGCTCGTAGGATGTGGCAGGGCTTGCAAACTATCACAGATTACAAAGGAAAAACCAGCCGCGAGCTGCCCAGTGACGCGAGCCTACCAAATGAGCTAAATGCCTTCTATGCTCTCTTCGAGGCAAGCAACACTGAACCAGACATTAGAGCACCAGCTGTTCCAGACGACTGTGTGATCACGCTCTCCGTAGCTAATGGGAGTAAGACCTTTAAACAGGTTAACATTCACAAGGCCGCAGGGCAAGACAGATTACCAGGACGTGTACTCCGAGCATGCGTTGACCAGCTGACAAGTGTCTTTACTGATATTTTCCAACTTCCCCCTGGCCCAGTCTGTAATACCTACATGTTTCAAGCAGACCAGCATAGCCCTGTGCCCAAGAATGCTAAGGTAACTTGTCTAAATTACTTTCGCTACGGAGCACTCACATCTGTAGCCATGAAATGCTTTGAAAGGCTGGTCATGGTTCACATCCCAGACACCCTGGACCCACTCCAAATCACATACAGATCCACAGTTGAAGCAATCTCTATTGCACTCCACACTGCCCTTTCCCACCTGGACAAGAGGAACACCTATGTGAGAATGCTGTTCATTGACTACAGCTTAGCGAAAACACCATACTGCCCTCCAAGTTCATCACATGGTTCTTATGTTCATGAAAATCCTGGAGAAGTCATGGAATTTTAAAATGATGTTTTCCAGGTCTGGAAAAGTTTTTGACAATTATTACATTAAAATGTCATGGAAATGAATGTAATAATTTCTGATAATGTAATTTATTTAATAACAACCAACATATCAGCCAGGATCAGAATGACACTTTAGCAGGTATGTGTTTGCACGCTTCACCTGCATGTGTGCCTTTGCTCAAGGAGAAAGAGACAGTCGGACATTGCAGCAGCAGGTAGGCCTATAATATATGATAGAGAACAGACTAACTAAGGAGCCAATTTAAAACACATATTGTACCCTCTAGTTAACTGTTTAGCTATTATTACCATGTATTAATGTTTTCGTCATGTCCCAAAAAACTTTCCACCAACACGAGCGAATAAGGCCATACAAAGTTAATTAAAAATATTATTTTTGATGAAATGTACGATTCACTCTACCATTGTATTAGTTGGGATTTGGTTCAATTGCGATGAATCGAACCATGTGAATCMAAATAATACTTTTCCCCTTATCGCGAACATACATTTTAGGAAAATAGATTAGATGTAGCCTTTCTTTTGGTTTATGTGGCTACAAAACGTGTTTATTTGGGCTTCCTATGTATGGAACATTGCAACTCAATAGATGCTAGTCAGCTTGCAAAGTAAACACTTCTAAGGTAGTTAAGATATATATAACTAAACTAGAAAAGGTACATTTCCCAAAKAAAATTTGTGGGCTTGCTTCAGCTGAACAAAATATTTGTAGCATTCCATAGCCATTTGATCTTTGATATATTGAATGAGTTAATTATTTCAAAAGGCATAAAATGTATTTTGTCGTAATGTTGCAATGTTTTACATCAAGGGTGGTCAACTATCCTCCAGGAGAGTTTTATTCCAGTCCCCCTCTAACAAACCACATTTTAGAATTGAACTGCTCAACCAGACCTTGATMAACTGTCTCTGAAGTGTTTGAGCAGGGCTTGATCAAAAGCCTGCACACAGTAGTTCTCCAGACTGAGTGTTGACCACATGTGTTTTATACAGTTGCGTAACAGGTATTCTACTTAGGGGTGGGGTTAAGTTCCTTGCTCAGTGACAGGAGACGGTACATGGGATCAGAGAGCAGCCTCCCAGTGTTGATTCCACGTTATGTTTACTTTTTTATACATACATGGACACGCCGCCAATTGTTGGCCATGGAAATTTGATGAAAGTCATGAAGTGTTGAAAATTCCAAATTGTTTGCATAGTAAACTTACACACAGCTGACATACACTTACCCCACCAGACATGCCACCAGGGGTCTTTTCACGGTCCCCAAAACCAGAACAAATTCAAGTAGTGGAGCGGGTCGAGAGCTTCAAGTTCCTCGTTGTCTACATCACTAAGGATCTATCATGGTCCACACACGAACACAGTCGTAAAGAGGGAAAGATAACGGCTCTTCCCCCTCTGGAGGCTGAAAAGATTTGTCCTCATCCTCAAAAATGTCTACAGCTGCAACATTGAGAGCATCTAGACTGACTGCATCACCTCTTGGTATGGCAACTGCTTGGCTTCCAACCGCAAGGCGCTACAGAGGGTAGTGTGTACGGCCCAGTACATCACTGGGGCCATGCTCCCTGCCATCTAGGACCTATATACATGCTGTGTCAGAGGACAGCCCTAAAAAGTATCAAAGACTCCAGCCACCCAAGTTATAGATTGTTCTCTCTGCTACCGCACGGCTAGCGGTTCTGATGCAGCAAGTCTGGAATSAACAGGACCCTGAACATCTTCTACTCCCAAGCCATAACACTGCTAAATAGTTAGTCCAGGTAGCTATTTGGTTAACTATTTAACTATCTGCATTAACCCTTTTTCCCACCAACTTTTTTGACTCATCACATACACTGCTGCTACTGTTTATTTTCTGTCACTTTATTCCTAGTTATATGTAAATACCTCAATTACATCATACCCCTGCACGTCAACTTGGTACTGGTACCCTGTGTATATAGCCAAGTTATTGTTACTCATTTTGTATTAATTATTACTTTTATTATTACATGTTTTACTTTTCTATTATTTATCTATTTCCTTTCTCTCTGCATGGTCCTGTAAGTACCCATTTCACTGTTAGTCTACACCTGTTGTTTACGAAGCATGTGACGAATAAAATTTGATTTGAAAATTCATTACACTAGTTAACATACGTTGGAAGTCACCTTGGAAGTCACCTAATCAGTGTGGCATCTCCACAGACTGGCCCTCAACCCGTTCTCCAGTTCTAAAAATATCCTGTTACTCCTATCTTGTGGGAGGTTGTCTTTCTGAATCGTACATGAAAGTTCATCTGTATCATGTCTGTAGAATATTGAACATTTGCAAAGCCATGTTATGTTGTAATATTGTAAAAGCCCATGGCATTTAGTACATCAGTAGGATTCCATTAGTCAGCTTTTAGGTGACTTTATATGCCTGAACCTTCTGAAGCAGGACTCCACACTCATTACCAGTAATGGTTGCAGCCAGCCCTGGCCTCACGCAGAAAGGGAACATGGCAGAATAATGTGGAGTTTGCTAAAAGGCTGCCTAACATAATATCCATGTTAAGGAGCAGGTCAACAGATACGGMAGATAGCTCTGTGAGAGTGGAGGTATATTGTACTAATATGTAACAACACAAACATTTCTAAAGAGAACTTTTCCTGATTTACTCTTCTGTGAGAGGCAGTGCCTGTACGCCACGTTTAACTCTTAGCTTTTAACACTATGGTAGCAGGCTGTGAATCATGACATGTCAGGGGAGATTGTGATTCAAGATTCAAAGACCTCTTACAATGTACATACTTAATGGATAGTACAGAAAATATTAGACCATCAGCTCTTTGAACATACACTACCGTTCAAAGGTTTGGGGTCACTTAGAAATGTCCTTGTTTTTGAAAGAAAAGCAAATTTTTTGTCCAATAAAATAACATCAAATTGATCAGAAATACAGTGAAGACATTGTTAATGTTGTAAATGACTATTGTAGCTGGAAACGGCAGATTTTTTATGGAATAGCTACATAGGCTTACAGAGGCCCAATATCAGCAACCATCACTCATGTGTTCCAATGGCACGTTGTGTTAGCTAATCCAAGTTTATCATTTTAAAAGGCTAAGGCTAGTTGATCATTAGAAAAACCTTTTGCAATTATGTTAGCACAACTGAGAACTGTTGTTCTGATTAAAGAAGCAATAAAACTGGCTTTCTTTAGACTAGTTGAGTATCTGGAGCATCAGCATTTGTGGGTTCGATTACAGGCTCAAAATGGCAAGAAACAAAGAACTTTCTTCTGAAACTCGTCAGTCTATTCTTGTTCTGAGAAATGAAGGCTATTCCATGCGTGAAATTGCCAAGAAACTGAAGATCTTGTACAAAGCTGTGTACCACTCCCTTTACAGAACAGCACAAACTGGCTCAAACAAGAATAGAAAGAGTGTGAGGCCCCGGTGCACAACTGAGCAAGAGGACAAGTACATTAGAGTKTCTAGTTTGAGAAACAGATGCCTCACAAGTCCTTAACTGGCAGCTTCATTAAATAGTACCCGCAAAACACCAGTCTCAGCGTCAACAGAGAAGAGGCGACTCCGGGATGCTGGCCTTCTAGGCAGAGTTCCTCTGTCCAGTGTCTGTGTTCTTTTGCCCATCTTAATCTTTTCTTTTTATTGGCCTGTCTGATATATGGCTTTTTCTTTGCAACTCTGCCTAGAAGGCCAGCATCCTGGAGCCGCATCTTCACTGTTGACGTTTGAACGGTAGTGTATAATATGAGTTCTGTTGTTGAAGCATGAAACATGGGCTACTTGCTATATGGGTCATTTTACATACGATCATCACTCCCAATTACAAAGCCAGAGTCTCTTTTGGATGGGATTGAATACATGCCATAGAACGTGTGGTTCGTATTACAATAGATATGTCTACCATTTTATTTTTTGATCTATCTACAGCCCTCTGATGTTTGTGTGGCCATGCAGAATGCACTCAATATGACAAACCATTTAACCAGCACTTACGCACTTTCAATAGAGTGTAACATAACAATGGCAATCCAATGATCAAGTCTGTGGTAGTATATAAGCATATGAGTCATTTCTTGACATGGCTGTCATCAGACGTACACTGTACTTTCCTATGTGCCAACTGCTCTCAATATAGGTCAAGCACCGTTCTCTTTCTGTTGCAATTTTGTACATTTACACCAAGAGTAGCTTTGAATTGCATCTATTGAACATCAAGTATTGAGTAGATCACTGTTGTTAAAGACACCTGCCTTCAGCAGGGTGCAGCTAGAAATGGAATGACTAGATTTTTGCGTCTTGCAATTCTATTGGCAACACCCTGTAGGCCTATGTTCCTGTTGAAAATGCCCCCATATGACTTTGTGGCACCCTCGGGTGAAAGAGCTGTAGAAATGAAAAATTCACACTCCCACGACAATCTCAAAAGAGTTCCCTCTTGGAGCAGACTGTCCTGTATATTCTAAAGAAGCTCTATGCGTTGGTTTCCCCTGTATGATATCTGACGCTGACGTCTAAAATATGTCATTTTGCTCACTGGGTTATTTATTTTACCTGCACACTCCTTATGTACAGTATCTGAAGGAAACATGAAGGACGTTTTTAGTTTGTCACTTTGGTAATGGCTTCGGTCTGAAGTGCTCTCTCAAAGCTTTTTCATGACTTCAAACATGTAAATAGGTATTGCATCCTCTGGTAGTATTCTCCCCACCAGGGAAAGCACTGTCACTGTATTTTCATTTGAAGAAACATATTGATATTGAATTTTCAAATCTAACTGCCAATGGTTTTTCTACACCTGCATACATAATTCAATATTTGTTTTGCCTGTTAAGAGGATGGCATTTCTCACACACAACCCAAATGTGAAGATGTCTTTTACCTGAAGAAAATCATTTTAATACAATGTTTTTTCATTATCTCACAATACTGAATGTTTTGTGTGTAAAATCTGCAGTCCTTTGAGGGATGAAGAATGCAGCAGTATATTCAGCCAGACAAGGCTTTGTTGCAGGCAAATTATGTAAAAAAATTCAATAAAAAAACAATTCAGATTTTTGGTTGAATAGTTGAGCATTGAAAAAGAGCGAATGCAGAATCTTGACTGTGGCCAGTTGAGAACAAGTTCTCATTTACAAATGCAACCTGGCCAAGACAAAGCAAAACAGTGTGACACAAACAACACAGAGTTGTATGTGGGATTAACAAACGCACAGTCAATAACACAATACAAAAATCTATATACAGTGTGTGCAAATGTAGTAAGATTAGGGAGGTAAGACAATAAATAGGCCATAGTGGTGAAATAATTACAATTTAGCAATTAAACACTGGAGTGATAGATGTGCAGAAGATGAATGTGCAAGTAGAGATACTGGGGTGCAAATGAGCAAAAAAATAAATGACAATATGGGGATGAGGTAGTTGGGTGGGTTATTTACAGATGGGCTGTGTACAGGTGCAATGATCGGTAAGCTGCTCTGACAGCTGATGCTTAAAGTTAGTGAGGGAGATATAAGACTCCTGTCACGATCGTCATGGGAAGAAGTGGACCAAAGCGCAGCGTGATACGTGTTCATTCTATTTATTTAATTAATGAACACCGACAAACAAAACAAAATACGAAACGTGACGTTCTGCAGGGCAAAATATCAACCAATGCAAAAATAAGAACCCACAACTGACAGAGGGAAAAAGGACTGCCTAAGTATGATTCCCAATCAGAGACAACGATAGACAGCTGCCTCTGATTGGGAACCACAAACAAAGAAAACAAAGAAATAGGAAACATAGAAATAAAGGAACTAGAATGCCCATCCTAGTCACACCATGGCCTAACCAAAATAGAGAATAAAAACCTCTCTATGGCCAGGGCGTGACAACTCCAGCTTCAGTGATTTTTGCAATTTGTTCCAGTCATTGGCAGCGGAGAACTGGAAGGAAAGGCGGCCAAAGCAGGAGTTGGCTTTGGGGATGACCAGTGAAATATACCTGCTGGAGCGCGTGCTACGAGTGGGTGCTGCTATGGTGACCAGTGAGCTGAGATAAGTTGGGGCTTTACCTTGCAAAGACTTATAGATGACCTGGAGCCAGTGGGTTTGGCGACAAATATGAAGCCAGGACCAGCCAACGAGAGCATACAGGTTGTTAGGAGTAGACCATGACAAAAATACATTAGTTTCCATCTCAATTTGACTAACAATATGATGGCATACAGTGCATTCAGAAAGTATTCAGACCCCTTCACTTTTCCACATTTTGTTACGTTACAGCCTTATTCTAAAATTGATTAAATCGTTTCCCCCCCTCATCAACCTACAAACAATAACCCAAAATGGCAAAGCAAAAACAGTTTGAGCAATTTGAGCAAATGTATAATAATAAAAAAACGGAAATATTACATTTACATAAGTATTCAGACCCTTTACTCAGTACYTTTTTGAAGCACCTTTGGCAGCGATTACAGCCTCGAGTCTTGGGTTTGATGGTACAAGATTGGCACACCTGTATTTGGGGAGTTTCTCCCATTCTTCTCTACAGATCCTCTCAAGCTCTGTCAGGTTGGAGGGGTGTCAATACACAGCTATTTTCAGTACTCTCCAGAGATGTTTGATCAGGTTCAAGTCTGGGTTCTGGCTGGGCCACTCAAGGACATTCAGAGACTTGTCCCGAAGCCACTCCTGCGTTGTCTTGGCTGTGTGCTTAAGGTCGTTCTCCTATTGGAAGGTGAACCTTCGGCCCAGTCTGGGGTCCTGAGCGATCTGGAGCAGGTTTTCAWCAAGGATCTCTCTATACTTTGCTCCATTCATCTTTCCCTCGATCCTGATGAGTCTCCCAGTGCCTTCCACTGAAAACATCCCCACAGCATGATGCTGCCACCACAATGCATAGGGATGGTATTGGCTAGGTGATGAGCAGTGCCTAGTTTCCTCCAGACGTGACGTATGGCATTCAGGCCAAATAGTTAAATCTTGGTTTCATCAGACCAGAGTCCTTTAGGTCCCTTTTGACAAACTCCAAGGGGGCTGTCATGTGCCTTTTACTGAGGAGTGACTTCCATCTGACCACTCTACCATAAAGGCCTGATTGGTGGAGTGCTGCTGAGATGGTTGTCCCTCTGGAAGGTTCTGCCATCTCCACAGAGGAACTTTGGAGCTCTGTCAGAGTGACCATTCGGTTCTTGGTTTCCTTCCTGACCAATGCCCTTCTCCCCCGATTGCTCAGTTTGGCTGGGCGGCCAGCTCTCGGAAGAGTCTTGGTGGTTCCAAACTTCTTCCATTTAAGAATGATGGAGGCCACTGTGTTCTTGGGGACCTTCAATGCTGCATACATTTTTTGGTACTTTTCCCCAGATCTGTGCCTCGACACAATCCTGTCTCGGAGCTCTACGGACAATTCCTTTGACCTCATGGCTTGGTTTTTGCTCTGACATGCACTGTCAACTGTGGGACCTTATATAGACAGGTTTGTGCCTTTCCAAATCATATCCGATCAATTAAATTTACCACAGGTGAATCAAGTTGAAGAAACCTCCTAAGGATKATCAATGGAAACAGGATGCACCTGAGCTCAATTTCGAGTCATGCATGCTGACCACACTGCTCGCGTCGCGAGCACATGTACACGTAAATGTACACGTACATGTTATTCAATCATTGCACCGACACTGCTCACAAGCGTCTGCGTAGCCAGGCGCTAAAATAGAACTTYGTTCTATTTGTGATGCTTGATGCGCTGCAAGTCCTGTCTCTCTCAACTCCTCATTGGTTTTTAGGAGCATATACCCAGTTGGTGGTGGTAATGCAGCTTAAAGTTGGTTGCCAACCGCCATATAAAGTCCAAAGAAGATGAAGAAGCCTGAAGGAGGAGAAATTACTAGAAACAAACTTGGTTTACACATTTATCTGTAGATGAATTGTCGGAGTAGAGGACCTTGTGCATTTCAGGTCAAATAACAATCCAATGTTTATATCCCAGGACAAATTAGCTAGGAACAGCAAGCTAGCTAGCTAAATTGCCTTAAATGTTTAATGCTCTTCGACCTGTCCCCAAATTAATATAGTTGGTTCAGAGTTCATTTTGATATTTCAACCTGTGTGTCCTGATCGCATCTGGGGTGGGTGGACAAAATCAACATTCGCATGTGTGCGAGAGGTCTGATCAGCATGTCATAGCAAAGGGTCTGAATACTTATGTAAATAAGGTATTTCTGTTAAGAACTTTTTATAAATTTGCTAAATTTTCAAAAAAACTGTTTTCGCTTTGTCATTATGGGGTATTGTGTGTAGATTGATGAAGAAAAAAATTACTGAATCAAATCTAGCATTATTATTATTATTTTTCAATTTAACTAGGCAAGTCAGTTCAGAACAAATTCTTATTTACAATGACGGCATAGGAACAGTGGGTTAACTGCCTTGTTCAGGGGCAGAACGACAGATTTTTACCTTGTCAGCTCGGGGATTCGATCTAGCAACCTTTCGGTTACTGGCCAAACACTAGGCTGAATACTTTCCGAATGCACTGTAGCTATCGTTGTTTGTTCAGGTTTTCAAAATAATCTCATTCTTAAATCAAATGTTCCTGCTGTGATAAAAATTATCCACGTATTTTGCCTACGACTCAACACTATACACAAGGGGTGCAAATTTGGTTTGAGAAGTGGGGGGAGACATAACTTGGCGATGGATCTACGGGTCCTCCCCCAGAATCTTTTGGGCCATCTAAAGATAAATTCCTGCAACCCTAACCCTGCATTTTTACACAATCCAGTATGCCGTCATCAAGCTAGGCAAGAGATCATTATTAAATATGTTTAAGTGATTAATAAGACTGAACTAGATCAAAGGTAATTCAATAATAAATATTGTGTTGCACTTATTTATTTTTATTTTTTACTTTGACCTTTTTTCTCCCCAATTTCTTGATATCCAATTGGTAGTTACAGTCTTGTCCTAACGCTGCAACTCCCCTATGGACTTGGGAGAGGCGAAGGTCGAGAGCTATGAGTATTCCGAAACATGACCCTGCCAAGCCGCACTGCTTCTTGACACTGCTCGTTTAACCCATAAGCCAGACACACCAGGAAACACCGAAGTCAGCTTGCAGGTGCCCGGTCCGCCACAAGGAGTCAATAGAGCGCGATGGGACAAGGAAATCCCGGCCAAACCCTCCCCTAACCCGGACGACGCTGGGCCAATTGTGCGCTGCCTCATGGGTCTCCTGGTCACGGTGTTGGACCTTTAACCTGTCCAGGACTGGGGTTCCGCTAGCGGCAGGGCGCCAAATACAAAACAACAGAAATCTCATAAATGTAATTTCTCAAACATACAAGTATTAGGCACCATTTTACAGATACAATTCTCGTTAATCCAGCCACAGTGTCTAAATTCAAAAATGCTTTATAGTGAAAGCTCCACAAACGATTATGTTAGGTCACCACCAAGTCACAGATAAACACAGCCATTTTTCCCGCCAAAGAGAGGAGTCACAAAAAGCACAAATAGAGATAAAATTAATCACTAACCTTTGATGGTCTTCATCAGATGACACTCATAGGACTTCATGTTACACAATACATGTATGTTTTGTTTGATAAAGTTCATATTTATATCCCAAAATTTTATTTTACATTGGCGTGTTAGATTCAGTAGTTCCAAAACATGCAGTGATATTGCAGAGAGCCACATGAATTCACAGAAATACTCATAATAAATGTTGATGAAAATACAGCTATTATACATGAAACTTTAGATACACTTTTCCTTAATGCAACCGCTGTGTCAGATTTCAAAAAAACTTTACGGAAAAAGCATAATATGAGAACGGCGCTCAGAGCCCAAACCAGCCAGAGAAATATACTACATGTTGGGTAGACAACATTATTCATATATAAATATTCCCTTACCTTTGATGATCTTCATCAGAATGCACTCCCAGAAATCTCAGTTCCACTATAACTGCTTGTTTTGTTCGATAATGTCCATAATTTATGTCCATTTATGTCCAACAGCTTCTTTTGTTAGGGCGTTTGGTAAACAATCCAAAAGCGGGATCTGGTCCATTCGGACGAAACGTTCAAAAAGTTATATTACAGGTCGAAGAAACTTGTCAAACTAAGTATAGAATCAATCTTAAGGATGTTTTTTATCATAAAAGTTCAATACTGTTCCAACCGGAGAATTCCATTGTCTGTAGAATTGCACTGGAACGAGAGCAACCTCTCAAGTGAAAGCGCGTGACTGAGAACGAGGCTGTAGGCAGACCCCTTAGTAAAACAGCTCCCATCCGGCCCCCCTTCACATGAGCAGCCTGAAACCACATTCTAAAGACGGTTGACATCTAGTGGAAGCCTTAGGAAGTGAAAAATAACCCATATCCCACTGTGTATTCGATAGGGGTGAGTTCAAAAACTACAAACCTCAGATTTACCACTTCCTGTTTGGATTGTTTCTCAGGTTTTTGCCTGCCATATGAGTTTTGTTATACTCACAGACATCATTCAAACAGTTTTAGAAACTTCGGAGTGTTTTCCATCCAATACTACTAATAATATGCATATATTAGCATCTGGGACTGAGTAGGAGGCAGTTCACTCTGGGCATGCTATTCATCCAAAAGTGAAAATGCTGCCCCCTATCCCAAACCTATCTCTTATCCAATAGCCTAACAAATGAACAACTCTTGAAAAAATACAGAGACCTTTGATTGTCATTATTAAGSCATCCTCTATATCAAATTTCAGCTAAACCGACCAGCCAGCCCGAGCTGCCTGTACGCCGGATCCCAAACAGTATAGTCAATAACTCAACTTTCGCCCAACACAATTTCCTTCCCAGTTCACACCTTTATATATATTTTTTGGGGAAACACAAAAAAACACATACACCTCAAATATACATTAATACAAAGAAACAGCAAATCCTCCATATAATTAATCTCATAGGCCTAATAGTACCATAGAGCTCTTTTTACTTGCACACAATGTAGCTGGGTCACCCAATCCTGTCCCAAGGGGTCCACCACCCTGCAGCGCCCCAAACCATCACACCCCACTCAGCTTTAGGATCTTAGTGAAACATAAAACATTTATTGGTTTTAGGTGTGTTAGGCCAAGGCCAGTGTGACGGCAGAACCCCAGGGCAGCAGAGCCCCAGAACTGAACAGCCCAGCAGCTAGGGATTGCCTAAATATGTATCTCCCCTGAAGTGGACATGTTTTCAATACAGACTCCTTTAGTCGTGAAGAGGGCACGACAACACCTTGTCCCCCTCAGGAGACTGAAAAGATTTGGCATGGGTCCCCAGATCCTCAAAAAGTTATACAGCTGCCCCATCGAGAGCATCCTGACCGGTTGCATCACCGCCTGGGATGGCAACTGCTCGGCATCCGAACATAAGGCGCTACAGAGGGTGCATGACTGGGGCCAAGCTTCCTGCCATCCAGGGCCTACCAGTTTGGACACACCTACTCATTCCATGGTTTTTAATTTATTTTGACTATTTTCTACATTGTAGAATAATAGTGAAGACATCAAAACTGTGAAATAACACATGAAATCATGTAAAAAAACAAAAAAGTGTTAAACAAATCAAAATATATTTTATATTTGAGATTCTTCAAAGTAGCCACTCTTTGCCTCGATGGCAGCTTCGCACACTCTTGGCATTCTCTCAACCAGTTTAATGAGGAATGCTTTTCCAACCGTCTTGAAGGAGTTCCCACATATGCTGAGCTCTTGTTGGCTGCTTTTCCTTCACTCTGCTGTCCAACCCATCCCAAACCATCTCAATTGGGTTGAGGTCGGGTGATTGTGGAGGCCAGGTCAGACATTGACCCCCCCCCCCCCTTTGTTTTTACACTGCTGCTACTCGCTGTTTATTGTCTATGCATAGTCACTTTACCCTTATCTACATGTACAATTACCTTGACTAACCTGTACCTCCGCACATTGACTCGTTACTGGTATAAAGCCTCGTTATTATAATTTTATTGTGTTACTTTTTATTAAAATTGTTACTTTAGTTTATTTTAGTAAATATTTGTTTAACTATTTCTTGAACTTCATTGTTGGTTAAGGGCTTGTAAGTAAGCATTTCACGGTAAGGTCTACACCTGTTGTATTCGGCGCATGTGACAAATAACATTTTATTTGATAAGGCATCCAGACCTTATGAAAGTTGCCCAGTATACCCTTCATCTTGTAATAAATGTAATCAAATCTAGTGATACAAATCTAGTGATACATAACTTGACATTGTGGCAGGATAACCAACCTTCCAATTAATGGCAATGCATTTCTTAGCCGCTATAAATGCTTGGTTACACAGTTTCTTCAGATAACAGTCTCTAGTATCAATATTTCCAAGCAAACAAAAACAGGGAGAAGGGAGAATCTGTAGACATTCTGAGATAAAAGAACACACTTTTTGCCAGAATTCTGACAGCCTTCACAATAGCAGAACATATGCAAATACTGAAGGTCCCCTTTTGTATTTTAAACCTCCAGCAGACAAATGACATTTATGAGTGCATGTAATTCAGTTTCACAGGCATATAGTACGTTCTATGGATGGTCTTAAACTGCAGTCATTTATGTCTGAGATGATATGAACATGACTGAGCATTCAAACATATCTGTATACATTCATCATCAATAGCTTCTACCAGGTCTTTCTCACAATTTTGTTTGACATGTTTTGTGTCATTGGGAAAAGCCTCTGTCAACCCTTGATACAGTTTGGAAATCGACTTTGGAGGTTCGTCAGACAGCCTTAAAACTTCTTGTCAATAGGGGGGCGCTATTTTCACTTGGAAAAAATCGTACCCAATTTAAACGGCCTCGTACTCTATTCTAGATCATACAATATGCATATTATTATTACTATTGGATAGAAAACACTCTCAAGTTTCTAAAACTGTTTGAATTATATCTGTGAGTAAAACAAACTCATTTTGCAGCAAACTTCCAGACAGGAAGTGAAAAATCTGAAAACGAGGCTCTGTTTCAGGGCCTGCCTATTCAATTGCCTTATATTTATCGATATGCATGCACTTCATACGCCTTCCACTAGATGTCAACAGGCAGTGAAGGTGGAATGGGTGTCTAGCTTGATCTGAGGTCGAACAAGAGCTTTTGGAGTGAGTATTTCCTTTCTCTACTAGGCGCGCGAAGCACCTCCATATTGTCTTCTGATAAGCGTTCGGTTATACACGGCTAATATCTCCGGCTCTATTTTATTTGATACATGTGAAAATAACATCGTAAAGTATGTTTTTTCAACCGAGTTTTATCAGATTATTCAACGTTTATTGGGACTTTTGGAGTTTTCCGTTCTTTGCGTCGAGAGAAGATGGGAACGTCATCAACATTGGCTAGCATTTTGGCGCGAATTTCGACAGGAGAAAAAGGACATTCTAAAACCAAACAACGATTTATTCTGAACCAAGACTCCTTGTACAAGATTCTGATGTCTCAGCAAAAGTAAGAACAATTTATGATGTTATTTCGTATTTCTGTGGAAATTCTATTCTCCGCCGTTTTGGCGGACGCTGTCTCGCAATAACGCAAGCTGTTTGTTATGGTAAAGTTATTTTAAAAAAATCTAACACGGCGGTTGCATTAAGAACCAGTGTATCTTCATTTGCCATACAACAAGTATTTTTATGTAAAGTTTATGATGAGTTCTTTGGTCAGATTAGGTGAGTGTCTAAAATGGCTCCGGACATTCTGGTGAATCGATGCTACATATTCACAATGTATAACCAGCGGTTGGCAGCTCTAAATATGCACATTTCGAACAAAACATAAGTGTATTGTATAACCTGATGTTATAAGACTGTCATCTGATGAAGTTGGTCAAGGTTAGTGATTAATTTTATATCGGTTGCTGGTTTTTGGCGATAGCTACCTTTTGCGGTGAATAAATGCATTTGTGTGTTTGGCTATTGTGGTAAGCTAATATAATTCTATATTGTGTTTTCGCTGTAAAACACTTAAAAATCGGAAATGTTGGCTGGATTCACAAGATGTTATCTTTCATTTGCTGTCACCATGTATTTTTCCTAAATGTTTTATGATGAGTATTTAGGTATTTCACGTTGCTCTCTGCTAATTATTCTGGCTGCTTTGGTGATATTTTTGATGGTAGCTGAATGTAAAACTATGATTTATACCTCAAATATGCACATTTTCGAACAAAACATACATTTATTGTATAACATGTTATAAGACTGTCATCTGATGAAGTTGTTTCTTGGTTAGTGTCTAATTATATCTCTATTTGGTCGGTTTTGTGATAGCTACCTATGCGGTAGAAACATGGTGAAAATATGCGGTTGAGTCTTTGGCTATTGTGGTTAGCTAATAGAAATACATATTGTGTTTTCGCTGTAAAACATTTTAAAAATCGGAAATGATGGCTGGATTCACAAGATGTTTATCTTTTATTTGCTGTATTGGACTTGTGATTTCATGAAAATTATATTATATGATATCCCTGTCCCGTTAGGCTAGGCTATGCTAGTCAGCTTTTTTGATGAGGAGGATCCCGGATCCGGGAGAGAGAAGTGGTAGAGGTTTTAAAATAGCATCCGGCTTGTCCWATGTTTGCTGCACGGAGAGAATAAAGTGTTGTCATGACTCTCCTGGTCAAGGATCCAAGGCCTCAGATCAGCTTGGCAAATGGCTGACAGATAGCCAGACTCCCCTCTCTCCCACAGGAGAGCAGAGGCGGGGCTGGGCCGGTTTTATGACACCTCACACCAGTTGTAAATCTTATGCAGCGGAGAACCCTCTCCTGCTCTTCAGTACCAACCAAAGAAATTCCTTAGTCCTCCAAGAAACCTTTGCCGCCAAAACTAAAACATCCAAAAAAGCGAATATTGGAACAATATTTCTAAGATAGGAATGGTCAGTGGGGATCTAAAGATGAATCATGTTATATTGCTTTTCATGTTGTGATGTTATTAAAAACTGTATGAACCAAATATTGTAACTTAGGAAGGAAACCCCCTTCGGCTGTTACGTTTCCATCCAATATGATGTTCATTCACAATATGACGAACGATGAAACTACTTTTGTTAAGAGAGGAATGCCATTTTAGTTTTCTAACAAGATTGTAGTTTTCATGTCCCTTGCACATTAACGTGATGTTTTGCTGGTACTTTTTAATGAAGCWSYMAGTTGAGGACTTGTCTGTTTCTCAAACTAGACACTCTAATGTACTTGTCCTCTTGCTCAGTTGCGCAGCTGGGCCTCCCACTCCTCTTTCTATTCTGCTTAGGGCCAGTTTGCTCTGTTCTGTGAAGGAAGTAGTACACAGCGTTGTACGAAATCTTCAGTTTCTTGGCAATTTCTTGCATGGAATAGCCTTCGTTTCTCAGAACAAGAATAGACTGACAAGTTTCAGAAGAAAGTCCTTTGTTTCTGGACAGTTTTATTGCTTCTTTAACCAGAACAACAGTTTTCAGCTCTGCTAACATAATTTCAAAGGGGTTTTCTAATTGAATTTAAAATGTTAACTTGGATTAGCTAGCCATTGGAACACAGGAGTGATGGCTGCTGATAATGGGCCTCTGTCCGCTTATGTAGATAGTCCATTTAAAATCAGCTGTTTCCAGCTACAATAGTCATTTAMAACACTAATAATGTCTACACTGTATTTCTGATCAATTTGATGTTGTTTTGATGGACAAAAACAAGGACATTTCTAAGTGACCCCAAACTTTTGAACGGTATTGTATGTGCGTGTATATAAACGCTGCAAAAAAAGAAACGTCCTCTCACTGTCAACTGCGTTTATATTCAGCAAACTTAACATGTGTAAATATTTGAAAGAACATAACAAGACTCAACAACTGAGACATAAACTGAACAAGTTTCACAGACATGTGACTAACAGAAATGGAATAATGTGTCCCTGGACAAAGGGGGGGTCAAAATCAAAAGTAACAGTCAGTATCTGGTGTGGCCACCAGCTGCATTAAATACTGCAGTGCATCTCCTCCTCATGGACTGCACCAGATTTGCCAGTTCTTGCTGTGAGATGTTACCCCAATCTTCCACCAAGGCACCTGCAAGTTCCYGGACATTTTTKGGGGGAATGGCCCTCACCCTCCGATCCAACAGGTCCCAGACGTGCTCAATAGGATTGAGATCCTGGCTCTTCGCTGGCCATGGCAGAACACTGACTTTCCTGTCTTTCAGGAAATCACGCACAGAATGAGCAGTATGGCTGGWTACATTGTCATGCTGGAGGGTCATGTCAGGATGAGCTTGCAGGAAGGGTACCACATGAGGGAGGAGGATGTCTTCCCTGTAATGCACAGCGTTACACAGAGATTGTCTGCAATGACAACAAGCTCAGTCAAATGATGCTGTGACACACTGCCCCAGACCATGACGGACCCTCCACCTCCGAATCGATCCCGCTCCAGAGTGCAGGCCTTGGTGTAACGCTCATTCCTTCGACGATAAACGCAAATCCGACCATCACCCCTGGTGAGACAAAACCGTGACTCGTCAGTGAAGAGCACTTTTTGCCAGTCCGGTCTGGTCCAGCGACAGTGGGTTTGTGCCCATAGGCGACGTAGTTGCTGGTGACGTCTGGTGAGGACCTGCCTTACAACAGGCCAACAAGCCCTTAGTCCAGCCTCTCTCAGCCTATTGTGGACAGTCTGAGCACTGATGGAGGGATTGTGCATTCCTGGTGTAACTGTCAGTTGTTGTTGTCATCCTGTACCTGTCCCGCAGGTGTGATGTTTGTATGTACCAATCCTGTGCAGGTGTTGTTACACGTGGTCTGCCACTGCGAGGACGATCAGCTGTCTGTCCTGTCTCCCTGTAGCGCTGTCTTAGGCGTCTCACAGTACGGACATTGCAATTTATTGCCCTGGCCACGTCTGCAGTCCTCATGCCTCCTTGCAGCATGTTTAAGGAACGTTCACGCAGATGAGCAGGGACCCTGGGCATCTTTCTTTTGGTGTTTTTCAGAGTCAATAGAAAGGCCTCTTTAGTGTCCTAAGTTTTCACAACTGTGACTTTAATTTCCTACCGTCTGCAAGCTGTTAGTGTCTTAACTACCGTTCCACAGGGGCATGTTCATTAATTATTTATGGTTCATTGAACAAGCATGGGAAACAGTGTTTAAACCCTTTACAATGAAGATCTGTGAAGTTATATGGATTTTTATGAATTATCTTTGAAAGACAGGGTGCTGAAAAAGGGAGTTTTCTTTTTTTTGCTGAGTTTATATACAGTGGGGAGAACAAGTATTTGATACACTGCCGATTTTGAAGGTTTTCCTACTTACAAAGCATGTAGAGGTCTGTAATTTTTATCATAGGTACACTTCAACTGTGAGAGACGGAATCTAAAACAAAAATCCAGAAAATCACATTGTATGATTTTTAAGTAATTAATTGGCTTTTTATTGCCTGACATAAGTATTTGATCACCTACCAACCAGTTAAGAATTCCGGCTCTCACAACCTTGTTTAGTTTTCTTTAAGAAGCCTCCTGTTCTCCACTCATTACTGTATTAACTGCACCTGTTTGAACTCGTTACCTGTATAAAAGACACCTGTCCACCACTCAATCAAACAGACTCCAACCTCTCCACAATGGCCAAGACCAGAGAGCTGTATAAGGACATCAGGGATAAAATTGTAGACATGCAACAGGCTGGGATGGGCTACAGGACAATAGGCAAGCAGCTTGCGTGAGAAGGCAACAACTGTTGGCGCAATTATTGAGAAAATGGAAGAAGTTCAAGATGGACGTCAATCACCCCTCGGTCTGGGGCTCCATGCCAAGATCCACCTTTGTGGGCATCAATGATCAATGAGAAGGTAGTTATCAGCCCCAGAACTACACGCAGGACCTGTCAATGACCTGAAGAGAGCTGGGACCACAGTCTCAAAGAAAACCATTAGTAACACACTACACCGTCATGGATTAAAATCCGTGGCAGCGCACCAATTCCACGCTGCTCAAGCCAGCGCATGTCCAGCCCGTCTGAATTTTGCCAATGACCATCTGGATCATCCGGAGAATGGGAGAAGGTCATGTGGTCTGATAGAGACAAAAAAGAGCTGTTTGGCTAAACTCCACTCGCCGTGTTTGAGGAAGAAGAAGGATGATTACTCAACCCCAAGAACACCATCCCAACCGTGAAGCATGGAGTGTGAAACAATCATTCTTTGGATGCTTTTCTGCAAAGGGTACAGAGTGACTGCACCGTATTGAGGGAGATGGATGGGGCCATGTATCGCGAGTCTTGGCCAACAACCTCCTCTCCTCAGTAAGAGCATTGAAGATGGCGGTCGTGCTGTCTTCCAGCATGACAACGACCCGAAAAACACACAGCCAGGGCAAACTAAGGAGTGGCGCCGTAAGAAGCATCTCAAGGTCCTGGAGTGGCCCATAGCCCAGTCTCCAGACCTGAACCCAATAGAAAATCTTTGGAGGGAGCTGAAAGTCCGTATTCGCCAGCGACAGCCCCCGAAACCTGAAGGATCTGAGGAAGATCTGTATGGAGGGAGTGGGCCCAAAATCCCTGCTGCAGTGTGTGCAAACCTGGTCAAACTACAGGAAACGTATGATCTCTGTAATTGCAAACAAATTTCTATACCAAATATTAAGATCTGTTTCTGATGTAATCAAATACTTATGTCATGCAATAAAAATGCAAATTAATTACTTAAAAATCATACAATGTGATTTTCTGGATTTTTGTTTTAGATTCCGTCTCTCATAGTTAGAAGTTACCCATGATAGAAATTACAGACCTCTACATGCTTTGTAAGTAGGAAAACCTGCAAAATCTGCAGTGTATCAAATACTTGTTCTCCCCACTGTATATTTATATCTGTCCCGTTCCTGACCTGTTTTCCTTTGTGTTGTAATTATTTAGTTGGTCAGGGCGTGAGTTGGGTGTTTGTGCTGAGTAGTGATTCTAGGTTGGGATTTTGTGTTCGGCCTGGTATGATTCTCAATCAGAGGCAGCTGTCAATCGTTGTCCCTGATTGAGAATCATACTAAGGCAGCCGGGGTTTCACGTGTGTTTTGTGGGTGTTTGTCTTTTGTGTTAGTATTCGTGCCACACGGGACTGTTTTCGGTTGTATTCTATTTGTTATTTTGTTTCATGTTAGTGTTCAGTTTCGATATAATAAATCATCATGAGCACTACCCACTCCGCGTATTGGTCCGATCCTTCTCGCCTCTCCTCGTCCGAGGAGGAGGAAGAATATGAATTCCGGAGATGGTAACTCTAATAACAACTTCTTCCATGGTGCCCCAAATCCTAATGAGTTAATTATTATATGATTAATTTGATCGGATAACAATTAAACATATTCAATAAATAATATTGCCTGGCTGTCTGACCCTGCTGGGACCGCTATCACCATCTGATCCTGTTAAGACATGAGCAGTGTTGTGTACTGAMTGTGCACTAGAGGGCTGCATTCCCGCGGGATGCCTGCGGGTCCGACAGAGATCATTGTGGCGCGGTCTTCATTTTTCATGCTGCGGGCGGTCAGACAGACGACTTGGGATGAATTTTGTTTTTTGGGTCACACAGATTATTTGGAAATGGTCCTCTTTCTGCTTTGTATGCGTTACCCAGCTATTGTATTAGAAGCACATATGTTTTTGCATTATTCACTTCAGTAGCCTACCTCTACTAGTTGGACATGAGAGTTCAAGTGCGCCTAGTATGTGTGGTCTCATTGAAATAGAGTAGGCTGCCAACATGGGCAGAGAATCACTTGGTAGATTTTTTACATTTTTATTTCACCTTTATTTAACCAGGTAGGCTAGTTGAGAACAAGTTCTCATTTGCAACTGCGACCTGGCCAAGATAAAGCATAGCAATTCGACACATACAACAACACAGAGTTACACATGGAATAAACAAAACATAGTCAATAATACAGTAGAACAAAAGAAAACAAAAAGTATATATACAGTGAGTGCAAATGAGGTAAAATAAGGGAGTTAAGGCAATAAWTAGGCCATGGTGGCGAAGTAATTACAATATAGCAATTAAACACTGGAATGGTAGATGTGCAGAAGATGAATGTGCAAGTAGAGATACTGGGGTGCAAAGGAGCAAGATAAATCAATAAATACTGTATAGGGATGAGGTAGGTAGATAGATGGGCTGTTTACAGATGGGCTATGTGCAGGTGCAGTGATCTGTGTGCTGCTCTGACAGCTGGTGCTTAAAGCTAGTGAGGGAGATATGAGTCTCCAGCTTCAGAGATTTTCGCAGTTTGTTCCAGTCATTGGCAGCAGAGAACTGGAAGGAAAGATGACCAAAGGAGGAATTGGCTTTGGGGGTGACCAGTGAGATATGCCTGCTGGAGCGCGTGCTTCGGATGGGTGCTGCTATGGTGACCAGTGAGCTGAGATAAGGCGGTGCTTTACCTAGCAGAGACTTGTAGATAACCTGTAGCCAGTGGGTTTGGCGACGAGTATGAAGCGAGGGCCAACCAACGAGAGCGTACAGGTCGCAATGGTGGGTAGTGTATGGGGCTTTGATGACAAAATGGATGGCACTGTGATAGACTGCATCCAGTTTGTTGAGTAGAGTGTTGGAGGCTATTTTAGAGATGACATCACCGAAGTCTAGGATCGGTAGGATGGTCAGTTTTACGAGGGTATGTTTGGCAGCATGAGTGAAGGATGCTTTGTTGCGATATAGGAAGCCAATTCTAGATTTAATTTTGGATTGGAGATGCTTAATGTGAGTCTGGAAGGAGAGTTTATAGTCTAACCAGACACCTAGGTATTTGTAGTTGTCCACGTATTCTAAGTCAGAGCCTTCCAGAGTAGTGATGCTGGATGGGCGAGCAGGTGCAGACAGTGATCGGTTCAATTTAAAAAAAATCATAATTAAAAAGGAAAAGGCACAACGCGCACATAGGTTATGCTTTTCATTTTCAATAAGTATCGATTACCCATTTATTTGTGTCTGCCTGCAAATCGGCATCCTAAAAGGTAGGCTATATCCTATAGGCCTATACCAAACGTAGCAAGTGTTGCTGTCATCATTCTTGCTGCTTCAAGTTCAGTAGCCATATCTGCTAGATCAGGTGCGATTGTGGTCTCAATTAAATAGAGTAGGCTATAGCCTATGCATGTGGGAAAAGCACAGGSAGTTATCTTTCAGAGGAAATGTACTTCCTAAATAGTTTACTACATTGCCTAGAAATAGGCCTAAATATTGATCACCCATATTTATCTGTCTGAAAATCTTCCCTCTCCTAAAAGCTAGGCTATAAAAATATCCAGTGGCAACAAGACATTCAGCCACCTGTTTAGCAAAAAAGTAAAAATACAATGCCTTCGGAAATTATTCAGACTCCTTGACTTTTTCCACATTTTGTTACGTTGCAGCCTTCTTCTAAAATTGATTAAATAAATACAAATCCTCAGCAGTCTACACACAATACCCCATCATGACAAGCTAAAACAGTTGACTGGATATGATTTGGAAAGGCACACACCTGTCTATATAAGGTCCCACAGTTGACAGTGCATGTCAGAGCAAAAACCAAGCCATGAGGTCAAAGGAATTGTTCGGAGAGCTCCGAAAAAGAATTGTGTTGAGGCACAGATCTGTCTGCAGCATTGCCAGCTACAGTTGAAGTCAGAAGTTTACGTACACCTTTGCCAAATACATTTAAACGCAGTTTTTCACAATTCCTGACATTTAATCCGAGTAAAAATTCCCTGTCTTAGGTCAGTTAGGATCCCCACTTTATTTTAAGAATCTGAAATGAGAGAATGATTTATTTCAGCTTTTGTTTCTTTCATCACACCAAGTGGGTCAGAAGTTTACATACACTCCATTAGTATTTGGTAGCATTGCCTTTAAATAGTTTAACTTGGGTCAAATGTTTCGGGTAGCCTTCCACAAGCTTCCCACAATAAGTTGGGTGAATTCTGGCCCATTCCTCCTGACAGAGCTGCAGTAACTGAGTCAGGTTTGTAGGCCTCCTTGCTCGCACACGCTTTTTCAGTTCTGCCGACAAATTTTCTATGGGATTGAGGTCAGGGCTTTGTGACGGCCACTCCAATACCTTGACATTGCTGTCTTTAAGCCATTTTGCTACAACTTTGGAAGTATGCTTGGGGTCATTGTCCACTTGGAAGACCCATTTGCGACCAAGCTTTAACTTCCTGACTGATGTCATGAGATGTTGCTTCAATTTATCCACATACTTTTCCTCCCTCATGATGCCATCTATTTTGTGAAGTGCACCAGTCCCTCCTGCAGCAAAGCACCCCCACAACATGATGCTTCCACTCCCGTGCTTCACGGTTGGGATGGTGTTCTTCAGTTTGCAAGCATCCCCCTTTTTACATTCTAAACATAACGATGTCATTAGACCAAACAGTTCTTTTTTTGATCCATCAGACCAGAGGACATTTCTCCAAAAAGTCAATCTTTGTCCCATGTGCAGTTGCGAACCATTGTCTGGCTATTTTATGGCGTGTTGGAGCAGTGGCTTCTTCCTTGCTGAGCGGCCTTTTAGGTTATGTCGATATAAGACTCATTTTACTGTGGATATAGATACTTTTGTACCTGTTTCCTCCAGCATCTTCACAAGGTCCTTTGCTTTTGTTCTGGATTGATTTGCACTTTTCACACCAAAGTACGTTATTCTCTAGGAGACGGAACGCTCTCCTTCCTGAGCGATATGACAGCTGCGTTGGACCCATGGTGTTTATACTTGCTACTATTGTTTGTACAGTATGAACGTGGTACCGACAGCGTTTGGAAATTGCTCCCAAGGATGAACCAGACTTGTGGAGGTCTACATTGTTTTTCTGAGGTCTTGGCTGATTTCTTTTGATTTTCCCATGATGTCAAGCAAAGAGGCACTGAGTTTGAAGGTAGGCCTTAAAAAAAACCACAGGTACACCTCCAATTGACTCAAAATTGATGTTCAAATAGCCGTGAAGTTCTAAGCTATGACATAATTTTCTGAAATTTTTCTAGCTGTTTAAAGGCACAGTCAACTTAGTGTATGTAAACCTCTGATCCACTGGAATTGTGATACAGTGAATTATAAGTGAAATAATCTGTCTGTAAACAATTGTTGGAAAAATTACTTGTGTTATGCACAAAGTAGATGTCCTAACCGACTTGCCAAAACTATAGTTTGTTAACAAGAAATTTGTGGAGTGGTTGAAAAACGAGTTTTAATTACTCCAACCTAAGTGTATGTAAACTTCCGACTTCAACTGTACATCTGTCAACGAAAGAGTAGCCAGTTTCTGCTCTGCTTGCTTTTACAACCCGGTGAAAGACTTACACACTGAACTATGCTCAACTCTCTCTCCAACCTTCCAGAAGCTTTGCCTGTCAGCCCGCTCTATCGTGTCCATGTGGTTCTAAAGCCAGCCGGCTGAACACTCCAAACAGTCTACCCTACTGCTCGGCGGCGTCGGCATGGTACTAAAACACACGTCGCCTCTTTTTGTATCATATTGTAATGATAAAACTGTAGGGGGACAAAAATKGAATTTCAGAATGTGGGGGGACATGTCMCCCTGTCCCCAGTGAAATTTGCGCTCCTGCTATACACCCATTTGCATTTTGGTCTTTTGTCTTGAGAATCTTTTTTTTAATCAGCACTGAAAGGAAGAAGATCCAGATGAAAGCAAGTGGCAAAGTTAAACCCTCAGCAACAATAGACTAATATGGTTGCAGTATGATATTTGCATACTAGATGTTTTTGTAATGTATTCTCGCTCGCTGGACAAGTTGAGTTTTCGAGTGCGCACCTTCCATTCTCCACTATTTTTATCAGAGAATAATGATTTAAGGGAAGGTCATTTGATCCTCTGTCTCAATAGGCCTCAATTAAATATTCATTAATTCTGATGTGGTCTCCTTTAACAGCTTCTCTGGGTATGTGTGTTGAGGAGACAAAGGATGTGCTTTTGATTATACAAGCTTGGGCTGTATTAAATACATCAGCAACCATTATGGTGAGTTAAACAGTCTTGTTTCTGATCAACAGAATTAGTGATAAGTTTGCGTTAGCCAAGATTTGTGTTTTAGGCCTCTGGTGCGGAACAAAAGCAGTGTGTCATTTAATCAACCTGAACCCCTATATATTGTGTTTATGTGGCTTCATACGGCAAAATCAGGGTCCTTATTAAGTCTAAGCGAACAACTGTGAGTTCAACATGGTCTCATTWGAATATTTTTAAAAGAGTGACATTTAACTATTGCTGTTATACATTTGAAGTCGGGAGTTTACATACACCTTTGCCAAATACATTTAAACTCAGTTTTTCACAATTCCTGACATTTAATATGAGTAAAAATTCCCTGTCTTAGGTCAGTTAGGATCACCACTTTATTTTAAGAATGTGAAATGTCAGAATAATAGTAGAGAGAATGATTTATTTCAGCTTTTATTTCTTTCAACACATTCCCAGTGGATCAGAAGTTTACATACACCTAATTAGCATTTGGTAATATTGCCTTTAAATTGTTTAACTTGGGTCAAACATTTCAGTTTGCCTTCCACAAGCTTCCCACAATAAGTGGGGTGCATTTTGGCCCATTGCTCCTGACAGAGCTGCAGTAACTGAGTCAGGTTTGTAGACCTCCTTGCTCGCACACGCTTTCTCAGTTCTGCCCACAAATTTTCTATAGGATTGAGGTCAGGGCTTTGTGATGCCCACTCCAATATCTTGACTTTGTTGTTCTTAACTTCTCTGATCTACGGATCCCGGATACGGGTTTGAATTCGACAACATACGGTGAACGCCACAAATAGTCATATTAAACATTCCTGAAAATACAAGTGTCTCACATGCTACAAAAGCCTAGAATCCTGCTAATCCAACTGCGTTGTCAGATTTAAAAAAGGATTTACTGCGAAAGAATACGATGCGATTATCTGAGCACAGAGCCCCATACCAAACTACTTTTTCAACCAGTACAGGCGTAACAAAATCACAGATAGCAATGAAATAAATCATTTACCTTTGAAGATCTTGCTCTGTTTGCAATCCCAAGGCTCATTGTTACACAATGAATGGTCTTTTGTTCGGTTAAATCCATTTTTATAGCCTAACACTATGCCGTAACACAAAAACATTTTGTTGAACGCTTATCTCGTTGAATTTCGTGTCATTCAATTATTTGCGACGAAAACATGTCGATGGAAAATACACAGACTAAACCTGACTTTATCAGTCATGCTTTGGGTTTCCTTGCCAATCACACTGTTTGTTTGTAACACAAATTGTTTGTAACACAAACAAGACGTGATGGGGTCATTTCGCGGGACGTATTTGACCCGAAAAAAACTGAATTGGGTAATCAGACAACAAAGTAATGACCTCATTGGTGCACGGTCAACTTATATGACCGCTGTTTCGTTTGATTACTCTGTATTTTAACCAATGACCAACTGATCGTCTTAAATCTAGCTGGGTAGATACGCCAATGAGCAGAGGTAAACGGCAATATCTAATGTTTGTGTTTTGGAAGACCACCCATTGAAGTTACACTTCTCGGCGTAAAGATCGTTCATTCGCCAGTTGAAGTTCCATACTGGAAGTAGCCAAACTCATTACGCACAGAACTTGTTTCGGTACAAGCTGTCTTCAGATGTTTATATATCGAAAAATCATGCCGCGAATTAAGTCAGGGAAAGGCTAAAATCTAAGACTAGAGTATACGAATGTAGACAAAATGATAGAGGAAATTGATCGTGAAGAGTGAAACATATGCTTTTGGGAAGACGACTCAGTTAGCGACATGACTCAAATGGGGCATTATTTTTTGAACGGAGAGGACATTAGTTTTGCGTCTGGAAGTTTACTTCTCATGCTAATTGCACGGTTGTTTGAAATAATAATAGTAAAAGTTTATTATTTGGATGTTTTTACATTTTATTTGCATCCATATATAAAAATGTAATGAAATGTGTTAAATTGTACACATTGCTATACTTCCTCCAGCGCATGCTTTCCTCAGTCTACATATTATTGGATGTTAGTGGATATACCTTCACCATGATATCTGGCCACTTGGGTACATTTGGCTTACTTGTGTGGGACTACCTGTGGTGACCATTGACTAAGATGTCATGTTAGCACACTCATTTTGGAAGTTATCAATTCTGAAACCTTTGCTCACAAGTACTGTTTGCCCTCTTATATCTTTTCACCTGAAATTGTCCCCATTATTCATATCTGAATGGTTTGTTTGGTATCTTGTCATTTTTGAAAGATTTTAAAAAACGTATTGTTTTTTCATTGTATTATGATCTTAATCCAGCATCTATTGTGTTATATATCTTCCTACATTCAATTCACATTTACACGAAACTTTCAGAGTGTTTTTTTTCAAACTGGTACCAAGATATGCATATCCTTGCTCCTGGGCCTGAGCTATGAGGCAGTTAGGATGTGGGTATGTCTTTCAGGCGGTAAAATTGAAAGATCAGGAGAGGGGGTAGTTATAACAGAGGCCATTTTGCCACAACTTTGGAAGTATGCTTTGGAGTCATTGTCCATTTTGGAAGTACCCATTTGATGACAAGCATTACTATTCCTGACTGATGTCTTGAGATGTTGCCTCAATGATTCCACATCAATGTTTTTATTCCTCATGATGCCAGTCTATTTTGTGAAGTGCACCAGTCCCTCTGCACAAAGCACCCCCACAACATGATGCTGCCACCAGCGTGCTTCACGATTGGGGATGGTGTTTCTTCGCTTGCAAGCCTCCCCCTTTATCTTCCAAACATAATTTACATTTTTTTTAATTTAACCTTTATTTAACCAGGAGGGCTCATTGAGAATTAAAATCTCTTTTTCAAGAGCGTCCTGGCCAAGATAGGCAGCACCAAGTCATTACAAAAAGTAACAGACAAACAACAAGAAAAACTACAAGTAATCTAGTAAAAACCATAGAATTCACAAGAGTATAACAAAAATCAAAAACAGCAAATTAAAAACATTGACAGGTCAGGGAATCAGTCTCAAGATCATTCATCAGTGATTTTAAAAATACCAATCGGGACAAGTTCTTCCAGTTTAAAAGTATTTTGTAAGGCGTTCCAAGACGATGGCCCAGAGGTACAGAAAAGCCTTTTACCAAATTCAGTTCGGACATTTGGAACAGTTAGCAGGATAAAGTCCAGCGAACGAAGAGAGTACCACCACATTTCTGAACAATAAACATGCCAAATAAAAAGGTAGTAAACCCAAAATGGCTTTATAAATAAAAGTGTATACCAGTGACTGAGCCTACGAGTGACTAGAGAAGGCCAGCCAACCTGGTATACAAAGTCAGTGGTGCGTAAGGGTTTGCAGTTTAAAATAAAATCTCAATGTGCCATGGTAAAGGGTGTCAATTGATCTCAAACACTGAGCGGAAGCATTCATATATAAAAATATCCCCATAGTCTAGTAAAGGCATAAATGTAGCTGATACTAGCCTCCTTCTGGCTTCAAAAGAAAAACAGGCCTTATTCTAAATAAAATCCCAATATCAGCTTCAATTTGTTTGTAAGTTGTTGAATATGCAATTTAAAAGAGAGGCCGTCATCAATTAAATTCCAAGATATTTATATGAGGTTACAACCTCAATCTCCTTGCCCCGACAGGTAGTAATAGGTGAAGGTTCAGAGGTCTATTTCTTGCTTTAGAAAACACCATTAGTTTAGTTTTGTCAGTAATGAGGATAAGCTTCAATTGACACAAGGTATGTTGAACAGTATAAAAGCAGTTAGCAAGTTCTGGAAAGCTTTTGTAAGAGACGAGGCACAACAGTAAATAACAGTATCATCAGCATAAAAATGAAGTTGCGCATTTTGGACATTTTTGTCTAAATAATTATTATAAATAGTGAATAAGAGAGGACCAAGTACAGAGCCTTGGGGCACACCATTAAAGACAGACAATTTAACAGACATAAGCCATCAAATTGAGTGTACTGAGTTCTATCCGACAGATAGTTAGCAAACCATGCAACTGCATGCTCTGAAAACCTACACTCGACAATCTCTGCCTTAGTATAGCATGATCAACTGTATCAAAAGCCTTAGAGAGATCAATAAAAGTAAGACACAGTGCTGTTTTTTTGTCAAGGGCTTCAGTTGATATCATTTAAAACCTTCATGGCTGCTGTAATTGTGCTATGCTTCTTCCTGAAGCCCGATTGGTACATTGATAAAATAGAGTTAGTAAATAAAAACTATTTTAGCTGTTCACTCACAAGGGTTTCAAGTTATTTTCACCAGGGGTGACAGCTTTGAGATAGGGCTATAATTATTTAAAAGAGTTGGATCTCCCCCTTTTAAAAGTGGTAGGATAATGCTGATTTACAGATTTCGGAATTTCATTACATTCCAGGTTAGATTGAACAGATATGTAAGTGGGTTCAGCTATGAAATCAGCTGCCAGATTTAAAAAAGCAGGGATCCAAAAGATCAGGACCTGCAGGCTTTCTCGATCTAAGGATTTCAGGGCTTTATGGAGAATGCAAAAAGCAAAAAGTTTGACCAGCTCTCACTGGTTCATCCACCAGGGTTGTTACAGAGACAGAGGACACTGGTTCATCCAACAGGGTTGTACAGAGACAGAGGACACTGAATCAAACAGCCTATCAGATGATACAAAGTGCTCATTGAAACAATTCATCATTTCAGTTTTGTCATATACAGCAACAGAGTCCTTCAAAACACATGAGGTAATTCATTAACATTACTGTTACAGACATAGACTTAGCCTCTAACGCCTACCAAACCGGATCCGGGATCCCCCCATCAACAGAGCTGACTAGCATTGCCTAGCCTAAAGCCACAGGGATATCATATAATCAAATGTTCATGAAATCACAAGTCCAAGACACCAATGAAAGATACAGATCTTGTGAATCCAGCCATCATTTCCGATTTTTTAAATGTTTTACAGGGAAGACAAAATATGTATTTCTATTAGAATCTCTCTCTT
>NC_036849.1:22043433-22153433 GCF_002910315.2 Salvelinus sp. IW2-2015
GAGCTAAAACCAGAGCTTCTACAACGACATGCCAAGCTCCTCTTTGCGCCCGAGCGAAGATCCAAAAGAACGGCCACCGTGATTCCAATCAATTTGTAACCTTTGGGAACTACGCAGAAACTCCATTTCAAGTCTCCCTATTCGCTGACACCCAGGGGAAGGCGTATGCAGTGCATCTCAACCAATAGAGGACAGGCAAATTAATACACAGTCTCAGAACAGCCAGTAAAATTCTGCATTCTGACATACACATAGGAAAATTGCTCTAAGTCGAGTTCTGTTTCACCCACAGATTATAATTCAAACGGTTTTAGAAACTAGAGAGTGTTTTCTATCCAATAGTAATAATAATATGCATATTGTACGAGCAAGAATTGAGTACGAGGCAGTTTAATTTTGGAAACGAATTTGTACTATGTCGAAATGGCACACCCCTAGTGGCAAGAAGTTTTAATAGCCTTCCAAAACTTTCTAGGGTCATTCAGGTTATCAGTGGTAACAGACATAAAATATTCAGACTAACTGCCTAAAATAAAGCCAATCAGCATCAGAACATGATTCTTTGCTTAGCCTAGGCTAGATTACGGTCATGAATAATGCAAGACAGCTCAGAAGAAAACCATGGATTATCCCGCCCTTAAACCCTGAACCTGCGGAATGAGGCATGTTTGTTAACTATTTGGAAAAAAACATAATGAAAGAATATCCAAGCAGTTTCACATCAGAGATAAGCTCAATCTTGCTCCAGTCAAAATAAAACAAATCATGAAAGAAAGCCTGCTCATTAAAACACTTCAAATTTCTCTTACGAATATAACGGTGGGTTTGTCTTAGGAACCTTAGTATTTCTAACAGCAACAACAGCACAATGGTCACTTAAATCATTACAAAAAACACCAACCGTAGAATATTTATGTGGAACATTTGTTAATATCAAATCAATCAGGGTAGATTTGACCATAATGATGGTCATTATGGCCAAACAGTTCTATTGATGTTTCATCAGATCAGTGGACATTTCTCCAAAAGTACAATCTTTGTCCCCATGTGCAGTTGCAAACCGTAGTCTGGCTTTTTTATGCCGGTTTTGGAGCAGTGGCTTCTTCGTGGCTGAGCAGCCTTTCAGGTTATGTCGATATAGGACTAGTTTTACTGTGGATATTGATACTTTTGTACCTGTTTCCTCCAGCATCTTCACAAGGTCCTTTGCTGTTGTTCTGGGATTGATTTGCACTTTTCGCACCAAAGTACGTTCATCTCTAGGAGACAGAACTCATCTCCTTCCTGAGCGGTATGACTGCTGCGCGATCCCATGGTGTTTATACTTCCGTACTATTGTTTGTACAGATAAACGTGGTACCTTCAGGCATTTGGAAATTGCTCCCAAGAATGAACCAGACTTGTGGAGGTCTAAAAATGTTTTTCTGAGATTCTGGGCTGATTTCTTTTGATTCTCCCATGATGTCAAGCAAAGAGGCACTGAGTTTGAAGGTAGTCCTTGAAATACATCCACAGGTACACCTCCAATTGACAAAAGAAATGTCAATTAGCCTTTCAGAAGCTGAATTTTCCAAGCTGTTTAAAGGCACAGTCAACTTAGCGTATGTAAACTTCTGACCCACTGGAATTGTGATACAGTGAATTATARGTGAAATAATCTGTCTGTAAACAATTGTTGAAAAAATGACCTGTGTCATGCACTTATACTTCCGGCGCCGACAGAGATGGCCGCCTCGCTTCGCGTTCCCAGGAAACTATGCAGTATTTCGTTTTTTTATGTGTTATTTCTTACAATGTTACCCCAGAAAATCTTAGGTTTTATTACATACAATCGGGAGGAACTATTGGATATAAGAGCAACGTCAACTCACCAACATTACGACCAGGAATTTCCCGAAGCGGATCCTCTGTTTGGCCTACCACCCAGGACAATGGATCGGATCCCAGCYTGCGACCCAAAAACAACAGCGCCGTAGAATGGGCAGATGGAGCGGTCTTCTGGTCAGGCTCCGTAGACGGGCACATCGCGCACCGCTCCCGACTACTCATACTACTCGCCAATGTCCAGTCTCTTGACAACAAGGTAGACGAAATCCGAGCAAGGGTAGCATTCCAGAGAGACATCATAACGTTCTTTGTTTCACGGAGACATGGCTCAGTCTGAGTCGGTACAGCCACCTGGTTTCTTCATGCATCGCGCCGACAGAAACAAGTATCTCTCTGGTAAGAAGAAGGGCGGGGGTGTATGCCTTATGATTAACGAGACGTGGTGTGATCATAACAACATACAGGAACTGTCACGCCCTGACCACAGAGAACCATTGTTTCTCTATGGTATAGTAGGTCAGGGCGTGACTAGGGGGTGATTTAGTATATGTATATCTATGTTGTATTCTAGTTTATTAATTCTATGTGGGTATTCTAGTTTTCATATTTCTAGGTTGGTGTGCTTGATATGGTTATCAATTAGAGGCAGCTGGTTATCGTTGTCTCTAATTGGGGATCATATTTAAGACACATTTTTTCCACCTGTGCTTTATGGGATATTGTTTTGAGTTAGTGTATGTTACACCGCTTAGTTACGGTTCGTTGTTTGTTTCGTTCTTTCTTTGTTGTTTTGTGCGTTTCTAATATTAAATATGTGGAAACCATATCGCGCTGCACCTTGGCCCGATATTTATTCCAGCGAACGTGACAGGAACTCAAGTCCTTTTGTTCACCTGACTTAGAATTCCTCACAATCAAATGCTGACCGCATTATCTACCAAGAGATTTCTCTTCGATCATAATCACAGTCGTGTATATTCCCCCGCAAGCAGACACATCGACGGCCCTGAAAGAACTTCATTCGACTCTATGTAAACTGGAAACCACATATCCTGAGGCTGCATTTATTGTAGCTGGGAATTTTAACAAGGCTAATCTGAAAACAAGGCTCCCCAAATTCTATCAGAATATTGATTGTGCTACCAGGGCTGGCAAAACCCCAGACCATTGTTATTCTAACTTCCGTGACGCATATAAGGCCCTCCCCCGCCCTCCCTTTGGAAAAGCTGACCACGACTCCATTTTGTTGCTCCCAGCCTATAGACAGAAACTAAAACCGGAAGCACCCGCGCTCAGGTCTGTTCAACGCTGGTCCAACCAATCGGATTCCACGCTTCAAGATTGCTTCGATCACGTGAACTGGGATATGTTCCGCATTGCGGCAAACAACAACATTGATGAATACGCTGATCCGGTGAGCGAGTTTATTAGCAAGTGCATCGGTGATGTTGTACCCACAGCTTCTATTAAAACATTCCCCAACCAGAAACCGTGGATTGATGGCAGTATTCGTGCAAAACTGCTTTTAATCAGGGCAAGGTGACCGGAAACATGACCGAATATAAAACAGTGTAGCTATTCCCTCCGCAAGGCAATCAAACAAGCTAAGCGTCAGTATAGAGACAAAGTGGAGTCGCAATTCAACAGCTCAGACATGAGAGGTATGTGGCAGGGTCTACAGTCAATCACGGACTACAAAAGAAAACCAGCCCCGTCGCGGACCASGATGTCTTGCTCCCAGACAGACTAAACAACTCTTTTGCTCGCTTTGAGGGCAATACAGTGTCACTGACACGGCCCGCTATCAAAACCTGCGGGCTCTCTTTCACTGTAGCCAACGTGAGTAAAACATTTAAACGTGTTAACCCTCGCAAGGCTGCAGGCCCAGACGGCATCCCCGGCCACGTCCTCAGAGCATGCGCAGACCAGCTGGCTGGTGTGTTTACAGACATATTCAATCAATCCTTATCCCAGTCTGCTGTTCCCACATGCTTCAAGAGGGCCACCATTGTTCCTGTTCCCAAGAAAGCTAAGGTAACTGAGCTAAATGACTACCGCCCTGTAGGACTCACTTCCGTCATCATGAAGTGCTTTGAGAGACTAGTTAAGGACCATATCACCTCCACCCTACCTGACACCCTAGACCCACTCCAATTTGCTTACCGCCCCAATAGGTCCACAGACGACGCAATCGCCATCACACTGCACACTGCCCTAACCATCTGGACAAGAGGAATACCAATGTAAGAATGCTGTTCATCGATTACAGCTCAGCATTTAACACCATAGTACCCTCCAAACTCGTCATTAAGCTCGAGACCCTGGGTCTCGACCCGCCCTGTGCAACTGGGTCCTGGACTTCCTGACGGGCGCCCCCAGGTGGTGAGGGTAGGTAACAACATTCTCACCCCGCTGATCCTCAACACTTGGTTCCCACAAGGGTGCATTCTCAGCCTCCTCCTGTACTCCCTGTTCACCCACGACTGCGTGGCCATGCACGCCTACAACTCAATCATCAAGTTTGCAGACGACACTACAGTGGTAGGCTTGATTACCAACAACGACGAGACCCTCGCAGTGTGGTGTCAGGGAAATAACCTCACACTCAATGTCAACAAACAAAGGAGGATGATCGTGGACTCTAGGAAACAGCAGAGGGAGCAGCCCCTATCTACATTGACGGGACAGTAGTGGAGAGGGTGGAGAGTTTTAAGTTCACAGCAACTCCTCTTCAACCTCAGGAGGCTGAAGAAATTCGGTTGTTACCAAAAAACACTCACAAAACTTTTACAGATGCACAATCGAGAGCATCCTGTCGGGCTGTATCACCGCCTGGTACGGCAACTACTCTGCATAACCGTAAGGCTCTCCAGAGGGTAGTGAGGTCTGCACAACGCATCACCAGGTGAAACTACCTGCCCTCCAGAGACACCTACACCACCCGATGTCACAGGAAGGTCAAAAAGATCATCAAGGACAACAACCACCCGAGCCACTGCCTGTTCACCCCGCTATCATCCAGAAGGCGAGGTTAGTACAGGTGCATCAAAGCGGGGACCGAGAGACTGAAAAACAGCTTCTATCTCAAGGCCATCAGACTGTTAAACAGCCATCCTAATTATGAGTGGCTGCTGCCAACATACTGACATCAACTCGAGCCACTTTAATAATTGATGTAATCAAATTATCACTAGCCACTTTATATAATGCTTACATACCCTACATTACTCATCTCATATGCATATATACTGTACGCTATACCATCTACTGAATCTTGCCATTTTGATGTAATTAAATGTATCACTAGCCACTTTTAAACAATACCACTTTATATAATGTTTTCATACCTACATTAATCATCTCATATGTATATACTTTACTCTATACCATCTACTGATCTTGTCATCTTGATGTAATGTATCACTAGCCACTTTAAACAATGCCACTTTATATAATGTTTTCATACCCTACATTAATCATCTCATATGTATATACTGTACTCTATACCATTTACTTCATCTTGCCAATGCCGTTCGGGCATCACTCATTTTATATTTTTATGTTACATATACGTATTCATTCCTTTACACCTGTGTGTATAAGGTAGTTGGTTGTGAAATTGTTAGGTTATATATACTTGTTAGATATTTCTGCATGGTCGGAACTAGAAGCACAAGCATTTCACTACACTCTCGTTAAACATCTGCTAACCATGTGTATGTGACAAATAAATTTGATTTGATTTGAGTAGATTTCCTAACCGACTTGCCAAAACTATATTATTGTTAACAAGAAATTTGTGGAGTGGTTGAAAACGAGGTTTAATGACTCCAACCTAAGTGTAGTGTAAACTTCCGCTTCAACTGTATGTCACCCAAGCAGACATTTTAGTTATAGTACCTGCGAAACAGCAGTCTCAACATCAACAAGTAAAAAACGCGACTCCGGGATGCTGGCCTTCTAAGCAGAGTCGAAAAAAGAAAAATCCCATATTTCAGACTGGCCAATAAAAAAGAAAGATTAAGATGGGCAAAAGAACACAGACACTGGACAGAGGAACTCTGCCTAGAAGGCCAGTATCCCGAAGTCGCCTCTTCACTGTTGACATTGATTTTTGTGGGTACTATTTAATGAAGCTGCCAGTTGAGGACTGGTGAGGCATCTGTTTTCTCAAACTAGACACTCCAAATCACTGCTCAAAAAATATAAAGGGAACACTTAAACAACACAATGTAACTCCAAGTCAATCACACTTCTATGAAATCAAACTGTCCACTTAGGAAGCAACACTGATTGACAATAAATTTCACATGCTGTTGTGCAAATGGAATAGACAAAAGTGGAAATTATAGGCAATTAGCAAGACACCCCCAAAAAAGGAGTGAGATCTGCTGTGGTGAACCAAGACCACTTCTCAGTTCCTATGCTTCCTGGCTGATGTTTTGGTCACTTTTGAATAGCTGGCGGTGCTCTCACTCTAGTGGTAGCATGAGACGGAGTCTACAACCCACACAAGTGGCTCAGGTAGTGCAGTTCATCCAGGATGGCACATCAATGCAGCTGTGGCAAAAAAAAAGTTTGCTGTTCTGTCAGCGTAGTGTCCAGAGCATGGAGGCGCTACCAGGAGACAGGCCAGTACATCAGGAGACGTGGAGGAGGCCGTAGGAGGGCAACAACCCAGCAGCAGGGACCACTACCTCCGCCTTTGTGCCAGGAGGTGCACTGCCAGAGCCCTGCAAAATGACCTCCAGCAGGCCACAAATGTGCATGTGTCAGCATATGGTCTCACAAGGGGTCTGAGGATTCATCTCGGTACCTAATGGCAGTCAGGCTACCTCTGGCGAGCACATGGAGGGCTGTCGGCCCCACAAAAGGAAATGCCACCCCACACCATGACTGACCCACCCCCAAACCGGTCATGCTGGAGGATGTGCAGGCAGCAGAAACGTTCCTCCACGGCGTCTCCGAGACTCTGTCACGTCTGTCACATGTGCTCATTGGCTCAGTGTGAACCTTGCTTTCATCTGTGAAGAGCACAGGGCGCCAGTGGCGAATTTGCCAATCTTGGTGTTCTCTGGCAAATGCCAACGTCCTGCACGGTGCTGGCTGTAAGCACAACCCCCACCTGTGGACGTCGGGCGCCTCATACCACCCTCATGGAGTCTGTTTCTGACCGTTTGAGCAGACACATGCACATTTGTGGCCTGCTGGAGGTCATTTTGCAGGGCTCTGGCAGTGCACCTCCTGGCACAAAGAAGCGGAGTGATGTCCTTGCTGCTGGGTTGTTGCCCTCCTACGGCCTCTCCACGTCTCCTGATGTACTGGCCTGTCTTCCTGGTAGCGCTCCATGCTCTGGACACTACGCTGAACAGACCACAGCAAAACCTTTTTGCCACAGCTCGCATTGATGTGCCACTCCGGATGAACTGCACTAACCTGAGCCACTTGTGTGGGTTGTAGACTCCGTCTCATGCTCTATCTTTAGAGTGTATGAGCACCGCCAGTCATTCCAAACAGTGACCAAAAACATTTCAGCCAGGGAAGCATAGGTGTATTATACTGATGAAGTGGGTCTGTGGTCTATCCATCCTGCAGAATTGCATCTCCTTTTTTGGTGGGTTGTTCTTTTGGTAATTGGCTATTAATTTCCATCCTTTTTTCTATTCCATTTGTCCATTCAAATTTTTTTCCATGTTTTTTTTGGTTTTGTTTTTTTTTCTGGGTGTTGTTAAAAATTTAGAAAAAACCCTGGGGGGGGGTAGAGAACAAAAAAAAAGAAGAGGAGAAAAAGGAATTTAAAAGTACCAGCCGATGTAAGTTAAAGATTAGAAAGAGGCCCCCCAAAAATAAAAAAAAAAAAAAAATGTAAGTATTAAATTTATTTTTTTACCCCATTTTTTTTAAAAAAATTGTTGTATTTTAAATTTTTTTTTTTCATGTGAATAAATTTATTGTCAACTCCTTAGTGTTGCTTTTCCTATATGATCAGTTTGATTTCCTCAGTTTATTCAGAAGTTGTGATTGACTTGGAGTTACATATTGTGTTGTTTAAAGTGTTCTTACTTTGACTTTTGAGCAGTGTGTAATTGTTTCTTGCTAAGTTGTGCACCCGGGGCCTCCCACGTCCTCTTTACTATTGTGGTTAGGGGCCAGTTTGTGATGTTCTTTGAGGGGACTGAATACAGCAGCCCGTGACGAGACCTTCATTCTTGGCCATTTCTTGCACTGGCAATAGCCTTACTATCTACAGAACAAGACGATAGACTGGGAGTTTGAGGAAGAAAGGTCTTGTTCCTGGGCCATTTGAGCCCTGTATATACAAACCACAAATCTGATGCCTAATACTCAACTAGTTAAAAAGACAGTGTCTTATGCTGTTCTTTATTCAGGACAACAGTTTTCAGTTGGTTCTAACATATTACAAAAGGGTTTTCGAATGATCAATTAGCCTTAAAATTTATTAAACTTGGAGACAACACAACGTTGCCATTGTAACAGAGTGATGTTCGCTGTAATGGGCTCTGTACGCCTATGTAGTAATTCCATAAAAGAATCAGCCGTTCCGCTACAATAGTCTACAACTAAGCAATGTCTAACACTGTTATTTCTGACAATCTTTATGTTATTTTAATATAAAAATGTTGTTTTCTTTCAAAACAAGTGACATTTCTAAGGTACCCCAAAGCTTTTGAATGAGTGTGTATATTGTTTATACGAATACTTGTATTAGAGTAAAGCATATTTTAGTTTTTAACAAGCAAGATTAACTTCCTATACTAGTATTCTATCCGGATCCGGGCAGCCCCCCACAGTAACGAGAAAAAGCTCACACTAGCATAGCTTAGCATAGCGCCACAAGTAAATCTGAGCATATAATATCATAAATCCAAGTCCAGACACCAGTAGAAAGCCATACGATCTTCGAGAATCCTAGCCTTCATCATTTCTGGATTTTTAATAAATGTTTTCAGGGAGAGACACAAAATATGTAATTCTTTAGCAACCACGATAGCAAAAGACACAACTTAAAAGCCGCACTAACACCAAGAACAACTTTCATCAATTGACAGTCTGATAACATATTTATTGTATAGCATATTTGTTAGAAAAATGTGCATATTTCAGGTATATAAATCACAGTTCTACATTGCAGCTGCAATCTGAAAATAGCGTCGATGCAGCCAGAATAATTACAGAGACCAACGTCAAATACCTAATTACTCATCATAAATCATTTTCTGAAAAATACACAGCGTACAGCAAATGAAGCCCAAATCTTGTGAATCCAGCCAATATGTCAGATTTTTAAGTGTTTTACAGCGAAACACACAATTATAGCATTATATTAGCTTACCCACAATAGCCAGAAACACAACCGCATTTACCAGCAGCAAATGTTAGCGATCGTAACAATCCAGCAAAAGATATATAATTGGACTAACCTTGATAAACTTCATCAAATGACAGTCCTGTAACATCATATTACACAATGCATATAGGTTTTGTTCGAAAATGTGCATATTTAGGCAGCACCAAATCGTGGTTATTACAATGTGATCAAGTTAGCGAGCATTTCATGCATTTTCTGGCCGGCGCCATACTTTGAAAGGCAAAACCCAAATCTAATCGATAAATAATCGTAAACTTGACTAAAAAATACAGGTTGGACAGCAAATGAAAGATGCATTAGTTATTAATGCAACCGCTGTGTTAGATTTTTAAAATTAACGTTACTAGACATACAGTGTGCGTTACAGCCAGACCAGTGCCGCAATAATGGCGGACAAATCCTTTTACATTTTTCCACATAAATACGGAATAACATCATAAATAGCTCTTACTTTTGGACGAGCTTCCATCAGAATCTTGGGCAAGTTGTCCTTTGTCCAAAAGAATCGTTGCTCGGTTGTAAAACGTCCTCTTCAACTTTGGAACTAGCAGCTAACAATAGCTATGTGGCGCAGACATGCCTAAATGTTCAAAACGCAATACTAAGGAAATTCCGAAAATCACAATATACTCGCATAAACTGATATAACTCGGTTTAAAATAACTTCGTTATGATGTTTCTAACACCTATATCGAATTAAATCACAGACGGATATATCTTAGGCCTATAACGAGAGCTTTTGAGCATGCCATCCTGAGGTCCTCCTTTGCRTCTTGACRAACGTCGAAAAGAGCGCCCTCCCCATGCCATGCCCTTTTATAAGGTCTGAGATCTACGTAGAAACTCCATTCCAATTCTCATTGGTTACTGACATCCAGGGGAATGCGCGTGCAGTTCATGTCGACCCATAGGATACATACAGAGCTTTAAACTGATCTGAGAACAGAGCCTCGTTTTCAGACCTTCGCAGTTCCTGTCATGAATTTCGCTGCAGAAAGAGTTGTTTCACCCACAGACATAATTCAAACGGTTTTAGAAACTAGAGATTGTTTTCTATCCAATAGTAATAATAATATGCATATTGTACGAGCAAGAATTGAGTACGAGGCAGTTTAATTTGGGAACGATAAATGGTAACGTTGAAACAGCACCCCCTATATTGAGAAAAGGTTAAAAACTCTAGCACCCTACCCTTGCGAGGATACCAACACTGAGCCTTTTTCAAGAGTGTTTTGTGAGGGATCTCAGACCATTCCTCCATATAGTCTTTCCAGATCCTTGATATCCTTCGTCTGCACTTTACGGCTGTGTAACGGAGACACAGGGAATATGGAAACAGGTGCAGTTGGTGTGTTTAATAGGAACGAACATGGAGTGAATAAAAAAATAGGAGTAGCGTGGCCTCCCGAGTGGGGCAGTGATCTAAGGCACTGGATCGCAGTGCTAGCTGTGCTACTAGAGAGTCTGGGTTTGAGTCCGGGCTGTCACAGCACTGGGAGACCCATGGGGCAGTGCACAATTGGCCCAGCGTCGTCCGGGTTAGGGGAGGGTTTGGCCGCAGGGTTGTCCTTGTCCCATCGCACACTAGCAACTCTTGTGGGTTGCTAGTGGGCGCAGTGCACGCTGACATGGTCGCCAGGTGTACAGTGTTTCCTCCGACACATTGGTGCGGCTGGCTTCCGGGTTAAGTGGGCATTGGGTCAAGAAGCAGTGCGGCTTGGTTGGGTTGTATTTTGGAGGACGCATGGCTCTCGACCTTTTCCGCTCACGAGTCCGTACGGGAGTTGCAGAGATGAGACAAGACTGTAACTACCAATTGGATACCACGAAATTGGGRAGAAAATGTGGTAAAAAAAAACAGGAGTAACGTCTAAACAYGAAAACAGGAAACTGTCATGACTGTTCACAAGAATCCAAATAGGTAAGATCAGTTTGCAATGAATAACTTTAATCAGACCCCCTCTCACCCGTAGAGGGGGAAGGAAAGAACTAGTGGGGATTAACAACTCACGTCCTGTTGTAAATCAAGAGAGAAGATCCAAGCTTTCCCTCTCCAAATTAACCAAAGGAATGTGCTTTGTCGCAAAACAAATATTTTTCCAGCGGAAAGTCTAACACGTTCAAAAGCAACTACTGGAACAATATTTCTAACATAGAACTTGGGGGAATGGTCAGAGGCGATCTATAGAACACAAATGTAATTTTGTTTGATATTTTGTGATGTCATTAAACATGTTACAAAGGAAATACTGTAACTTGGAAAGTGTACCCACTACATATTTGAAGTTTCCATACTATGCATTGTGCATGTAAAAGAGAGGGATGTGATTTGAGAAGCTATAAGAGATAATTGTTTTTCATAACTTTGCACAGTGAGTAATCACCGCCCCAGAGTAAAGTCAGGAAGCCTGCCCCATCTGCTGGAACCACCCCTTTCGAGCAAAATGTTCGAATGATGGGTGAAGAAAAAACACATTAGACCAAAAAAGCGTAAAGCTGCAGTTGCACATTTTAAATGGTTTGAACATTGAATCTTATCATGAGGTTGAGATGATAAAATCACCTCCAGGACAATCACTGGTACAGCTGATTAGCTTCCCAAGTAAATCATCTTCTAAAGCGAATTGAAGTAGGACCATCCGGTTACTCTGCTCAAACCATGGTATTACGCTACTCTCATCCCCTCACTGGGTAACCATCGATATGGCTGGCTAGCCTATCTTCAAAGAAGCATCTTCAAGAGCGAATGGAAGGAAAATCAACTCTGTAGTTTTGTTCAGGACTACAAGACAAGTCACAGGATACCGGACAACTACAAAGAAGAACAACAGTGGAAGACTTGTTGGAACCATTTCGGACAGTCAGAGCCTTAGAAGCATGTCGCGAAAAGGCCCAACCTCCTTTCCAAGGCTGCCCATTTCACAGAGAGATCCCCGGCAAACCCAGGCATTTCACGTAAATACATTCATGATTTCATAAAAAGGTGGGAGGCAGTTTGTGTGCAAAGTATATGGTTTCTGTAGGTGAAAGTAGTTTCTGAATGTACCAATGTTAAACCTCTCTGCGCTACGGATCCCTTTAGCGGGATAATTTTCCTAAACAACCACTGAATTGCAGGGCGCCAAATATAAATATACAAAAAATATTTATAATCATGCAATCACAAGTGAAATATACCAAAACACAGCTTAGCTTGTTGTTAATCCACCTATCGTGTCAGATTTTGAAAATATGCTTTACAGCGAAAGCAATCCAAGCTTTTGTGAGTGTATCAATCAATGCTAGAACAGCTAGCCCCAAATTAGCATGGTCACGAAAGTCAGAAAAGCAAAAAAATTAATCGCTTACCTTTGATAATCTTCGGATGTTNAAAAATTAATCGCTTACCTTTGATAATCTTCGGATGTTTGCACTCACGAGACTCCCAGCTACACAATAAATGTTATTTTTGTTCGATAAATATTTATTTTATAACAAAAAAACGCCATTTRGGTTGCGCGTTATGTTCAGAAAACCACAGCCCCRTTCCGTTCGACGAAATTTCCAAAAAGTATCCGTAATGTTCGTAGAAACATGTCAAATGTTTTTTATAATCAATCCTCAGGTTGTTTTTAACATACATAATCGATAATATTTCAACCGGACCGTAACCTATTCAGTAAAAGAGAGAAAGAAAATGGAGAGCTACCCCTCTCGCGCGCAGGAACGAATCAAAGGACACCTGACTAGTTTTGAAAAATCTCGCTCATTTTTCAAAATAAAAGCCTGAAACTATGTCTAAAGCCTGGTCACAGCCTGAGGAAGCCATTGGAAAAGGAATCTGGTTGATACCCCTTTAAATGGAAGAAAGACGGGCAATGAAACACAGATAAAAAAAAATAAAAAATCACTTCCGGGTTAGATTTCCTCAGGTTTTCGCCTGCAAAATCAGTTTTGTTATACTYACAGACAATATTTTGACAGTTTTGGAAACTTTGGAGTGTTTTCTATCCTAATCTGTAAATTATATCCGTTTATCTTGGGAACGTTATTTTAAAAAATAAAAAAATCTGACCCCTAGCATCAAGAAGTTAAGTGTCTCTGTCACTCTCTCTCTCCCTCTCCATCTCTTCTTTAACAAGCAGCCATGTTGTTGTCATTCCGCTAGGGACCTGTTTTCAGCGTATTAAGTCTCCAGTCAATAACTGGTGCAAAGTGTGTATGTTTGTCCTGTGTTCCCATTTAATTAGCTTGTAAATAAATAATTAAACCAATTTGTGTAGTACTGAATCATAAGTAAGGCTCAGGTTTTTGCAGATGCAAGGAGGTTACGACTGTTCAGAATGGTGATATGATACAAGGTCATGATTAATAAGTTGACTGTTTATTGATGTCATAGGTAAAGGCCTTTTAGAGTTTCATTTGGGAGATCGTAAATCTTTAAATAACCGCTCTCGTGGTGCCCCAGATCCTAATGAGTTAATTGTTACTTGATTAATTGAATTGGGTAACAATTAAACAGTTAATTAGATAAATAACAGTCTTAAGATTAATTTCAAGAGTTATCCATCTCTGAGACCGGGTATGGTAACTCATATGTCTAAAGGTTAACAATAATGTTAGCAGTGGCGTGCCGTGGGCCTGGGGCCTGGGCCTTCAGTGAGGTACTACACAGTCCCACCCGAATTAATCCACCTCTTATTACCATCATTATGATGCCATGGCTCTAGACACTATACATTTAGACAGAAACGCAGTATAACCAGGCGTTGCGTCACCTTGAAATTGACAAATTGACATTTTTGGGTAAACAGTGTTTACCCAAAAACATGACATAATCAATGAGTCTTTTCAATATTTCCCTTCACCTTTTCATTGTGCAGCTCCGTTGCCCTGCCCGCTTGTTCTTTGAGCTGTAGATCCACTCCGGTGTCCCCAAAAGTTTTCAAAAGCACCATTGCTTGTAAGTGCCCAGCTGTACTTTGGTGTTTCGTTGCTGCCTTGGTTAGACAACTCAAGTTTGCAAAGCCAGTGTGGCTCCAAACACCAAATCGATCACTTGCAAATAATAGGCATTCCCAGCAGTACAGTTTGCAGTGCTTCTCGGAGCCTGTGAGCCMWTGACAGCGCTCGTAGTTGAAACTTTGAAAGTGGCGAGCGAACGAACCCCTTTCCCGCCTGTGACAGGCTTTGTGGCGTCGGGCGACCTCTCCTTACAATGTCTAACTTTTCTTGAAAAGTTCGTCTTGAGAATGGCGTTATAATTATATCCTCGACCAAATCGATATCTTCTCCTCCTTCCGCCATTGTGGGTTGAAAAAACAGCTTAGTAGTACGCGAATTAATTCGTTTATCAAATTCAGTTTCCTAGATCTGCATAGCTGCCATAGACCTGCCATAGGACCTGCCTCTCATATTGGTAATCCAATCAAAGACGTGCACGCACTACGCCTGCTAGCTGCTCCTGTGTAACACTGGAACCAGCCAGCAGGCGTACAATAGCCAACTCTAAAGCTGATTGGTTGACACAAAATTTTCATTCCATTCACTATAAGCTACAAGCGCCGCACTGTTGATTCTGAAGGCCTGAGGGCAGATTTTAGACCCCTGGCAACACATGATGGCTGAATATGATTGGATAAAAGATCTAACATAAAGACCAGCCCTCCAAATCTCAACCTGGGGCTGGAAGCAGTGCAACCAAGAGGAAAGCTATGAAATGAAGAGTATAACTCTTACTCTGGGGAATAATTTAATACATATTTGTGGGAAAATATATTTAAAAAAWATATATATTCTGATGATGTTTAGGCCAGCAGAGAAGGCCTTGCAGGCCCTGACGGCCCACCACTGAATGTTAGGTACACCAGGAGTTTTTGTGAAAGAGCGTTATAAATGAAAAGAGAGCATTGTATGAACCTACAGTACATCTCATCAGAGGGCCAGCCTGCTGTCTGGCAGACAATGCAGTGATGTGTACTGAACCTGTCACCTCTGATTAAACGTAAAGCACTATGGTAACTGCATCTAATGGCTTTAGTATTTGTAAGCAGGGACACGATCAATGTGGGCACCAGCCAAAGTATATGCTTAAACCATTAGTATAATTTGTATGCGCTCTAGAAAACAACATACTGGATACTTAGTTTTACTGAATTCAAAACTAGTTTAAGGTCAATAAAGGTTTTCTGTAAAACAATTAAGGTATAGTGTAGTTCAGATAGAGCCTGGTCAACAGAAGGGGCAACAGAATACACAACCGTATTGTCTGTATACAAGTGAAGGTTTTTTGACAAACCAATATTGTTTATGGACAGTAAAAAGTACAGGAACCAAAATCTACCCCTGTGGGACACAGGGTGCTGATGGTGCTGGCTAAGGCTTAAACTGGTGAGTGTAGAGAGTATAGGGATATTGTTATCCACGTCGGCACCAACGATGTTAGGATGAAACAGTCAGAGGTCACCAAGCCAAACATAGCTTCAGCGTGTAAATCAGCTAGAAAGATGTGTCGGCATCGAGTAATTGTCTCTGACCCCCTCCCAGTTAGGGGTAGTGATGAGCTCTACAGCAGTCTCACAACTCAATTGCTGGCTGGAAACTGTTTTCTGCCCCTCCCAAAATATAGAATTTATAGATAATTGGCCCTCTTTCTAGGACTCACCCACAAACAGGACCAAGCCTGGCCTGCTGAGGAGTGACGGACTCCATCCTAGCTGGAGGTGTGCTCTCATCTTATCTATGTACATAGACAGGGCTCTAACTCCTCTAGCTCCACAATGAGATAGGGTGCAGGCCAGGCAGCAGACTGTTAGCCAGCCTGCTAGCTTAGTGGAGTCTGCCACTAGCACAGTCAGTGTAGTCACCTCATCTTTCCCCATTGAGACCGTGTCTGTGCCTCGATCTAGGTTGGGCAAAACTAAATATGGCGGTGTTCGCCTTAGCAATCTCACTGGAATAAAAACTTCCTCCATTTCTGTCATTATTGAAAGAGATTGTGATATCTCACATCTCAAAATATAGCTACTTAATGTTAGATCCCACACTTCCAGGGCAGTTATAGTCAATGAACTCATCCATGATCATAATCTTGATGTGATTGGCCTGACTGAAACATGGCTTAAGCCTGATGAATTTATTATGTTAAATGAGGCCTCTTCTCCTGGTTATGCTAGTGACCACATCCCCCGCACATCCCGCAAAGGCGGAGGTGTTGCTAACATTTCCGATAGCAAATTACAATTTACAAAAAAATAATGACTGCGTTTTTGTCTTTTGAGCTTCTAGTCATGAAATCTATGCAGTCTACTCAATCACTTTTTCTAGGCCGTATACAGCGTTCCTCACTGAGTTTCCTGAGTTCCTATCGGACCTTGTAGTCATGGAAGATAATATTCAAATTTTTGGTGACTTTAATATTCACATGGAAAAGTCCACAGACCTACCCCAAAAGGCTTTCGGAGCCATCATCAACTTAGTGGGTTTTATCCAACATGTCTCTGGACCTACTCACTGCCACAGTCATACTCATACTCTAGTTTTGTCCCGTGGAATAAATATTGTGGATCTTCTTGTTTTTCCACATAATCCTGGACTATCGGACCACCATTTTATTAAATTTGCAATTACAACAAATAATCTGCTTAGACCCCAATCAAGGATCATCAAAAGCTGTGCTATAAATTCTTGGAAACCCAAAGATTCCTACATGCCCTTCCAGACTCCACCTACCCAAGGAGTACAAAAATTGGTTAACCACCTAACTGAGGAACTAAATTGAATATTGCGTAATACTCTAGATGCAGTTGCACCCCTAAAAAACAAAAAATATTTGTCATAAAATACTAGCTCCCTGGTATACAGAAATTACCCGAGCCCTGAAGCAAGCTTCCAGAAAATTGGAACGGAAATGGCGCTCCACCAAACTAGAAGTCTTCCGACTAGCTGGGAAAGACAATACCGTGCGATAGCGAAGAGCCCTCACTGCTGCTCGATCATCCTGTTTTTCCAACTTAATTAAGGAAAATAAGAACAATCCAAAATGTATTTTTGATACTGTTGCAAAGCTAACTAAAAAACAGTATTCCCCAAGAGAGGATGGCTTTCACTTCAGCAGAGATAAATTCCTTAACTTCTTTGACAAAAAGATCATGATCATTAGAAAGCAAATTACGGACTCCTCTTTAAATCTGCGTATGTCTTCAAAGCTCAGTAGCCATGAGTCTGCACAACACTGCCAGGACCTAGGATCAAGGGAGACACTCAAGTTTTTTAATCCTATATCTCTTGACACATTCATGAATATAGTCATGGCCTCTAAACCTTCAAGCTGCATACTGGACCCTTTTCCAGCTAAACTACTGAAAGAGTTGCTTCCTGTGCTTGGCCCTCCTATGATAAACATAGTAAACGGCTCCCTATCCACTGGATGTGTACCAAACTCACTAAAAGTGGCAGTAATATCGCCACTCTTGAAAAAGCCAAACCGGCCTATATCGAATCTCCCATTCCTCTCAAAAAGTTTAGAAAAAGCTGTTGCACAGCAACTTAATGCCTTCCTGAAGACAAACAATGTATACAAAACACTTCGGTCTGGTTTTAGACCACATCAGAGACTGCACTCGTGAAGGTGGTAAATTAACCTTTCACGAGTCACAAACCCGGATCACAAAAGCTGACTAGCATAGCCTAGCCTAAAGTTACAGGGATATCATAAAATAAAATGTTCATGAAATCACAAGTCCAAGACACCAAATGAAAGATACAGATCTTGTGATTCAAGCCATCATCTCTGATTTTTTAAATGTTTTACAGGGAAGACACAATATGTAAATCTATTAGCTAACCACGTTAGCAAAAGACACCACTTTTTTTACTCCACCATTTTTTTTACTGCATCAGTAGCTATCACAAATTCGACCAAATAAAGATATAAATAGCCACTAACCAAGAAACAATTCTCATCAGATGACAGTCTGATAACATATTTATTGTATAGCATAGGTTTTTGTTAAAAATGTGCATATTTCAGGTATAAATCATAGTTTACAATTGCAGCCCCCATTACAACTATCACTAAAATGATAGAATAACTACAGAGACCATTGTGTATTAGCTAATTACTCACCATAAAACATTTCTTAAAAATACACAGCGTACAGCAGTATGAAAGACACAGATCATGTGAATATAGCCAATATGTCAGATTTTCTAAGTGTTTTACAGCGAAAAACACAATATAGCGTTATCTTAGCTTACTACAAGTCAGTCACACAGTAGCATTGATTCATGCCAAAAATAGCAATAACGTTATAAACCACCAAACGCTATAATTTTTCCACTAACCTTCTCAGAATTCTTCAGATGACAGTCCTGTAACATCATATTACACAATGCATATAGTTTGTTCGAAAATGTGCATATTTAGCCGCACAATTCGTGGTTACACAACGTGTTTAGTGGGCAAAAAATCAAGCAATCTGTCCGGCGCCATTTTGGAAAGGCACCTAATCTTATCGAAACCTATTCATAAACTTGACTAAAAAAATACAGGTTGGACAGCAATTGAAAGAGAAATTAGTTCTTAATGCAATCGCTGAATTACATTTTTAAAATTAACCTTACTGCGCAATACTGGGTACAATACAGAGTGCGATAGCGCAACGCTACATGAAAATAATGGCGTCTAATACATTTTTTCTTTTTCAACAGAACAACGTTTTATCAGCATAAATAGTACCTACTATTAGCTGAACTCCCATCAGAATCTTGTGAAAGGTGTCCGTTGGCCAAAAGAATCGTTGCTGGGTTGGAGAATGTTTCCCTCAACGTTGCAATTAGCAGTACAGAATGGCATTCGAGAGAGAGACACCCCACGTTTCTACAGCGCCATGGAAATAAATACCTGAAATCGCAATATACTGAGCTAAACTGGTATAATTCGGTTCAAAATAACAAGATTATGATGTCTTTAAAGCCTATAGCGAATAAAAACAGAGCCGGATACTTCTAGGAGCTAAACCAGACGTTCTAAAAAGAATGCCAAGACCCTCTTTGCGTCAGCGCGAAGTCCCAAAAGGTCGGACACCTCGGTTCCAATCAATTTAAAAACTTTGGGAATACGTACACGTCATTTCAACTCTCCCTATTCAACTAGCCAGGGGAAGGCGTATGCAGTGCATTCAACCAATATGTAGACAGTGTTCTAAAGTTAAAGACAGGTCTCAAAGCAGATGATAAAATTTCCCATTCTCACACAGACATAGGAAAAGTGCTCTAAGTCGAGTTCTGTTTCACTTACAGACATAATTCCAACGGTTTTAGAAACTAGAGAGTGTTTTCTATCCAATAGTAAGAATAATATGCATATTGTACGAGCAAGAATTGAGTAGGAGACCGTTTACATTGGATACACATTTGTGCTATGTCGAAATAGCACCCCCCTAGTGGCAAGAAGTTAACTTTTAATGGCGTCAGACCAAGTCTCTACATCTGTCTTCGTGCTCCTAGACCATAGTGCTGCTTTACACACCATCGATCACCACATTCTTTTGGAGAGATTGGAAACCCAAATGGGTCTACACGGACAAGTTCTGGCCTGGTTTAGATCTTATATGTCGGAAAGATATCAGTTTGTCTCTGTGGATGGTTTGTCCTCTGACAAATCAACTGTAAGTTTCGGTGTTCCTCAAGGTTCCGTTTTAGGACCACTAATGTTTTAACAATATATTTTACCTCTTGGTGATGTTATTTGGAAACAATGTTTACTTTCACTGCTATGCGGACAATACACAGCTGTACATTTCGATGAAACATGGTGAAGCCCCAAGATTGTCCTCCCTGGAAGCCTGTGTTTCAGACATAAGGAAGTGGATGGGGGCAAATGTTTTACTGTTAAACTCGGACAAAACAGAGATGCTAGTTCTAGGTCCCAAGAAACAAAGATATCTTCTGTTAGATTTGACAATTAATCTTGATGGTTGTACAATCATTTAAAATAAAACTGTGAAGGACCTCGGCATTACTCTGGACCCCGATCTCTCTTTTGACGAACATATCAAGACTATTTCAAGGACAGCTTTTTTCCATCTACGTAACATTGCAAAAATCTGAAACTTTCTGTCCAAAAATGAGGCAGAAAAGTTCATCCATGCTTTTGTCACTCCTAGATTAGACTATTGCAATGATCTACTTTCCGGCTACCCGGATAAAGCACTAAATAAACTTCAGTTAGTGCTAAACACGGCTGCTAGAATCTCTCTACACTGGCTTCCTGTTAATCATGATCGYGGGGTCCCCTGCGGGACATTGAGCTAACGTAGGCTAATGCGATTAGCATGAGGTTGTAAGTAACAAGAACATTTCCCAGGACATAGACATATCTGATATTGGCAGAAAGCTTAAATTCTTGTTAATCTAACTGCACTGTCCAATTACCAGTAGCTATTACAGTGAAAGAATACCACGCTATTGTTTGAGGAGAGTGCACAGTTTTGAACATGAAAAGTTATTAATAAACAAATTAGGCACATTTGGGCAGTCTTCATACAAAATCTTGAACAGAAATGCAATGGTTCATTGTTTCAGTGTAAAACTTTGCACATACACTGCTGCCATCTAGTGGCCAAACTCTAAATTGCACCCGGCCTGGAATAATACATTATGGCCTTTCCCTTGCATTTCAAAGATGATGGTACAAAACAATACAATTTTTCCCCCCTTTTTTTTCTTGGTATAATCTTTTACCAGATCTAATGTGTTATATTCTCCTACATTCCTTTCACATTTCCACAAACTTCAAAGTGTTTCCTTTCAAATGGTACCAAGAATAAGCATATCCTTGCTTCAGAACTTGAGCTACAGGCAGTTAGACTTGGGGATGTCATTTTAGGCGGGGRAAAAAAAAAAAAAGGGTGGATCCTTAAGAGGTTTTAATTAAGTTTTTATTGAAGACTCATCTCTTCAGTAGGTCCTATGAAATAGTGTAGTCTGGCCCAGGGGTGTGAAGGTGAATGGAAAAGCACTGGAGCGACGAAACCGCCCTTGCTGTCTCTGCCTGACCGGTTCCCCTCTCTCCACTGGGATTCTCTGCCTCTAACCCTATTACAGCAGCAGCTTACTGGTGCTCTTCCATGCCGTCCCTGGGAGAGGTGCGTCACTTGATTGGGTTGAGTCACTGACGTGATCTTCCTGTCCGGGTTGGCGCCCCCTTCGGGTTCGTGCCGTGGGGGAGATCTTTGTGGGCTATACTCAGCCTTGTCTCAGGGTAGTAAGTTGGTGGTTTGAAGATATCCCTCTAATAGTGTGGGGGCTGTGCCTTGGAAAAGTGGGTGGGGTTATATCCTGCCTGGTTGGCCCTGTCTGGGGGTTTCATCGGACAGTGTCTCCCGAACCCTTCTGTCTCAGCCTCCAGTATTTATGCTGCAATATGTTATGTGTCGGGGGGCTAGGGTCAATCTGTTATATCTGGAGTATTTCTCCTGTCTTATCCGGTGTCCTGTGTGAGTTTAAGTATGCTCCCTCTAATTCTCTCTCCCTCTCTCTCTCCCTCCCCTCCCAGAGGACCTGAGCGCTGCGACCTTGCCTCAGGACTACCTGGCCTGATGACTCCTTGCTGTCCCCAGTCCACCTGGTAGTGCTGCTGCTCCAGTTTCAACTGCGGCTATGGAACCCTGACCTGTTCACCGGATGTGCTACCTTGTCCCGGACCTTCTGTTTTCGACTCTCTCTCTCTACCACACCTGCTGTCTCTAACTCTGAATGCTCGGCTATGAAAAGTCAACTGACATTTACTCCTGAGGTGCTGACCTCTGTGATTATTATTATTATTTGACCCTGCTGGTGATCTATGAACGTTTTAACATCTTGGCCATGTACTGTTATGATCTCAATCCGGCACAGCCCTCAGAGCCTGGTTCCTCTATAGGTTTCTTCCTAGGTTCCTGCCTTTCTAGGGAGTTTTTCCTAGCCACCGTGCTTCTACATCTGCATTGCTTGCTGTTTGGGGTTTTAGGCTGGGTTTCTGTATAGCACTTTGTGACATCGGCTGATGTATAAAGGGCTTTATAAATACAATTGATTGATTGATTGATTTCGTAATATGAAGGAAACGTGACTTAACACCATCGGAATATACACATTGTGTCCTGTCTGTCAGGTCGTTTTTTAAACCAATTACATTTTTTGCTAGGCATTATCGTTTAGAAATAGGGCAATAGTTATTAAGGTCACAAGAGTCACCAACTTTGTGGAGAGAGATCATACTGTCCTCTTTTCAAACGCTCAGGATAGTACCAGATATGACTGTCAGATTAAAAATATAGGTTCATGATTCAGCAATCAAGGGGGTGAAAGCTCTTGCGGTGACATATTCATTATAATGCCCACTAATTTCTGTACATCATAGATCTTACTGTCACGCCCTGATCTGTTTCACCTGTCTTTGTGATTGTCTCCACCCCCCTCCAGGTGTCGCCCATCTTCCCCACGTATTTATAACTGTGTTTTCTGTCTGTCTGTGCCAGTTCATCTAACCAGAGTTTGTCCTGTCAGCTCCTGTCTTTTCCCAGTCTCTCGTTTTCTCGTCCTCCTGGTTTTGACCATTGCCTGTCCTGACCTTGAGCCCACCTGCCTGACCCCTCTACCTGAGCCTGCCTGTCATTCTGTACCTTTGCCCCATCTCTGGATTGACGACCTCTGCCTGACCTGAGCCTGCCTGTCATCCTGTACCTTTGCCCCTGTTACTGTAATAACATTTTTACTTCGCCACGGTCTGCATCTGGGTCTTAGCCTTATCCTGATCGTACGAACTAGCCATGTCTGACCAAGCAGACATGGACCAGCTCCTCAACGCTATCTCCCAAGGAGCCACCATTGGTAGGCACGAGGAGTTGCTTCGCGGTCTGATGGAAGGGTTCCAGGCCATGGCCGAATGTCATGACCTAGCCTTGGACACATTGCTGGAGCAATTCCATGGGTTGTCTACTAGGCAGCCTACCACGACGGTAACCTCCTAGCCCCTCTGTAACCCGGCTGGTAGCAGTGCTGTCACCCCGGTTTACCAGGATCCCTGCTTACCTCCCCCGGAGCGCAATAATGGAGATTCCAGAACCTGCCGGGCATTTCTCTCCAAGTGCTCCCTCATTTTCGAGCTGCAGTCTTCTTCGTTACCATCACCCGCTCGAAGATAGCGTACATTATTACGCTGATGTCCGGGAGGGCACTTGCCTCGACCACCGCAATGTGGGAGCAACAATCTGCCGTCTGCCTCAGTCTGGAGGAATTTGTGGAGGAGGTGAGAGGCTCTGGTGTCCGGGAGAGAGGCTGTCCGGAAGTTACTCCAGCTTTGGGTGGACACCCTCAGTGTGGCAGACTATGCGGTGGAGTTCCGCACGCTAGCAGTGGCGGGTACCTGGAACCCGGAAGCGCTGTTCTACACGTTCCTGCACGGATTATCGGAGGAGGTAAAGGATGAGCTGGCAGCCTAAACTACCGACAGATCTTGGCTCACTCATCACTTTAACCATCCGGATCGATGGTCGGCTACGGGAACGTAGGAGGGAAAAGAGGTCCGATTGCAGTCTCAATCGCTCACTCAGGGATCCCATCTTGCAGCTGATGAACTCCGGAAGTCCCCGGCGTATACATCCCCGGGAGGATCCAAGCTCACCTGAGTCCCTCCAAGAGCCTCCGGAAACTGCCGATTCACCTCTTCCCGAGCCGATGCGTACGCGTTCGGCTGGAGACAGCCTAGCCCTGCCGAGCTGCAGAGACCCAGAGCTGTCTGTATTACGGTACTGCCGGTTATTTTGTGTCTACCTGTCCCTTCAAGAGACCTAGCTCATTCATTGGAGTAAGTACACTGGTGGGTCTTGAAGATAATTGTTCTTCTCCCCTTACTCGCCACCCTGCTGTGGGGCGACCAGTCCAAGTCTCTTCAGGTACTCATCAACTCGGGGGCCGATGTGAGTCTCATGAACGTTACCCTGGCTTCCGAGCTGGGCATCCCCACTCAACCTCTCTCCATTCCCATGGGCGTTAGAGCGCTGGACGGGCGATCTATAGGCTGGGTCACCCACCAGACCACCCCTGTCAACCTACGAGTGTCGGGGAACCACAGCAAAACGATCCAATTCCTGCTGGTTGAGTCTCCGCAGGTTCCCGTGGTATTGGGATTCTCTTGGCTCCAGCGATACAATCCCTCCATTGACTGGGCTACTGGTGCCATCGTGGGCTGGAGCCCGTCCTGCCACACTCATTGCCTGAAATCAGCTTTGCCTGCCCCTTGACGTCTTCCTGGGGGCTTGGAAATTGCTCCGGACCTCTCCGCCAGCTCCGCAAAGTACCAGAATCCTCCGGGAGGGGTTTAGTAAGGCCCAGGTACTGTCACGCCCTGATCTGTTTCACCTGTCTTTGTGATTGTCTCCACCCCCCTCCAGGTGTCGCCCAGCTTCCCCACTTATCCTCTGGGTATTTATACCTGTGTTTTCTGTCTATGCCAGTTCGTCTTTTTTGTCAAGCTTACCAGCATTTGTCCTGTCTTTTCCCAGACTCTCTTTTTCTCATCCTCCTGGTTTTGACCATTGCCTGTCCTGACCCTGAACCCGCCCGCCTGACCACACTGCCTGCCCCTGAGCCTGCCTGCCGTCCTGTACCTGTGCCCCGTCTCTGGATTGCCGACCTCTGCCTGACCTGAGCCTGCCTGCCRTCCTGTACCTTTGCCCCTGTTGCTGTAATAAACATTTTCACTTCTACACTGTCTGCATCTGGGTCTTACCTTATCCTAATACTTATACCAGAGTAAACCCTTTTTTAAAGCGATAGTGCTTGGGAGTCTATGCTCCTGAAATCCACCTTGAATGAATATGCATCTATGATACCTGGTGATGATTCATCAATCTTCTTGAATTTAAATGTGACTTAATGCAATACAATAAGGTTCGTATGAGTGCATGTGTATATTCTGTACCTGCCTGAAGTGACAAACAATTCCATCTGAACCGCCCTGGCCTTATTAACACTTTCAACTAAAGCTAAATATCTTGAGCCCTGCCATTACGTTATTGCTTGATTCGGCAAGTATCTGAAAGCGCAAGCTAGGGGGACAATGGGCTGCAGGGTGATTTGCACATGAATGTCTGTGAATTAGAGCATGGGTTACAGAGGAAGGCCTTCTCCACAGCCATGGACCCCGGCCGGGCGGTCAGGCAGACAGAGGTCAGCTCGCTCTCTAAAGCCCAGGTGAGATTCTCAGACACAAAAGGCCAAATTAAAATCCAATCAACATGGACGTAACAACGCCTAGGAAGATGTATGAGATGATTTGAATGGGATTCATAAAAGTATAATATTTCTGCCCAACCAATGGATACCTTGTTGTCATGGGTTCCATATACGCTGAGTGTACAAAACTGTCAGGACCCGGTGCGAGAAACAGTCACTAATAATTGGCAGAACCCAGAAGATGAGGCAGACACAGCAGTACTAGAGATGGTGGTTTAATAAAAATAGATATCTTCCAAAATACAAAAGAAAATCCACAAAGTGGTAAAAACAGCAAGGGAAAAAACAAACCTCAAAAGACCAATCCAAAAATACACGAGAACAAAACCAGAGAACCTCTGGAAAATCCAACAAGAGAAAACTGTTCACAAAGGCTGGGGCTGGGTGCTAACATACAAACACTGAGCAAGGAACTAAGGAACACACAGGGTTTAAATACTAACAAGGGAATGACTTACAGGTGCAAACAATAATTAGGGCAAGAAAAACAAAAGGTACAAAAAAGGTGCAAGGGGGACATCTAGTGAACAAAACCAAACAGTCCTGGCCAAAACCTGACACAAAACATGCTCTTTACATGACATGGACTGACCAAGTGAATCCAGGTGAAAGCTATGCTTCGTTATTGTTGCCACTTGTTAAATCCACTTCAATCAGTGTAGATGAAGGAGAGGAGACAGATTAAAGAAGGATTTTTAATCCTTGAGAGAATTGAGACATGGATCGTGGATGTGTGCCATTCAAAGGGTTAATGGGCAAGTAAAAATATMTAAGTGCCTTTGAACGGTGTATTGTACTAGGTGCCAGGCGCACCAGTTTGAGTGTGTCAAGAACTGAAACTCTGCTGGGTTTTTCACGCTCAAAACAGTTTCCTGTGTGTATCAAGAAGGGTTCACCACCCAAAGGACATCCAGCCAACTTGACACAACTGTGGGAGGCATTGGAGTCAACATGGGCCAGCATCCCCGTGGACTCTACACCTTGTAGATTCCATGCCCTGATGAATTGAGTCTGTTCTGGGGGCAAAAGTGGGTACAACTCAATATTAGGAAGGTGCTCCTAATATTTTGTACATTCAGTGTATGTCCCAGAACAGAGGACTACATTGTCCGTAAAACGGAAAATTGTACATCAGTAATGTTAGATTAAAAGGTGCACTCTTTGATTGACCTTAGTTTAGCTCAGTAGTATGTTTTAGTCCCACTTGGCTAATGCGTATAGCTGTGGGTGCACTGCAGACTGCTGTGGTGCTTCTGTTGTGGCCTACCTCTTCACTATTGGCCTTTGTGCTCTCTCTCTCTCTCTCTCTCTCTCTCTCTCTCTTTCTCTCTCCCTCTCCTGAATCTCATTAGCAGGCCACCTATGAACCCTGGTGTAGAGTGGGGCAGAGAAGGCACAGTGGACAGCCATAATGATGAGACCTTATCTGGGGATTTAGTCCCTGAACCACAGCTCCAGGCGACCAGATGTTCAAATGTTCAAAATCGCATTATAATTAACCGTATTTAAAACAGAGCAGAAAGTCCATGCTTATAGTTATTCCCGTGATCCCCACTCTCTCTATTTCCCCTCTCCTTCCCCCCCTCTCTCCCTCTCTCTCTGTCCCTATTTTCAGATGAGGTAATTAATATGGAAAGGCTCATATTCTGTAAATTCCTATGAGATGGGCTCACCAAAGCTGTTAAAGCCAAGTAGACTAATTAGTATTCATGCAGGTTTTCCTGTTACAAGTCAGTTTTCCCTCTGGGACCAAGTAGTAGCTTGGGTAGACAGGCAGCGTTCATCCTTGATTATGTGAGCAGAATGCCACTGCTGAGCCAGAGCACAGCAACAAACAAAAAAATTCTTAGGCAGCAAATCAATTTCTGTGACCTTCTAAATGGAACTGACTACAGAGTCATTCTTTAACCCTGTATATCAGGGAAAACACATTCTGAGATGGAATGATTACTGGCTATTATACAAATCCATGGTTTCTGTTTCAGTTAATAACCATTTACGGCAAAATTATACATACGCTAGGATTCAGTGGCAATAAACAATTGCTTTAATGCACTAGTCATGTCTTTGTTTTGCCAATTAAAATAGATCTCGGAAACCCCCTATTATTCCAAATGTAAAATGCCTTGATAAAGAGTTTTTGCTTTTAGATGCATAAAAATTGGTATGCAAATTGATAATTGAATATTCTAGGTTGTAATAAGTAGTGGGGATGGCCTTTCATGCTCTGTGGTTCCATAGATATGTGCCATTGAGTTGCTGGGCACATTTTATACCGTAGGCTCTGAAATGATTTATGCATCATTGCACTCACTGGGTTTTTACTAACCCAGCATATAGAATATGGTTGCAGAAACACATTTTGTAATAAAGATGTTTAGAAATCACATGAACAATAATCTATTGTTGAACCCTCCATGTGTAGGCTACAGTGCACTGGAAATTGCTTTGTGCTGACTGAGGTTTGGTTTCCAAGACATTATTGGAATACAAGAGGCATATGTTCAATGCAAGATTGTTATTATTGGATATTATTATTATTGGGTTTTAGGAGTACCAACTAGCACAGAGACAACATACAGTGCATTCTGAAAGTATTCAGACCACTTGACCTTTTCCACATTTTGTTACAGCCTTATTGTAAAATTGACAGCAACAAAAAAGATCCCTCATCAATCTACACACAATACCCCATAATGACAAGGCAAAAACAGGTTTTTAGACATTTTTGCAAATTTCTTAAAAATACCCCATAATGACAAGGCAAAAACAGGTTTTTAGACATTTTTGCAAATTTCTTAAAAATAAAAAACTGAAATATCACATTTACGAACAGTATGAGTCAAGGGTTTGGACCCACCTACTCATTCAAGGGTTTTTCTTTATTTTCTTACTATTTTCTACATTGTAGAATAATAGTGAAGACATCAAAACTATGAAATAACACATATGGAATTAACCACGTATTAACCAAAAAAGTGATAAACAAATATATTTTATATTTCAGATACTTCAAAGTAGTCACCCTTTGCCTTGTTGACAGCTTTGCACACTCTCGGCATTCTGTCAACCAGCTTCATGAGGAAAAAACCTGGAAAAAACCAGGTGTGCCTTGTTAAAAGTTAATTTGTGGAATTTCTTTCCTTCTTAATGCGTTTGAGCCAATCAGTTGTGTTGTGATAAGGTAGGGATGGTATACAGAAGATAGCCATATTTGGTAAAAGACAAAGTCCATATTATGGCAAGAACAGCTCAAATAAGCAAAGAGAAACAACAGTCCATCATTACTTTTAAGACATGAAGGTCAGTCAATCCAGAAAATGTCAAGAACTTTTAAAGTTTCTTCAAGCCCCGTCTCAAAAACCATCAAGAGCTATGATGAAACTGGCTCTCATGAGGAACGCCACAGGAAAGGAAGACCCAGAGTTACCTCTGCTGCAGAGGATAAGTTCATTACAGTTACCAGCCTCAGAAATTGCAGCCCAAATAAATGCTTCACAGAGTTCAAGTAACAGACACATCTCAACATCAACTAATCAGAGGAGACTGCGTGAATCAGGCCTTCATGGTCAAATTGCTGCAAAGAAACCACTACTAAAGGACACCAATAATAAGAAGAGACCTGCTTGGGCCAAGAAACACAAGCAATGGACATTAGACCGGTGGAAATATGTCCTTTTGTCTGATGAGTCCACGTTTGATTTTTAGTTCCAACCATCGTGTCTTTGTGAGACGCAGAGTAGGTGAACAGATGATCTCTGCATGTGTGGTTCCCACTGTGAAGCATGGAGGAGGAGGTGTTATGGTGTGAGAGTGTATTGCTGGTGACACTGTCTGTGATTTATTTAGAATTCAAGGCACACTTAACCAGCATGGCTACAACAGCATTCTGCAGTGATACGCCATCCCATCTGGTTTGCACTTAGTGGGACTATCATTTGTTTTTCAACAGGAAATGACCCAAAACACCTCCAGGCTGTGGTCTGTGCTATTTGACCAAGAAGGGGAGTGATGGTGCTGCATCAGATGACTTGGCCTCCACAATCACCCAACCTCAACCCAATTGAGATGGTTTGGGATGAGTTGGACCGCAGAGTGAAGGAAAAGCAGCCAGCAAGTGCTTAGCATATGTGGGAACTCCTTCAGGACTGTTGTAAAAGCATTCCAGGTGAAGAGAGAGAATGCCAAGAGTGTGCAAAGCTGCCATCCAGGCAAAGGGTGGCTACTTTGAAGAATTTTAAATATAAAATATATTTTGATTTGTTTAACACTTTCTTGGTTACTAAATTATTCTGTCTGTGTTATTTCATATTTTTGATGTATTCACTCTTATTCTACAATTTAGAAAATAGTCAAAATAAAGAAATCCTTTAATAAGTAGATGTGTCCAAATTTTTGACTGGTACTATTGTTATTATATTATTGCTATATTATTGTCTCAAAGTCCCTTTTGTTTGCCAGAATGAAATCCCACTGGGCACAGACGTCAATTCAGCGTCCGTTCCACAACGGTTCAACGTAATTCCATTGAAATGACGTGGAAAAAACGTTGATTCAACCAGTGTGTGCCCAGTGGGATATTCGCTCCTTTTGGCTACCTGAACATCATCATGTATCCTAGGGTTGAACTTGGCCTGTGGTTCACAGGCCCAGATCGTGAGCTCTGACTGTGGGTTGGTTAATTAGCAGGCCGTCCTCTTCAGCCTGCACCGTGTCATATTAGACTCAGCTCAGCTTAGCAATCTGCTTTCCAGAAGGCTCCGTGCACGATACAGGACTCAGCATTGATACCTTATGCTCTGTGATTGAAGGCAATCTCCGGGGAGGAAGGGCTGAATTTATTCATGGTGCAGTCCCCACTGCCACGGGAGACATGTCTCTCCTCTCCCCGCCTGCCACACATCCACACCGCTGCTCTTATGCATTTTTTTCTTGAATGCACAAATAATGCTAAATTATCTGAGGGAGTTGAACATCTTGTTTTTCTACCCTAGCGCGCCGTCATGATGTCTCTATCTCTTTCTCTGTGGGTCTCTATGTTGAGCCTGTGCTACAGAGATACAATATAAACATAGTGACCTTTAATTGCATTACTAATGTCCCCAGCCCAACCCATTTCTCCCCCTATGGTCCTGGGGGAATACAAATGTTGACATATATCAGTCCATGCCCAGGCCAACTGGGCCACAAGAAGTGACATTAATGTAATTCCTTTCTGTTGGCAGAAATCTGTTGATAATAGCTATGTTAGCAAAGGTGATGAAAGCAGATTAGCCAAGACACAGTGGGGGGATGTAGGGGCTCACTGTTATTAACATGTTCAGGGAGCCCAGAGAGCTCCCTGCTCCCTACCAGGGGAATAGGGGTCAGCCGTTAACATGGCTCTGAAATGCTAATGCCCAACTTGAAGCACATGCCCCGCACCGCCTGGCAGAGTTTATTTACCATTCAGGGCTGAAATCTTTATTAGCCCATGACATGAATGTTGGCTAGATGAACCCCAGCGCTGTGCTGCCAAGCTTCATGCTGGGCAATCTCTGAAGGCCACAATGGATTTGCTGTTCCTCTTGTCTAAAATACAGAGGGGCTTATGGGTATTGTACAGAATTGGTTCTTTATGTACACATCAATACAGTTGAGGTAGTCAACAGGTAGGAGAGTAACAGGCAGAAAAGTAGATGTGTGATGTATACCATTGCTGTAGGCTATTCTGTATGTCTTGGCCCTCTGACTTTGTGATCAAGAGAGACATGTCAGGCAAGGTGGTTTCAATGGAAAGTCATTGCTCCTGGGGGAGGAAACTTGTTGGACTTGTATCATCAAAGCAGAAGGGCCAAAGAAGTGCACTTATGTCTGCTAGTGCTCGAGCGGAAGAGGCATTTTGACAATTAGCCTTATAAAAATGTGTTTTCCCCCTGACATCAAAACATGAGTGCTATCAATATCCAGTTACACAATACATACACTTGCTCACTCAGACGTCCACGGACCTGTGCAGGAAGTTGACTGTATTGCGCCATTAGAGTTTGTTTATCTGCAGATATTGATCTCTTTTTATCTATTTGTGGATGTGGTATTATGTTTCTGTCTATGAGTGGGGGCTTGGAGCCACTTTACAAAAGTCATATACCTTAATAAGGTTTGGCTCCATCTGCATCAATGCATTATTTTGTGGTCTTGTTTGATAGGGCAAATTGGGAAAAAACATAAATGGCCATAAATTGATTGCTTCCAATGAATGACGTTTGATAAGCCTGAGTGTCTCTCTCCCTATATGCAAACATCAACACTTGTATCAAAGTCATCCACAGACACGAGTGTAACAGTATTTGTGCCTTTCTTAACTTTTCAAAAGCCTTTCAGTCTTCACTTGATTAAAGTAAAGCATCGCAGCATTGAGTAAATGACTGTCTTGACAGTCATCTAGTTCTCTATGTATGGGGTTAATGCCATTCAAACCAAGCTCTTTGATTGGGTAAAAGTGTGCTGCCTGTATTGAATTCATTTTTATGAAATCTGTCATTTTAAGACCTAGTCCTGACGATAAACTTACATTTCCCATTACTGCTCTTTGGAAAATACATTTTATTTGTAGGACAGTGAAGCGGTTTAGTTTTGCTGGTATGAGTTGTTGAATTCAATGCTCCACATTGAAGGCAAAATAAAACATTTTGGGGAAAACAGGGTGGAAAGCTATGGACAGAATAACAATGCAGCACGACCCCTTGACCCTGAACCCGTCGTGTACTGCTCTGTACTACCATCAGGGGTACCACTGTCTTCACCCTCAAATGAATGTCACCAGGTAACAGAACTAAATGACTATCACCCCGTAGCCCTCACTTCTGTCATCATGAAGTGCTTTGTGAGACTAGTCAAGGATCACCTCTACCTTACCTGAAACACTAGACTTCAATTTGCTTACTGCCCCAATAGATCCACAGACGATGTTCATTGACTATAGCTCAGCATTCAACACCATAGTACCCTCCAAGCTCATCATTAAGCTCGAGGCCCTGGGTCTGAACCCCACCCTGTGCAACTGGTTCTTGGAATTCCTGACGTGCCGCCCCCAGGTGGTGAAGATAGGAAACAACACCTCCACTTCGCTGATCCTCGACACTGGGGCCCCACAAGGATGTGTGCTCAGCCCACTCCTCTACTCCCTGTTCACCCATGAGTGCGTGGCCACACACGCCTCCAACTCAATCATCAAGTTTGCAGACGACACAACAGTAGTAGGCCTGATTACCAACAATGACGAGACAGCCTACAGGGAGGAGGTGAGGGCCCTGGAAGTGTGGTGCCAGGAAAATAACCTCTCACCCAATGTCAACAAAACTAAGGAGCTTCGTGGACTTCAGGAAACAGCAGAGGGAGCACCCCCCTATCCACATCAACGGGACCGCAGTGGAGAAGGTGGAAAGCATTAAGTTCCCCGGCGTACACATCACTGACAAACTGAAATGGTCCACCCACATAGACAGTGTGGTGAAGAAGGCGCAACAGCGCCTTTTCAACCTCAGGAGGCTGAAGAAATTTGGATTGTCACCTAAAACCCTCACAAACTTTTACAGATGCGCAATTGAGATCATCCTGTTGAGCTCTATCACCGTGTGGTACGGCAACTGCACTGCCAACAACAGCAGGGCTCTCCAGAGGGTGATGCAGTCTGCCCAAAGCATCACCGGGAGCAAGTTACCTGCCCTCCAGGACACTTACAGCACCCAATGTTACAGGCTGGCCAAAAAGATCATCAAGGACATCAACCACCCGAGCCACTGCATGTTCAGCCCGCTATCATCCAGAAGGCGAGGTCAGTACAGGTGCATCAAAGCTGTGACCGAAAGACTGAAAATGTTTACATATTTTGCATTACTCATCTCATATGTACAGTTGAAGTCAGACGTTTACATACACTTAGGTTGGAGTCATTAAAACTTGTTTTTCAACCACTCCACAAATTTCTTGTTAACAAACTATAGTTTTGGCAAGTCGGTTAGGACATCTACTTTGTGCATGACACAGGTCATTTTTCCAACAATTGTTAACAGACAGATTATTTCACTTATAATTCACTATAATACAATTCCAGTGGGTCAGAAGTTTACTAAGTTGACTGTGCCCTTAAACCGCTTGGAAATTTTCAAAAAATGATGTCATGGCTTTAGAAGATTCTGATAGGCTAATTGACATCATATGAGTCAATTGGAGGTGTACCTGTGGATGTATTTCAAGGACTACCTTCAAACTCAGTGCCTCTTTGCTTGATATCATGGAAAAATCTAAAGAAATGAGCCAAGACCTCAGAAAAACATTTTTAGACATTTAAAAGAAATTGTAGACCTCCACAAGTCTGGTTCATCCTTGGGAGCAATTTCCAAATGCCTGAAGGTACCACGTTCATCTGTACAAACATTAGTACGCAAGTATAAACACCATGGGACCAAGCAGCCATCATACCGCTCAGGAAGGAGACGCGTTCTGTCTCCTAGAGATGAATGTACTTTGGTGCAAAAAGTGCAAATTAATCCCAGACCAACAGCAAAGTGAAGATGCAGGAGGAAACAGGTACAAAAGTATCTATATCCACAGTAAAACGAGTCCTATATCGACATAACCTGAAAGGCCACTCAACAAAGAAGAATTCATTGCTCCAAAACCGCCATAAAAAAGCCAGACTACGGTTTGCAACTGCACATGAGGACAAAGATCGTACTTTTTGGAGAAATGTCCTCTGGTCTTATGAAACAAAAATAGAACTGTTTGGCCATAATGACCATCGTTATGTTTGGAGGATAAAGGGGGATGCTTGCAAGCCAAAGAACACCATCCCAATCATGAAGCACGGGGGTGGCAGCATCATGTTGTGGGGGTGCTTTGCTGCAGGAGGGACTGGTGCACTTCACAAAATAGATGGCATCATGAGGAGGGAAGATTATGTGGATATATTGAAGCAACATCTCAAGACATCAGTCATGAAGTTAATGCTTGGTCGCAAATGGGTCTTCCCAATGGACAATGACCCCAAGCATACTTCCAAAGTTGTGGCAAAATGGCTTAAGGACAACAAAGTCAAGATATTGGAGTGGCCATCACAAAGCCCTGACCTCAATCCTATAGAAAATTTGTGAGCAGAACTGAGAAAGTGTGTGCGAACAAGGAGGCCTACAAACCTGACTCAGTATTATTGATTGTATGTTTGTTTATTCCATGTGTAACTCTGTGTTGTTGTATGTGTCAAACTGCTTTGCTTTTTCTTGGCCAGGTCTCAGTTGCAAATGAGAACTTGTTCTCAACTAGCCTACCTGGTTAAATAAAGGTGAAACAWTTWTTTWTTTTTTTTAAGTTACTGCAGCTCTGTCAGGAGGAATGTGCCAAATTCTTGTGGGAAGCTTGCGGAAGGCTACCCAAAACATTTGACCCAAGTTAAACCATTTAAAGGCAATGCTACCAAATACTAATGAACTGTATGTAAACTTCTGACCCACTGGGAATATGATGAAAGAAATAAAAGCTGAAATAAATCATTCTCTCTACTATTATTCTGACATTTCACATTCTTAAAATAAAATGGTGATCCTAACTGACCTTAGACAGGGAATTTTTACTAGGATTAAATGTCAGGAATTGTGAAAAACTGAGTTTAAATGTATTTGGCTAAGTTGTATGTAAACTTCCGACTGTATATCCTGTATTCTATCCTTCTGTACTGTATCTTAGTCTATGCTGCTCTGACATTGCTCGTCCAAATATTTATATATTCTTAATTCCATTCCTTTACTTTAGTTTGTGTGTATTGTTCGATATTACTGCAATGTTGGACCTAGAAACACAAGCATTTCGATACACCCGCAATAACATCTGCTAAACACGTGTATGTGACAAATAACATTTGATTTGATTTGAGGATATATGCAATGTATCATGACTTGTTGAATGAGGTAAATAAATGTGCCAAGATGTTTGGACTAGTGTATCTGGCTCCTATAGGGTTTTGGTTCTACTTTAACTGTTCAACAATTTAGATAATAAATCATTCATAAAGTAGTGCATGCTTTTTTAGTATGTGGCACTGTGGATATGTCACAGGGCTATGTCATATTAATCTCAACCTTATTATTTCATGACTCATCGATGATTTGTGAAGCATTTTGATGAAGACTTTATAGCTGCTCTATAATGCCTTTATAATTTGTTGTTTGTTGTTCAAAGTGTGACCAGGTTTTTTGTTTTTCTTGGAAAAATACTGTAATTCTTCATTGAAATGCCAATTAAGTGAGTTTAGCACTTGTGAAGCAGTCCAAGGCCTGTGCTGTGTATAGAACAAGGTAATGTGGACCACAGATTCAGGAAGGGCAATGCGGTCAATCAAAGGCTACCTTTTCTCTCTCAGTTGGTGCGTAGGGGTGTTCCTGACGGTAATTCTCTGATTTGACTTTGATGTACCAATTTGTGGTTGATGAATAATTGTCTGGTTTGCTGATAACTTGTGGGAGTCAAGTGCATTCTGGTGGCACTCAATGCAAATAGGGATATTTGGGTTCCTCAAATCACGACAATATCCCCTTCATGTCTACCTTTCCTTTCCGTGGGTAAACTCACCAATTAGCTGTGTTTGAAGAAGGAATTTTTGATTAGAGCAATCAGTAAACAGCAAGGCCTCTCCATGATTGTCCTTCTGATTAGATGAGTTGTCACTTGAGAAGTTGTTGGAGATTTTAATTTATGGCCTTATAGTCCTGAAAAGTACTGTAATTACCTCATCCATTTCCTGTAGTTCAGCACTCGGATTAAAATTCAATCGCATTGTAGATTCTGATAACCTACTTTTTCCTCCTAAAGTGCCTAAGTAGTGTCTCTCCCACTGCGGAAAGAAAATGTCAGACACATCATTTAGGCACAGAGGGAGAGAATTAGCATTTGCAGTTTATTGTTGACAGGATGTAGAGTAGGCTACTGGTATATGTGATGAGGTGGTGACAGCCTATAGGGAGGAGGTCAGAGAACTAGCAGTGTGGTGCCAGGCCAACAACCTCTCCCTCAATGTGAGCAAGACAAAGGAGCTGATCGTGGACTACAGGAAAAGACGGGCCAAACAGGCCCCCATTAACGTCAACAGGGCTGTAGTGGAGCGGGTCGAGAGTTTCAAGTTCCTTGGTGTCCACATCACCAACGATCTATCATGGTCCAAGCACACCAAGACAGTCATGAAGAAGGCATGACGAAATCTTTTCCCCCTCAGGAGACTAAAAAGATTTGGCATGGGTCCCCAGATCCTCATAAGGTTCTACTGCTGCACCATCGAGAGCATCCTGACCGGTTGCATCACCGCGTGGTATGGCAACTGCTCGGCATCTGACCGTAAGGCGCTACAGAGGGTAGTGCGTACTGCCCAGTACATCACTGGGGCCAAGCTTCCTGCAATCCAGGACCTATATAATAGGCAGATGAATAATAGGCAGATGAAAGCCCATAAAATTGTCAGAGACTCCAGTCACCCTAGTGACTATAATAGGCAGATGAAAGCCCATAAAATTGTCAGAGACTCCAGTCACCCTAGTCATAGACTGTTTTCTCTGCTACCGCACGGCAAGTGGTACCAGAACACCAAGTCTAGGACCAAAATGCTCCTTAATAGCTTCTATCCCCAAGCCATAAAACTGCTGAACAATTAATCAAATGGCCACCGGACCATTACATTGACATTAATTCCAGGTTGTCACAATGGCTCATAAAATGGGCTTTTGTTACAAAGTACACATTCTTCTCTGAATGATCATTCCAGACCAATGTGTGCGTCACAATGCTGGATCTTTTTGTGCCACCCCATTTCGGAGCGTTTGTACATTAGTAATTAACACTACGCTGGTTTTAATTTAAAAAAGAGCCATTAAAAGTCATAAAGTAGACTTTCCTAAAAGCTTTGGGTAATAAGCCAGACATTGTTTTCAATTTACAAATGGGTGCATTTGGGATTATGAGACTTCAACATTCCATATGCTACCCCCTATCTCAAGAACTGTGTAAATGCCACATGACTGATGTTGAGACTGAACGCATTTAACTTTGATATGTCTACTCTCAGTTCCCAAGAGAGAGGAGTCTGTTAATATGGAATATACACATTTTAGTTGCCTCTTACAGTGATTATGATCCATAACTCTATTATATGACATTGCATTACATGATCAGTATTCTTGTCAGTGATGAAAATAAATTACAGACAATAGAGTTGAATGTATAGAAAACAAGAAGAGATGAGAGAAAGAGTTTAACAAGCCTGTCTGTCACAGAAGCTTTAGCACAACAGTATTGAACCTCCTCCGTAGACTGGCCATAGATTTACAAGTATCGACAGACAAACACCCAAATGATGCCCCCCCCCCCCCTCTTCCTTAAATTAATCAATACAGATAGAAATGGTAAGCAGTCTTTGGGAGGAGGCAGGGGAGGGAGGGGGTTGTAGTAACACAAAGCATGGATTACACTTGATTAGAGCAGTTATAACTCTGTCCTGCTGATTATGACTGGCCAGTGTATCTGTCTGGTAATTAGCTGTGAAGTGTGGCCGCCTGGCCGGCTGGACAGGACATTTTAAGGGGTGGGGTGGAGGGGTGCTGGTGCGCCTCAGCCTCGCCCCCTCCCTGTCCCTGTCCATCCACCCACAACAGGACAAAATGGATTTGGGGGATTCTTTGATTGGATGTGGTGCATTGTGGAGAGGGAGTTAAAACAGTTCAATTTCCCTTTCACTACCCCCTGTGGGGTGGAGTCAATGTATCCTTTCTGCCTCTCATTTGGCCAGCTGGTTAAAGCAAGACAAATACACACTCCAGCAGCATTCACACACCAATATGAATGCCGTCTGAAACATACCTTTTGTCCCAACATGTCTGACGTCTGAAACATACCTTTTGTCCCAATATGTCTGACGTCTGAAACATACTTTTTGTCCCAATATGTCTGCATAACATCTGAAACATACTTTTTGTCCCAATATGTCTGACGTCTGAAACATACTTTTTGTCCCAATATGTCTGATGTCTGAAACATACCTTTTGTCCCAACATGTCTGACGTCTGAAACATACCTTTTGTCCCAACATGTCTGTCATCTGAAACATACCTTTTGTCCCATGTGGTTCCTACCCTAATTGGTGGCCCATGTCCTTTCTACTGTCATTGTTGGTCATATCAACCAATGTGTAAAGGATAGAAGATAATGACAAGATACTAGGTAGATTTTATGTGTTGCTAGATTCAATATATATTGTTTTTCCCTCTCAAAAATACTTTAAACTATTTTTGCAAAGTATCTATACAACCATTATCAACACTCAGATCACCATACATGAATTGTTCTTGAAGTGTCACTGTGCATCTTGCACTGGTAGTCCACAGACAAACCAACAAATATGTGTGTTGGGTAGATAACTGTGTTGAATGACATGAGGCCCTAACAGTCGTTCTTCAGGAGGGGAGAGAAAAGGAACATGGGGATTTTGGGTGTAATCCTGTTTGTCCCAAGGGTCACATGGTCTTCAGGCTGGGGATTGTAAACTACAGTCTGGAAGCTTATTATRGGGACAATGGGTGTCTAATTGCAATTCCCTTTGGAGAGCAGTGTCTTTTGGTGAATGCTGGAGAGGAGACAGGTTGCTGCAAAATGATAATTGAAAAGAAAGTGGGTGGTCCTCTTTGGCTCCTTGGCCTCCTGTGCCTCCAGTTTTAAGACTCTTCCATGCTATTGGCTGAGGAGATTATCAAATGTCAAATTTGCAGAAACGCTTAGGTTCTTCTTCACTTACTTTGCCGGACCTCTCTATTCAGCTGTTAGTTCCCGTCTCCTCATATAGTGTGTGTGTGTGTGTGTGTGTGTGTGTGTGTGTGTGTGTGTGTGTGTGTGTGTGTGTGTGTGTGTGTGTGTGTGTGTGTGTGTGTGTGTGTGTGTGTGGTGTGTGTGTGTGTGTGTGTGTGTGTGTGTGTGTGTGTGTGTGTGTGTGTGTGTGTGTGGGAGGAGTAGAGGCATATAGTTGTTGTTATAGTGTCATAAGAACCATTATACATCCGTCATACAAACATAACCTATGCAAATGATTGGAATCCCCTCCACACACACACACACACACACATGCACACATGCACACACACACCAGTGACGTACTTCAGGGGGCCTCCAACCCCCATCCCCCCAAAAATAATTATTATTTTGGGTGGGGGGTTGGGGGCCCCCAGAGCCCGTGGGCCCCCTCGCCTTGCAGGGGCTGCGGGGGGGTGTGGTACACCAGTGACACACACACACACAGATCTCATCCCCAACATCCCATTGCCTGCCTTCATTGAACTGCTCTTCAACTCTGCCCCTATAAACAAACAAGCCACAGACTTGCAGCTGGCCATTGCCTTGGCAACAGTGGATTGGGAAGAAGCTGTTTGCTAGCTAAAAAGTATAGCTTTGTGAAGGCCTCGGAGGGACCTGGAGCACTGAACTAGTTCACAATGCTGCCCATTCAATGCTTATTTCATTTTTTTGACACAATACAATTCAGTACTCATCTTTTGAACATTCAAAGGCATTCTGTCGACCAAAAGTCTATGTTATTTATTTTCCTTGTAATTCCCAATATATATATATTTCTAGATTGGTATGTTTAAAACATATAATGTAGGTGGTTTATTATTCTGACATTTTGAGCAAGAGTGGCACATTCTTCAAGTGTTTCCTGATTATTTATTTTAATTAGAATTTAGCAGAATGGCTGGTAAGTCTACTGAAGAATGGCATTCCCCCTTCAAGAATTTACAAATACACAATAGTGAAGATGATGTGCTGAAAGAACTGATTAAATTTACGAATGCATGTAAAGCTGTTTAATGGTCGGCCAGCCGAACACTTGTCCATCCACCCTGGTCCCTATGCTGATTTCAAGTGGTCGGAGTGTGTGGTTCTGTAGTCGTCTGTGAGTATCAGGTCAGCCTGGGCAATGTGCATGCCTGCCATGGAGCCTCATGGTTCTTATACAATTCTCATATCTTAACCATGCGTGCCTGGTGCCTGCAGCTTAAGTACACGTTGAAATGGTTGATTATTTTAATGCGTTCCTTCTTTATTAGCATGAGATTGGATCTTAACAGTTTACCTATGTAGCAATACCAACTTTGTTACGTGTTAACTCGATACCATACATTGTCATATGTTTTACCAAGTGTATGTGTCACAATGGGGCCTGATGTCTTTCACAACCAATGATTGCTATGTATAGTGCCAAGTATAGTGCTAAGTACAGTATTCACACACCTTTTGTCACGCCCTGACCTTAGTTATCTCTGTTTTCTTTATTATTTTGGTTATGTCAGGGTGTGACGAGGGTGGGTATGCTAGTTTTGTATTGTCTAGGGTTTTTTGTATGTCTAGGGGTTTTGGTAGTCTAGGTATATGTATGTCTATGGTGGCCTGAATTGGTTCCCAATCAGAGGCAGCTGTTTATCGTTGTTTCTGATTGGGGATCATATTTAGGTTGCCATTTTCCCTTTTGGTTTTGTGGGTTCTTGATCTATGTTTAGTTGCCTGTCTGCACTATCCATATTAGCTTCACGGTTCGTTTTGTTATTTTGTTCGTTTTGTTCAGTGTTTGTTCTTTTAATAAAGAAGAATGTACGCTTACCACGCTGCGCCTTGGTCTCCTCCCTACGATGGCCGTGACACCTTTACTTTTTCCAAATGTTGTTGTGTTACAGCCTGATTTTAAAATGGATTAAATTGAGATTTTGTGTCACTGATATATACACAATAATCCATAATGTCAAACGTGGAATAGAACATTTTAGAAATGAATAAAAAATATGATGCTAAAATGTCTTAAGTCAATAAGCATTCAACCTCTTTGTTATGGCAAGCCTAAATAAGTTCAGGAGTAAAAATGTGCTTAACAAATCGCATAATAAGTTGCATGGACTCATTCCATGTTCAATAATAGTAGTTAAAATWATTTTTTAAGGACTATCCCATATCTGTACCCCATACATACAATTATCTGTAATGTCCCTCAATCAAGTAGGGATTTTCAATCACAGATTCAACCGCAAAGACCAGGGAGGTGTTTTCAATGCCTAGCAAAGAAGAGCACCAATTGGTCAAAAAAGAAGTTGCTGAATATCTCTTTGAGCATGTTTGAGCATATTAATTAATTATCCTTTGGATGGTGGGTTAGGGCTATCAACACAAGCAGTCACTACAAAGATACAGGCGTCTTTCCTAACTCAGTCACTGGAGAGGAAGGAAACTGCTCAGAGGTTTCACCAGTTACAGAGTTGTAATATGAGAAATGAGGATGGATCAACAACATTGTACTTACTCCACAATACTAACCTAAATGACAGAGTGAAAAGAAGGAAGCCTGTACAAATAAAAATATTCCAAAACATGCATCCTGTTTGCAACAAGGCACTTAAGTAATGCTGCAACAAATGTGGCAAAGAAACTAACTTTTTATCCTGAATATAAATAGTTATGTTTCRGGAAATCCAACACAACCCATCACTTAGTACCACTCTTCATATTTTCCAGCATGGGGGTGGCTGCATCATGTTATGGGTATACTTGTCATCGGCAAGGACTAAGGAGGGTTTTTTTTTGCATGAAAAGAAACAGAATACAGTTATAAGCACATGTCAAAATCCTAGAGCAAAACCTGGTTCAGTCTGCTTTCCAACAGACACTTGGAGACTAATTCACATTTCAGCAGGACATTAACCTGAAACACAAGGCCTAATCTACACTGGAGTTTCTTACCAAGACGACATTGAATGTTTCTGAGTGGCCTAGTTACAGTTTTGACTTAAAACAGCTTGAAAATCTATGGCAAGACCTGGCTGTCTAGCATTGATCAACAATCAATTTGGCAGAGATTGAAGAATTTTGCAAAGCTCTTAGAGATGTACCCAGAAAGACTAATAGCTGTAATCGCCGCCAAAGGTGCTTCTACAAAAGTATTAACTCAGGGGTGTGAATGCATATGTAAATTAGATTTTTGTGTATTCCATTTTCAATAAATTTGCTAAAACTCTGAAAACATGTTTTCACTTTGTCATCATGAGGTATTGTGTATAGATGGGTGAGAATAAAAATATAATTAATACATTTTGAATTCAGGCTGTAACACAACAAAATGTGGAATAAGTCTAGGGGTATGAATGAATACTTTGTGAAGGCTCTGTATACGTTTGTAAATGTCTTGGCCTTACCTTTACTTTATTGATGCCTTTGGGTATAGCCAACCATACAGCACCACAGTGGGGGCTGAAATGTGTAATAGATTTTGAACAGGCTAAACAAATTTCCCATAAGGGGGTTTGCAGGACTTAATGAGGCATAACTAATGGTGTTCCACCATTATCAGCGCCATGCTGGAAGCTCTGCGTCAGGACAGACCGGCCATTGATTCTTGCTTCAAACCTCTTGAGGTGCTAATCAGCTTCTTTGGTTCAGCATTTCAGGCCTGACAAACCCATTGTGGGCCTGTGTCACTCCAGGTCAGTAGTTATTAGTGGCAACTGAAAACAGTTTCTTTAACTACTTATGAGCAAACTGAATAAAATGCATAGGGAACTTGGAGGGGGGATTACATGGCAGCACAGCGAGGCAAGCAGGCACTGGAGAGAATGTGACCTGGTTCTCTAATAAGGGATGCTGTGCTTCCCTTTGGGTTATTTCTCCACTATCTCCCACTCTAGCAGCGAAATAGAGTAGTCTTCAAAAGGTTGCTTGGGCTTCACAATGCCGCATACTGCTAAAATGTTATTCATAGCAAGCAACGGAATTAGACAGTTTAAGCCCTGGAATAGTATATTATTGCCTGTGTTAGTGAGTGTATGTGTGTGCGARAGAGAGAGAGTCCAGTTATATCTTCAAACCAAAGGCAATGGTAAAATGTGTTTTCATTTATTTAATTTCATGGAAATCTATTAGAGTGAGAATTGCTTTCTGAGTCCTATGACCTCCTTGAACTGTTTTTCATTCTGTCGCAAGATGATTATTTGCAGGCTATTTTTTTAGTAGAAAATGACTAGAATTAGAAAAGTTTCTGCTTCATTGCGCACACTCTCCTTTGATCCTGAAAGCTGGTGGTTTCCCTCAAGCTGCATAAATATAGAATTGCATCGACTCATTCTGTGGACACCAAACTACTCTCAATGAGGCAGGGATAGGTTTGTCATAGAAAATCGAAAGATTGTATCTCCTTGCTAGAATGGGAGGCCATTACACTAATTAAAATCTCTCTCAGAACTTGCCAATTCAAAGCATCCTTTCGCACTGCACTGAAAAGCGGTGCTCGTCCCCTAATCATTTCACATGGGGCAAGATTTGGGGACTATCTTTGGCAAAAAAAAGGAGAGCTGGAGTGTGGGAGGGTGGATGGTGGGGGTTGGTGGAGAATGCTTGTACCACCTTTTTGAATTCCTGCAGGGTACTTACCAATTGAGAATGAGCATATCTTTATCAACCTTAGCTATTTCCCCAGTCCAATTGAATAGTTTTGTTATCCAATGCCGTCAACGTATGTAATTCCAGTAGATATTATAATAACCCAAGATCCTCTAAAGATTGTGTTAACTCTGAGTAGGGTAACAGGTTAATAACTTATAGTAAATAGTTTGTTCCTTTGAAAAGTGTACAGACTCATTATCATTATGGGAAGGGCTAACATAGGTCCTGTATTTTTATCAATTGAAGATCTAATGGGATATTCTATGACATGGAAAAGCCAACATGTTTTGCTCAATTAAATGACACAACTGCTGCAGATGAAAAAGTATTTGTGTTATGTGTATATAGGACAACATACAATGAAATATGTAGACTCTGCAAGGTTAATTTCTCAGACCACCATTTTGTCAAAACGAATTTATTATGAAGGTTGTATTTTTGTTTCTATGTAAACTGTACTGCCAATGACGATAAGCCCCTGCCAATTAGCACACACTAGGTTGCTAGGTCACCATGGTCAATTGAAGAACACATCAATAGAACTTGAAAAGGTTTCTCCACGATCAGACCTTCTGACATATTAAGTAGAATAATGGAGTAGAAAACACAGACAAGGCCCCTTGCTAGATTCAAATTACTCTTCGGTAAGAATTCATTTGTAACCTGCAATTAACTGGAAAGATTGGAGCCAGAGAAATTCTGTGCATGAACTGAAAATAAAGACTATCCATCCTTTATGGTTATATGTTTGGCATTGAATGTATTTAAAAATCCTTCCAGTTCCATAGCATAACTGCCATATCTCAATGTATTTAATACGTTTAACCTTGTATGTGTGATGTACCCTACTATATGCAGTATTGTTCTGTTCTTCAGGTAAACTATTGTGCACATTAATATCAACTGGATAGATGGCAGAACAACCAGGCCTGTAATAGATGGAGAGATAAAGAGTTTACCAAAAGATACAGATAGATACAGAGGCCCAAAGTGCCTACAACCCACCAGTTCTATTTAAGGCYAGGCACCATAGCTTGAAATGCCATTTTTGGATCTACCTATCATTTTCAGATTTGTTGGTATTTTGGTCCATCAATAAATGTACTTTCAAAAAGTAAACAGAAAATCTCAAAAGTTGATGAAAATCTATATTTTCTATAGTTTATCATACTACCGTCATCGACATTTTAATGAATTTTAACCACTGTAAAACTGACATAAATAATTTCGAAGCTTACTACATTAAATTAACCAATTTAAAAGTACATTTTATAGAGTGTTACAAACTGGACTATATTTAATAACTTACTTTGAAGAAATGGTAATTGGGTCTAAATAGCGTTTGGTGTTTGTAGTCTAAATTCAGATTTCCCACACGCCAACTCCTTTTCCTCAGCTTCAGAAGCATCTGCATTCACCAAATACTGTGGTTAATCTTAGATATATTCATCAGACTTTCCCAGAGGGAATTGTTCATTTGTTGTCCATTTTTTATTCTAGATAACAATTTCTTTGGAAAGGGCGTCAAACATGTATTTTACAGATTAAAATATGAAATAAATATTTATCCACAATCGGCTCTGGAGAAGTCCGGTCCTGGAGTATTTTAACGAAATGAAACCAAAATATTTAGACTGACTTCATCCAATGTCCAGAAAAATGTATTTGTGTGATAGACAAATATATGCGCATATTTGAAGATGCACTATGTAGAAATCGGTCTGCCATTTCCTGGTTGTAAAAATTCTARCAGTACGCCTAATTTCAGTTTATGTGACAAAACAATCTAGTATAGTGTAGAGCAAGGTTTCCCAAACTCGGTTCTGGGGCCCCCCTCCTGGGTGCACGTTTTGGTTTTTGCCCTAGCACTACACAGCTGATTCAAATAATCAAAACTTGACGATGAGTTGGTTGTTTGATTCAGCTGTGTAGTTCTAGAGCAAAAAGCTGTGAAATATATTTTCAGCTGTTTGTTGCTGGATCGAATCCCAGAGCTGGCAAAGTAAAATCGGTTATTCTGCCCCTGAACCCATTGTTCCCCGGTAGGCAGTCATTGTAAATAAGAATTTGTTTCTTAACTGGCTTGCCTAGTTAAATAAAGGTAACATATATATATATTTTAAATAAACTTAAAAATTGGAAGCATAGATATAGGCACACAGAACGGATTTACTTTGACTTAGACTTGCTTTCAATGACAATGGTAGGTCTATAACTCACATTTCTATGTGGGTTTTGTCTGGTTGCCCAAAAAGTTACATATTGCAGATTTAATAAGATATCGTTTCATTTGCATATTTTAATAAAAATATTTCTGAAAAAGTATAATACRTAAATATATTATATTTGTATCTACATTCAATAGTTAAACGTTGATTGTGATATGATACATGGGAGAAACGTACCCTATGAGGGTGTGGTGCCTGGCCTTATCTCTCAATTATAGAAAAGACAATTCAAGGCACCTCCCCATAACTTGTGAGACACAATCATAGCAATGTTAGAGATGACGACCATAGACTACTAGTGTGGGCCATGACAACAACTAAAACATAAGGACAATAATGGAAAGTTTTGCTGAGAAAAATTCAATCAAACCCAAAATATGGAAAACATTGGGTTCAGGAAAACAACTCTCCCAGCAGGTGTGCCTTACTTTTGAACCTCATATCAAACCTCTCCAAATATGATACATATTTTGTTCCTACTAGAACTCCCCAACCAGGAGTCTGTATTTTGGATGAATGCATTTACATAGAGCTGTATGGGAGAGGAATGCAGTGAGGGGATGCAGAGACAGCAATAGGCCTTTATCATAATCATCCTAAGGTATCATCATAACTGTTATTGAGAATTTTCAAACCTGTTTAAATGGCCAATGGATATGTAGCGGTTCCAAAGTCCTATTATCAGGGGTCCAGTACAAATCATGGTGAAGACTAGACAGACTACAGAAAGAGACAGATGCAAACTTGTAATATACATGTTTTGGAGAGTGTTATACAAATATTTAAGAGGTGGTTACTAAACGCCATCCTTATGATAGATTGCCTTATCAAAGAGGGTTTGGATTTCTCAGACAGTTTTAGAAGGGCCCCTCAACATTATTATAATAATTATGCATTATTTGATGCCTATGAAAATAATCCATGCAACTACAATAGAAGTTATGTGATTATAGTTATGTGGTTATTTATTTATTTATTTTGGGAAATCAATATTTAAAAGAAATACTGTCAAATGTGAAAAAATATTCTCTGTCAAAGATTATTTTATCATGTATTAGTTTGAGTAAATTCCGATTTTCAGATACAGTTGTGATGTAAAAAACTTAGAGTAGAAATCTAGGAACATAACAAACAAAAACAAAAAAACATTGCAACATCAATATGTGGTGTGCACAGTAAGTTTGGTATAGCCTTACAGATTCGATAGTGGAGCGATGGACATGGATGAAATAGCTTTCTTTGATAAGAGACTTATCCTGACATTTCATTAACGTTTTTGGTGTTGCATTTACACCTACTTTACTGTCATTCGTCCTTTATCAGGTTATATTAGGCCTACGTCCCTTTCTTGAATGTCAGCGCATAAGGTCTAAATGCTGCTGTAATACCATTTGCGTGATGAGAAACATGTTCTTCAAAATGTGCATTATGAACTATGCACGTTATTACATATTGATCTACATTATATTCAACAAATTGCCATAATAATAATAACAATAATAATAATAATAGTAATAGTAATAATAATGCCACAATTAAAGTTTGAATGATAGGCAAACTGAATACATTTTACGTTGATTTGATTATTAATGCATACGAGAGGTGGCTTTATTAGGAATTGAAATTGTCTAAGAACTAATTGTCTAAGAACTAATACAACCCTGTGCTGATTAGTCTATTTGTATAGTTTTGGAATCACACTATTACTATATTGAAAACATATAGAACTTGTGTTTCAGTGTTTTTATTCTAACGAATGTGGCAAAAAATTATCATTTTATTTTTTWATGGATAATATTTTTAATAAGGTATAATATTTCACTGTATTGGTCCTCCTACATCTGCGATGCCTCTACAAAATAATCTGTGAACAATGCTGGCTACCCCATCGACCTTGCGTTCCAACTCAATTTGGTCTCAATCACACAATAATGAAAACGCACTCGAACCAGATCCTTATAAAAAGTAATTCGCCAGGAATAGCTCGCACTTCAAGTGATTTATTGTTGACGTTCAATTGGTTTGAAACATGTACAGCAGCCATCACGCATTTGTTCGTTTTGACAAAAGAAGAAAGAAAAGAAAAAAGTCGACTTAAAACAAGCATACAGGTAAACGCATTCTCGTGTGTTCGCCACATATACAGTTCCTACTTTCTTTAAGTCTAAATGAATACATTAGTTTACAATATTAATAGCATAAAATACCAGGTTATCACTGCAAAGAAGTGGTGGTTTAGTACCTTGAGAGAGTTCATACCTGATCCCACCTATCTCACTTTTCCCTACAGTCCCCTTAATGTGGAGCAGCATTCCCGTTCAACAACATAGACAACGTTAACATCATGAGGAAGTCCATCACATTGATTAGAAAAGGTACAGAAACGACACAATCTATTTCAAGGGTAGCCATTTCGTTTAATGTTCAAAAAAAGTCTTCCTCTTCAGAAATGTCAACAAAATGTGCCCTGACCAGCTGGTGCGCCTGAGCGCGTTGTCCTCTCAGACACCAAGGGCTCCATTTTCGCACAGTTATGTATATCAACATGATATGTCTCGTTTTCTCTTGGGCTCGTCCGCGGGTTAACATATAAAAATTGTAAATGACAGTAGGTCCTACCAAGTTCTGCCGTAGAGGAGGTTGGAGCTGACCATGTTATTAGTGTAGTCTATAACAGAAGTGTCTATTTGCGCCATGTTGATCTGGCTATGGAGTGAAGGAGGGCTAGGTGACATCTCCTCCAGGTCTTGGGCCTGAACTAAAGAGTTGACCTGATGGTTTTGGTGTTGATTGATGGCATTACTGGAAGCGGGGAGCACGACCCCAGAACCGTTCTGTTGCTGCTGCTGCTGTTGTTGCTGTTGCTGCTGTACCTGCTGCTGGTTCGGGGTTGGTGTGTTGGAGCTGTTCTGACATGGTTTACCGTCCTTCACCAGAACAGGCACGGCCACGCGCCTCGGCGACTGTTGTTGCTGACACAGGTTGCTGTCCTGCTGCAGCTGCTGCGCGGCTTTGTCCTTGGCCTGCCGCTTCATCTTGTACCTGTGGTTCTGGAACCAGATCTTGACCTGGGTCGGTGTCAGATGGATCATACTGGCCAGGTGTTCCCGCTCTGGCGCTGAGAGGTATTTCTGTTGTTTGAATCTCCTCTCTAGCTCGTACACCTGAGCCTGGGAGAAGAGTACCCGTCGTTTCCTCCTGGGCGCTGCGTGCAGGGGTGGCATGGACTTGGAGGCGTCCCCCATGCCTGTTAGGGTCCCCATTCCAGTCATGTTCATACCTGTGGAAGGTCCCATGAATCTAGAAACTTAAAAATATACATACATATACGCACATTCAATATTCAGCAATGCAAATGTGTCGGTTTGTTGGCCTGAAGTAGTTCAGCCATGGTCTGTATGCCGTGCGTAATTTGTCAAATGTAGGTTAGTCAACAAGCTCTCACAGTCTCAGCTCAGAATTAAACGTTCATCCACGTTTCTGAGATCACTAGGCAGCATTAACGAGCAAGTTTATTTMATTCCAATAATAATAATAATAATACATATTTTGTGAAATAAAATTAAAACAGACTTTTTTCCTTATTCGAAAATGGTGTAATGTCAGACTAGCCTAGGCTACTCAGTGATGGTGAGTAGTGTGTTATTGGTTCAAATCTGTTCGTATTTCGTTAAAAGTTTGGTGATAGTGAAATAAAACAAGTCACAAAACAATAAAAACGAATCAAAATCTAGAAAAACGACTTACTTGTTGAATATCTTTGATCCGTGTTTGCGCCATACCACCCTGTGGCTGTTGCGCTATTTCTCATGGTTTCCTGGTACGACGGAAGGTCTCCCATGTTGCCAATGCTCCCATTGCAGTATCCCCCCATGGCGCTGTGCGAGAACTGGGAGACAGTGTGTGGCATGTGGTAGGTGGTCGCCACGGTGGCGTTGTGGCCCATGGAGTGCTGTTGCATGCCAGTCTGGGACACCTGAGGCTGTCGGTAAGCTCCCAGTGGAGAGGTTAGGTTCCCTGCGCCGTCCATGGCACTAAACTTCTTGTAGGTCTCCTCGATAGGACTCAAAATATCACTCACTGAGAAAGGCGTTGTATGCTTTGGGCTCAACGACATGGTTCAGAAAGCAGGTAGATTTTGTTGAGCAGATCAACCGTGTTGTTGTATCAGCTCTCTCCTTGTGGATGGCTACGTAAGAGAGTGCTTGTAGTACGCCTGCGATCCGATTGATCGCCTTGGAGAAGGAGGCGAGCCCTGGGTGCTCATAGCTCGGGTTTATTGTAGCCAGGAGCCAGGTTTACGACAAACACAGGGGGCGGAGCGACGTCCTAAATGAGCAAACAATAGTCATCGACATTTTAGTAAGATAAGGAAAATGTTGTTACTTTTGTATTAAGGTGAACATAATGCCAAATGAAATCTATGTATTTATGTTTCTAACATATCATTTATGGAATGAGACATTGTTATTTGTCCACATGTCTATCCATAATAAAGTTCTGCACAATAGCTGCGCTTATATATTATACGTGTAATGTTGTCCTGCGTCAATAGGGAATTCCATACTTTCTAGAAACTTTGAGAGCACTTTACCAGACATAGGTGGCAGCGAGCATCACTAAAGAGGTACAATGGTACAATCCTAACTTGTGAGTATATTGCTTTCAGTAATTAAAAACAGCATATTGACATTAGATAAATATAATATTAGAAGTACTTGAAGATCTACCTATCTAGAATAGGCTAGCCTACAAGTTGTTTCCAYCTGTGTTCTTGCAGGCAACAGATCTGACAAAGTTGTTTTGCTTTACCCGAATGGACAAGATATGACTTTGCAGAGTGTAGAAGTAAGTTTTCGTGTATTTCAAGTTTACAGATATAAATGAAAGTAAAATAAAATACTGGATTTATATTCTGCTTATGYATTGCTTTTAATAAATTCGAATTATTTGATCATGTTTCATTGGAATTCAAATTCACATTATGATAACTGATGAAATGCAACAACATCGTTTTCCGGCCCTCAGCCACCTGACTCATAAGCCCACTGCGTGACCTGGCATCTCCATCTGTGTGTAAACTCCCAGGCGCAAGAGGCAGGAACATCAGATAAAACGAACAAGAAAAGGACTTTTGAATCAACAAAACAATTAGCCATGAAATGTGACGGTATTACTAGGCTATTATTATTCCTTTATTATGATTCCTGTATTTATTTTACAGTTCATCAACTGCAGTGGCCTGATCTTTGTTTTATCAAGGCTAATCGGTTAAGTTTGAGAAAATATTTGACCATTACTAAAATCAGTGATTTAAGAAAAGAGACAATGGGAAATGATTGTTATGATGAAGAAGATTAAGATGGTGGTGGTGATTGTTGTGATGATTTTGACTTAGTGACATCGTATTTGTTCTTATTAGGCTAATGTTATAACTGGACAAAACACAACAATAGCTACTTGTATAGACATTGAGCTCATAATGGTAGACTTATCGGTTTCCAAGCAAAGCTAAAATACTCAGACATAAGCACTACTGAGGTCTAAATGATTGATAATGGGCCTTTCTTTATTTGTGATAAATTATTTAAATAATTTATTAATGCAATTATTACGGCTTTACTCTCAGGTGGTAATACTTTCTCACATCCTTGACCAAAGTGTCATTTAGGGTGACCAGAACTCACTAAAACAAATAAAAATATACATACACCAAAGCACCAATGTTATCAKATATGGTGGAATATTTCCCTTTGTTGAAGAGGGAAAATAATGGTCTAAACTCACCATAATTTGATTTAGTATGACACGTCAGTAAGTAGGGTATCCTAATAGCGCAAATGAAGATGCGACATGGTCAGCCATCAATTACTGGCAACGCAACACCAATCTCCGTTTAAGATGTTCATTATGAGTAATAAATCATTGTTGCTATGCAATTTAATTCAGTAAATATTTAGGTGCTCACTTGCATCCTTCAATTACTCACAAACCCTTCTCATCGCATTTATCCAACGGAGTAGGTGGATTTTGTATAGGTTAGGAGGCATAATACAGGAGACAAGCTAATTCACGGCACTCAAAAGTCAGTAGCATTATGCATAAAGTTAACCTCACATCAGAGTAGATATCATACCAAGACCATATGGTCATTTATTTTGTTTGAAAAGTTTCTTGCAATTCAACTGCAAAACACAATAGTACACGTGTTGTTACTTGTCTATTTCAGTTCAACTTCAATTAACCTGCTTATATCAATATACTGCTAAACATGATCCACCTAGGTACGGTATGTGGTCTTACCTGCATAGGCCATCAAATAAACCGACTCTGTGAGCCATCTCTACGCTTTTGGCTATACGCTGAGGCTCGTGGTGGGTTTTGGGAACAAGGGAAAGGTAGGCCACAGTCACAGCACCTCTAACGTTATGTAAATGAGGCAAACCTCTCAACCTTCTGGATTATTGAGTCAGAGAGCACGGCCGGGTCCAGAGACCCTCCACATTGGAAAAACACTCAAATCTCGCGCCGGTTGGCTGCACAGCTTAGAGTAATAGTTTTGATGCATATACACTCTTGTAGCCTGCGTTACAACTTGTAGAGCAGGTGAACATGAAATTATAAGAGGCCTCTCTTCGACAGCAAGATATTTGGACGTGCGGGGAAGGAAATGCCTAGACCTCTAGACGGTTTGTCAGATTTATATTTGAATTGGTTTATTGGTGCAAGTTTTAAATGGAATTGATAAAGACCTGCCACTGTTATTCAGATTACATTGTAATTCCATTACAACCTATATTGTGCTTGTCTGWTGTGATTGCCTGTAGTCTATTTGCTATTTAGCTTTGAAATATATCATATTTAATTTATAACTCAAACAATAAAAACATGATAAATAACCCCAAGATTGCTAACTTCAAAAAAGTAAAAATGTAGGCATATCCTATTGATGTTCCATATACGAGTAAAGGCTTGCCCTCCAATTTTGAGATGTATCGTCCGTAGACTTTGTATCACCAATTGAATGGAGGAAATGCAATTGAAATATCAAATCTTATTAGGTACATATACACCAAACACTATTTTGTATTGGTGTCATAGTATCGTTTGCGACGGTGAAGTTGTGTATTGTCCATCAAAGATGGTTAGGTTATGAGTTTTTCTCTGGGTTTTCGCAGCGCGCTTCTGCAATTGCTTTGCTTTCTTTTCTGCTAAACTTATAGCATCTTGTTAAACCTACTTGTTAAGAGGGGACAATTAATAAGCTATGCTCATAATATATTTGAAACTATGCACTAAATAAAACTTATTTGACAGAAAACATTTAGGCTTTGTTCATGGTAATTTTCTAATTTGTTATCACGCAGTTATAATATTGAAATTTCAGGGTATGGAACAATGTTGTAGAACAATGTATGGAGCAATGTTGTTCGCGGGCTGTATGATAGTTTTATGACCGAACAACCTTGTTTATTTGGGCCTATTTGTAATTAGATTGTGTCCGGATTAACCAGCTCGATCAATAGATCACCTCCTCCTTATGCAGATCCATGCGCTGTTGGGCCTGTAATGCGATATTATTGCGGATGTGTAGACTACCACCACKGTCCAAGGCTACAGTTATCGTATTATAAGGGTCTAAAGACAAACAAGGATTTCATTTAAAAAACGCATCACGATTCTTTCAAGGACACATATCTTGCTTCTGGGTTAAATGGAATTAATTGAATCGTCATCATAATAACTTGGATGGCCCCACTCAGACGTCAGAAACATGCGGTTGGGCCTGATGGCTAGGCTAACATTTAGCTCCAGGCTATTTCTCTCCACACTGCAGGGAGCACTGATGTCAATGTTATTGATATTTTGTTTCATTAATGAATTGTTATCTTGTCAAACATAAACACCAAAGCATTATTTGACAATTTAATCATAAATGGGCGATGCTTTTATATTTCAAAACAGCCCCTCCCCCAGTGACACTGGCTGCGGTATACTGCAGCAGCACAGCAGATGGACCTGAGCGTGGTCACTGAAGTGCTTTCTCCATCACTGCGCGCTGGTTCAATAASCTGAGAGAGATTTGGAGAGATCAGTGAAGGGCTGGAGCGCTCGGTGTAAGAGCCGGGGTCCTGACCTACCACCTCAAAGATACACCGGCGGAACAAACCCACTCTGCCCACTCTGGTTGAATCAACGTTGTTTCCACGTCATTTCAATGAAATTATGTTGAACCAGCGTGGAGTAGACGTTGAATTGACTTCTGTGACCAGTGGGAAGTGACTGCTGCTGGGCATCAATAGACGAGACACTGCACAACTGGTAAATGTGCTATGTTGGTAGACTCATGTCAAATGGTGTGGCCCTTGTATATGATGCTTAAAATTACATCAACTCGGGGTCTAAAAGGATCWAAAATGGAAACTATCGGAGGATCAGAGTTTATGCCTAAATGCTCAAGGACGCATAGCTGCGCGCAGGTATTTCTCATGTTTTTGCTAATATTTTCTGCTGCATTACGCATTTAACTGTACATCCCAGCCAACCAAAACTAAATTCCAACCATACCATAACGGCACACATTGTACAATTTGTACAAACATTTCACGTGCCAATTATTCCAAAGGAAATTCATGCCAAAGATCTGTTGTTTAGGCCAATTCACCTGAAGAAGTCCAGCGTACATGTGATCTTTTTTGTTTCGTCGATTAAAATACATATATTAGTATTATAGGCCTACTTATTTACACGTTAGTCTTATTTTAGGCCTCTCTCCATGGCCAAATGACTAATTGTTGATGACTGAAGTTGCCTGTTGGTCCCATAACGTCAGACTTGAAGAAGGATATTAATGTATCTAAATAGATAAACGCACACCCTTCGACAGGTGTAAACCTGGATTGACTGATTGATATCTCACAAGCAGACTATGCATAAGGATATTACTGGCGAAGGAGATAGAAATGCAAATTTCAATGCAAGTGATGTGACTTTATAAAAGTTTAATATAAAACATATACATATTTACAGTATGTCGAGCATGGGCCCTCTTTGTCAGATCTAAGCGCCTACTATTCCTGAGAAGCTCATGCACTTGTATTTACGGGAATATCCCCACCAAAAAACATAACAATTAAGATATTTCTAAACAAAGTGCGTCCAAAAAAACTAAAGAAATCCTAGAGAAATGGTACATATGACTAATCATTGTCCATGATCCATCTATTGATGCTTCTTTTTCTATGGTCAGAATAATCTTTAAGCTCTACTGCATTCGCCTACAACGGGAAATTATTCTTACCATTAGGCCTACCCACCTCCTCTTTCCCCTTTCGGCCTGTGTGTATTTTAATGTGAATATCCTCCAAGGTTATTTGGACACTCTTCGTTTTAATAATCGTTTCCCATTAGGCTATATGATAACTAAAACAGTGACAAGGTATATAGACTACTTCCAGTCGATTACAACCACAATACCAGAAATTCAATTCGAACAAAATATGCTATGTATGACATTGGGTTTACACACATTTTCCAGCATCCTCTTGCAGATTGATATCCAAAATGTTTAAACTATGATTGCAATATATCAATGCAAGGACACTGCGACCAAACCCCATTTTTCTGATTGTTACAAAGATGAGAATTGGGTGGGTAACTCAAAAGATCCCACACATGCACTCAGGATTTCAATAAAGCCAAACTCTCATTTTACACTGGCGACCATTTTGTGCGTAAAAGCAGGTGCATATATTTCATTTGCACTACTTGAAACTGTGTAGGCCCACCGCTAAGTAGGTTAAAGGTCCTCCCAAGTGGAGCAAGTATCTGACAGTCCTCTTGAAGGCCTTTTTCTTCCACACGAGTTTTCATTCAACTACAATTAATTTCGCTTGATGGACGAAATGACGCTAATAGCCTGCAAAAAACATATACGGCAGTAAAACCAGTTTTAGGCATGAAGGTAATTGCAATGAGTATTTTGGTAGGCTACTAGATTTCAAACCTGTGAAGAATTGAGGATATTTGCTTATCTATTAAAGAGCTAGTAGTCTAGAAACAATGTTCTGCATCTTCATCTAACTTTTGTGGAGGATCAAGTCGACATTCCTGCAATATATCCTACACTGACTAAAATGGTCTAACAATTGCATATGGTCTACAATGTAAAAAGACACATTTAACTGAAAATATCTGATAGTGAACGATGTAGACTCTACATCGTTCACTATCAGATATTTTCAGTTAAATGTGTCTTTTTCAATATAAAGTTCAGGTGTGAAGATTCATTTTTTGATCATAACAATCACTATCAACTATAATTGACTACTATAGAGTGTACTTTTCAATATTTCTTTCAAAACTTTGTTCTTGGGCTAGGCCTAATACTTGAATAAATTTATTATGGTTTGTTAATTACATTTTTTTATTTGTCTCAGTTGCACTTATCTTTTTAATAATAGGGCTAGAAACATTCAACGACCTCTTGTGGTTATTGGATCTAAAAACCAAACAATCAAGGGCTTTTTGATACTATTGGGTTGTGCAAGTTTCACAAATATAATGTTTAGTAATAACAAAAACCTGATGTTGCATGCTGTAAATAATACTAGATATTCATACAATGTGTTCTTTTTTGTCAGCAATAGTTTTTACTGAGTCTTTGAAAAATTGTTTTTAAAAATGTCAGAAAGAAGAAAGCATATGTTGAAACACTTTTGGATCACTTTTGTAAAACAAGTGTGCTACTATATTGTTGCTTATGGAATCTGATGCATTGGTTACATTAGCGCTTAAGAATGTACACCAGATATGTGGACCTTTAGCCCTCTCTTCAAATGAAAGTGTTGCTTTCCACTACTATTTATTGGTATGATTGTGGATATTTTCACACAATTACTATTCTTTACAAACATAATTCAGAAACAAAGCCAAGAAAAGCTTATTAACACCATTGCGAGAACAAAGCGATGTGTACTTTGTCTGGTTAGGTCTTTATGGTCAGTGGTACATCTCTGACACACTTCTCAGCAGCATTAATTGTCCCAACAGTAACTGCACATAAACAAAGCAACAGTAAGGGCACATAAACAAAGCAACAGTAAAGGCACATAAACAAAGCAACAGTAAGTTGCACAAAAACAAAGCAACAGTAAGGGCACATAAACAAAGCAACAGTAAGGGAACATAAACAAAGCAACAGTAAGGGCACATAAACAAAGCAACAGTAAGGGCACATAAACAAGCAACAGTAAGGGCACATAAACAAAGCAACAGTAAAAGGCACATAAACAAAGCAACAGTAAGGGCACATAACAAAGCAACAGTAAGGGCACATAAACAAAGCAACAGTAAGGGCCACATAAAACAAAGCAACAGTAAGGGCACAATAAACAAAGCAACAGTAAGGGGCACATAAACAAAGCAACAGTAAGGGCACATAAACAAAGCAACAGTAAAGGCACATAAACAAAGCAACAGTAACGGCACATAAACAAAGCAACAGTAAGGGCACATAAACAAAGCAACAGTAAGGGCACATAAACAAAGCAACAGTAAGGGCACATAAACAAAGCAACAGTAAGGGCACATAAACAAAGCTTTTGAAGTGTCTGTGTTTGTGACTCAGCCACAGTTCATAGCGAAATGTCCCTGCTGCCATTCTTCTACTATATCCAATTGCTTGGTCTGTGATTGTCCTCATTCATTGAACTAAATGTTACTAAACTTCAATTTCCTTTGAAGAGAGGATACATTTGATCAACCATGTGTAATTGTCTTCATATTTTTTGTCTGTGGTCTGTGTTTTTTTTGTCACAGGTAACTGAATAGGTCGTTAAACTTTTTATTAAACWAGAAAGAGTCAGTGAGCCTACAATTTCATTTTTTACGTTTTAGTTTGGTAGACCTATTATATTGTCCTGGTTTACCTGCCTAAAAAAACCGATATAATAGGTTTTAATAAAGTTAATGTTGCACTGAGTTTCTATATTTAAGATACCATTTTTTTTCTCTCATCAGAATAAGTAAATCTAGAGCAAAACATCGGTAATCTATTCATTGTTTGTCCCGTACAGAAACCAATGTGAAGTATAGGTAACTCGACGATTGATACTACATACAATCAATATGGAAAAATGTTGGTTCTTGAATAATTCAAGAAGTTACCCTTCTTTTATGGAGTTTGTGGGTGGTTGATGTCATTGATATACTGTAGCAGACACTACCTGACTTACATATTCCATTTTGGTCTCACAATCATGTAAAAAAATAATAATCGAGAATGGTGTCACTCCTGTAATGTTGGCAAATAGATAAGTGTTTCCCGCTGTCCATGTTACATTCACTCAATGCCAGGAACTCAACTTTGCATGTTTTCACATAACAGTCGAGAGACGCTTGGTCTAATCCAGAGTTTCAAAGCTCTTTGAATGCCAGGTATTATGTGGAGATGAAGAAAACTTTTAGATTGTTTCAGAACTCAACAATGAAGAGGTGAACAGGAGCTGAMTACCAATGAGATGTGTTTTTAACCTGTATGTTATTTGTCCCACATTCGGCTTCCATGTAGCTTTTATCCGTTTAGCCACACAGCATTATCTCAAGAGATCAAAGTTCAGACAATATAATTACACAACACAACACAAAGTAAACCTGTATACCTTAGCCTCTATTATCTAATGGGGTTTGTCAGGATCCTCATCATGCATTATCATATTTGTTTATTCAAATGTGATAAAGACAGTTTGCAGTGTTGGGGAGTAGTATTTATTTGTATTTATTAAAGATCCCCATTATCCCCACATCCTGGGGTCCAACAACATTAAAGCAGTTATATACAATAAAAAAATATTACATGACAATACATTTCATGACACTTTTCATAACACTTTAAGTGTGTGCCCTCAGGCCACTACTCTACTACCACATATCTACAATGCAAAATCCATGTGTACATGTGTGTAGAGTGCATGTGTTAGCATGTGTATGAGTGTGTCTGTGCCTGTGTGTGTGTCTCTTCATAGACCCCGCTGTTCCATAAACTACATGTAGCTCAACTAGCCTAATTGAACTAGATTTTGCGGAAGCTTGGTGGTAGTTGAACTAAATTAAAATCTAGGTAGTGCTTTCAGTAGTTAATTACTTATTTTGCCATGTACTGGTGTAGTTAAGTACTGGGAGTACACACTACTTTTCTTACAAAAAGAAAAGATGGGTGAAGTACGTAAGAATTTCCATTATTTTTCAGCATCAGGCCTCCTTAATTCTCACTTGATACATTGTTTTTGTGTTAAATAGGCTAAATTACACATTCTTCTACCATATGACACCAAAGTGAGCTGTTCTTGCAGTTTGTAGTCTGTGATATTTCAGATGTACATATGCACATTTTTCACAAAGCAGTTTGGATGTAGTGAACTACTTTTTCAAAGTAACTTTAGTTAAATAAACTATATTTTTTATATAGGGTATCTTTAGTGCTTAACTTCTTCCAGTGTGAAGTAATTGGTAGCTTGGCCAACTATATTTTCAGAATAGCTTCACCAACACGGACAGTTCGTTTGTAAGGGATATTTTGTGTTTTTTAATATTTTTTTTTTAACTTATGAATGAGGCTGGTACCAAGTCTTCTGGGGCCAGAGAAGCACCTCCATAGTTGGTCATATACACTATATGACACTGATAGAAGATGAACTGATATTAACCCCCCATCAAGCTTATATTTTTTGAGTCAGCTGTATAGTGCCAGGGAAAAATGAAAACATGCACCCAGGGTTGGCCCCAGGACCAAGTTTGGGAAATCCTGATCTAATAGGCTCACGKCTTGCTAGGGCATTGTGGATCGGGTTAGCAGGGGTATTCAACTCTTGCTCTACAAGGTCCAGAGCCTGCTGGTTTTCTGTTCTACCTGATAATTAATTGCACCCACCTGGTGTCCCAGCTCTAAATCAGTCCCTGATTCGAGGGGAACAATTAAARAAACGAGTGGAACTCAGAAGACGTTGGTGGGAGGAACTATAGGAGGACGGGCTCACTGTAATGCCTGGAATGGAATCCATAGAATCACATCAAACACAAACCATAGATTTTTCCCCCAGCCATTACAATGAGCCGTCCTATAGCTCCTCCCACCAGTCTCCTCTACTATTAAAGGCCCAGTGCACTAATTTTGTGAAAAAAGATATTTTCCCCAAAAATTATATATGAAAATAACTTTTTTTATTTTTTATTATTCCGATTTTTCAGGGGGTGCTGCAGCAACCTCAGCACCACTACTTCCCGCGGCTATGACGGGACTACATTTTCTTTGGTGACTAAGTTGGCAATTGTATTTGGACTTAATGTTGTTTCCAAACAACTTCCAGCACACATTTTCAGAAAACTGGATGCATCTGCTAGTTTATACATCAATAATAAAGTTATGACTATGTAGAAGTTGCCATGTCATTTTGATGCTTGCCAAAATATGATCTTCTACAGGTGCACTATTATAATGCCCTAACAAGGTGCACTATAATATCACATTAAATGACACACACAAAAATCCAACCATGGGTTTCAGTACATTATAGTTTATTACACATTTATTCATGAATAATTAAAAGTTTACAAACTTGATATACAACCTTACAATACCTCTTTAGAAAGTGTATACCTTAATGTAAAGTGTTTGTGGATTTTGATTAACAGAAGTATTGGTTATTCTGGGGGTGGGTAGACAGTGCTTTTAGAGAAATCTGTACATCATCAACTATTGTAATTTTCATCATTAGAAAAATGGAACTCAAGATTCTACATTGAAGAAGTTCATTCAAGATTTTACATTGAAGAAGTTCATTCAAGATTTTACATTGCTAACTGTAACTGAGACTCCACCTCACCAAACATGCCCCTGCTGCCATGACACTGGACTGTACAGTGATATTATATCCCTTACTACTTGTGATGCTAAGCTCTCTTTTGTTTGTGGTTTTTGTCTTGTCTTGTGCCAATGGTTCTCCCTTTGCAGGTGATCAGTCCTCCCTCTATACCAGATCCTCCTGAGGACGCTTGATGTAATCTTGTCCTCCTGGTCATTATGCTACTCTCAACAATACTGCCCTCTCGTCTCTTGCTGCTTCCCCACTCGAAATGCCTGGCCAGCCTTTTCTATCAAACCATCGTGAAATTGTGTGCTAAAACGTTGCAGAAAGTCCTCTCCTTAATACTCCTCCTACTAGCAGTGTCTTTGGGACACAACAAAGGATTCCTCCAGACAACTTGGTTGATGGACTTTTATCAGCAATCAAAGTTCATGTTAAGCAAAAGATGTTCAAGTGTCTGTGTTCCATTTAATTTTAAAGGGACACTCCACTGAAAATGCAGACTAAAATGATAAGAAATCTGTCTAGAACCTTACCCGTTTGTGCCCTGGCCTGCCTTAAACATCCTTGCTAGACACATAATTGTTAGCTAGCTAAATGGAGCTTGTGGAGGATATGTTCAATGAGTGTATTTAGCACATGAGTGGTTTGCATGCGCAATGACAGCTAACGTTAGCGTTAGGCCTACAAGTGTTACTGACTGGCTGGGGCTGTAATTAGCCTAGTTATACGATTCTGCATTGTGTCTGTCTCTGTCATGTTCTAGAAGGTATTATTTTTCAAGAGCACAATTCCCGCTTGAATTTTAAGCCACGCCTACCCAAACTCTGATTTGTTGGAAGAGTTGAAAAGCACCCTCTGTGGAATATTTTTGGGAGGCCTAACACTTTATTAATATGGTCCATTTGTAGCTGCTCTACTACTATTTATTATACAGACTATCAGTAACATTTCAACTATTTACTAACCCTAGCTCTAACCTTAACCGTAACCCTTATCCTAACCCTACATTTAAACCTTAACCTAAACTTAGCAAGCAGTTGCTCATCAACAGATAGTTATGAGCATCTACAGATGGAAAAGCCGGACTATGCAAATGAAGTGTGACCGTTCTACCCTTTGAAGTGGTCCATGTTACCCTGTGATGATTGTCCTGTCATCTCCATCACTCATTTAAAGAGATGCCTCATATAAATGACCAGACATTTTTTATGGAACAGTTTATGAGTAGCACATTTATTTATTGATAATAGTGTGGGTTGGAGATGTCCTCTTGATTATTGTAGACCACCTGTAATGAGAAGAAACATGTAAGAGTTTGTTGTGCATCACTGGCAATTGGTTTGTGCACGCAAAACCTTTTGTTGTGCGTCGCTAGGTGTAGTTCTCTTTGTAAACATGTATTGAACAATCAGAGGGTACTACTAAAATGTGATCATGTTCAACTATTAAATGTTAAGCCAAAATATATGCCTTGTTTTCCTCATTATTGTTGAGCGGTATCTGTCCATTTCCTGGTTAGTTTGACTGTCAAACTGGGTKCGTTCGAGTGCATGGTTTATTCAGGGTACGGTAATACGGTAGTAGTTTATTCCCGGGGGATGTACATCACAGGAGGTTGGTGGCACCTTAATTGGTGAGGAAGGGCTCGTGGTAATGGCTGAAGCGGAATGGGTGGAATGATATCAAATTCATCAAACACATGGTTTCCATGTGTTTATGCCATTCCATTAGCTCCATTCCGGCAAATTATTATGAGCCGTCGTCCCCTCAGCAGCCTCCACTGATGTACATGTTAATATCCATAACTTCCATTTATGCTTAAATGGAAGCACCTTTATTGAAGTGTGCACTATGGAAATACATATCTGTTCATGATCCGCACATGTTGTATTGTATTTCATGTCTTTTGAATGTTAATTGTCATCATGATGTGAAATGGTTCCCTATTGGCTGCTTTTCCACTTCTGCTGCTGCTGCTGGGTTTTTCCAGGCATGGGCGAAGCCTGTTTTTTCTTTTGATAGAGCTCTACGTAATTGATTCAGTTTATGTTCTTTGTTGCTCTGACCAGTTTGTAATTATTGTGAGTATTTTTGGCACCTGGTATTATCTTCACGGTTGCTAATTAAAAGCTTCACTCTGGGCAAAAAAAGTGAGTAGGGTCTATCTGCAGACTGTGGTTATTACATGCTGCGCCCACTACATGCTGCTAGCTAGCTAGGACACCGGCACACACTGTCCTTACCCCCGCCTGCTGAGCACTGCTTTCCCGCAGTTATTTTAGTTAAGGCGAAGGTAATCATTCCCCGGTAGTGCCACACGAGAGTTGAGTTTGCTACACTTAACAGAACTGCGGGAATGCAGTGCTCGGCAGGCAGGGTCAAAGGACACTGTGTACGGGTGTCTCCTAGCATAGCTAGCTAGCAGGTTCCTTCTTCTTCGGTGGGCATTTTCAGCAGTTGGTATCCAACGTTGGTGCATTACCACCACCTACTGTGTTGGAGTGTGGGTCAGAGATAGCACTACCAGCCTCAATGTCAGTGGACACAGCATGTAGCATGTTAAAATCCTACTGTTGGGTCAACCTCACATACCAGGTGCTGTTGTTTAAGTATTTCTAAGACTAATTTGCCACCACCAATGTGTAACACATTAGGGTGATGCACAGCTAACATTTGTGCCAGAACACTCACCACACATCAGCCAGAGAGGAGTGATATGTGCCAATTAGGAGTCAAGGGGATGTGGCACCAGGGTCAACACCCCCAGTCTTACAATAAGTGCATGGGATTTTTTGGGACCAGAGAGAGTCAGGACACCCATACAACATCCCACTCGAATGATAACACACTACACAGGGCAATGTCTTCTTCACTGCCCTGGGGCATTGGCATCTCCTTAGACAAGAGGGAAGAGTGCCCCCTGCTGGCCCTCCAACACCACTTCCAGCAGCATTTGGCCTCCCATCCAGGGAGTGACCAGGACCTACACTGCTTAGCTTCAGAGGCAAGCGCACAGTTGATGCAAGGTGGCATGCTGCTGGTGAAATAGTTCAGCACCGTGTCAGATAAGGCAATAAAAAATGTTAAAACTGGACAAAAGACTGAGGAGCTTATTATATAACAATCAAATTAAATCATAACAAATGATTCATATTGTATTATCATAACATGAGAAAATGTCTACCCAACAGACACTTACCCCCCCCCCCCCCCCCCCACAATGTATCATTGCTACAGTTGTAAATGTGTAAATACTATTATTATTATCATTGTCTCATTCACTTCTCTTTTTTTGACCTGTACTGAGCATACCAATTTCACTGTACCCTGCGATTATATCTGCGTCCCTGTGCATGTGACTAATAAACTAATCTAATCTAGTTAAAGGTACGGCATTGATAACACATTCACATGAAAATAATAAACATTACATTTATAAATCAGACCCTTATTGTGAATTGGAAGATCTACATACAAATCCTGGTCTAGGGAGGAACTTTTACCCTATAGTAATTACCATATATGTTTTTCTTTAGGTTCACTTGTCAGATAGGCCTATATGTGTGACAGTGTCATACAGATTACTTAAGTTTGCAAGATACATTTTCAAACATGTTTGAGTTAAAAAWATATATATTTTTGTCCTTTCAAATCATACTAATATGTACTGCTGTGAACGGATAAGGGGTTCACATTTTTGCTAATAGTGTTACACTAGAAATAACAAATGACCATTTCAAAATATTTTTGCAGTTTTTCTGCAAGAATGCATGGATATCTTGTGTAGTCATCATAAATGTTAATTGTTTGTCATCATAGTTGTAATGTTAGAGCTGCTGTCTGTGTGATTGGTTTTCTTCCTTCAGAAAATCACTATCTGCAAACTACTATTAAAAACAGCAATAAACACACAGAAGGTCTAATGCCTAAGCAACAAGTGGAAAGGTAGAGAGACAGACAGATAGAGGTTTAGTCTGATTCCCTACCCATCTCCCATTTGAGTTCACATCATGTTTTGCATATTGCAAAGATGGCCAGATTATTGTCTTCTTCTAACTTTGCTTAATAACAACAAGTGGTAAGGGATGTTTACCACAAATACCACCTGTACTGGGGGAAAACAACACTCTATATACACCTGTTCCAGTAAGTAGACACCATGGCCATTCACAAGGCTGCATGTACATTGTTTTATCTAATACTGTCTGTACTCTCGTCAAAGGTCAACAACTTGACTCCATAGATAGGCCCAGTCGATATTAGATAGAACGTTGTGGCCCCGGCCCTCTGTTGGAAAACAACCTGTTGTTACCTAGGTTACTGCAAAAACTCACAGCATAAACTTGACCTTTTAAAAAAAAACTAAACTAAACAAGTTAAATATCTTACCTGTGATGACATGTTTTCCACACACACAGCTATGTGTAGTCTACTTGGATACTAGGTCCTCACATTTCCAACTCTCCCACACAAATAGCCTGAAGCCACAGGGCTCTTTTCGCAGGCTCTATTTCCTTATATGGGAGCATTGCTAACTGGTTACATGTACATTGAACAACACAGCAGCTTTTTGGCATGTTTTGTTATTTCTGTATAATAAAAAATAGACAACAAAGTTGTTTCTTTTACAATGGAGTCAATGGCAAAGAATGTTTATTTTCCTCAATTTTGGGCCTGGTTGAGGGGAATTCCTTATTATTATGTGAATATCAATTCGGAGTATGCTGTAAAGGGGTTGATGAAACGCAGACCGTTCCATTGACCAGATTGGCGCACATTCAGGTTCAGAAGAAGTGACTGCTAAATGCTAACTCCCGTTCGTAAAAGACAGTTGCATAGCTAGCTTACAGAAATCGGTGGTGGTAGGCAAAATTGTTTTTAACTGTAATGCAGTTGATTGTTGACGATGACAGGAACATGTATTGGTGGTGACATCCATACAAGCATTATACTCAGATTTTACCTCAAAATAGTATGAAATACACATATAAACAATAGCCTAAATGTAGGCAAATTGTACTGGGGGGCAATGATCTGTTCCTTGCGGCCCTTTCCCCCACGTGTTTCCATGGCAATTCTATTGTTTTGGTCAAGTTCCATTGACCTCTTTGAATCAAATCAAATCACATTGTATTTGGCAAATGCTTCATAAACAACAGGTGTAGACTAATAGTAAAATGCTTACTTACGGGCCCTTCCCAACAGTGCAGAGAAAAAAAGAGATAAATAATAGAAAATAATAACACAATGAATAAATACACAATGAGTAACGATAACTTGGCTGTATACATGGGGTACCAGTACCGAGTCGATGTGCAGTGATACAAAGTAATTGAGGTAGATATGTACATATAGGTAGGGATAAAGTTACCATATCTATGCTCTGTCTCTCTCCCTTTCCATTTGTTGTTTAGGCATTAGACCATTTCTGTGTGTTTATTGCTGTTTTTAATTGTAGTTGGTGGAAACATGCCCAGGATTACCCACAACGATTGAGAGGTAGAGCCTACATGCAAAGTCATCACATGATCACAGTATTGGATTGATAGCGTTTATCGAATCAATAACTACGCACACTCTCAATTTTTCAAATAAAGTCAGTCAGCCCTGTCACTTGGTTTGCAATAAAGCTGAGGGATGGAGCTGAAAGAGTGTTCCTTATTTCTGTCTTCACTAGGGTGTTGTTGTTTCTGTAATCCAGTTAGAGAGGCCCGGTAGTACTGATAACAGCAGAAAAATGTATCATTGCTTGTTTGAAGCTGTTTGTAGATTATTTCTAACTCTTCCACTTGTCACTCCCTCTTCGACAGCTTTTCCGCCAGCATGGTGACATTGGGTGGAACCACATAGAACCAATAGATAACTTCTGCGACTGGGCTCAGTTCCAACGGGATAAGCTCCAACATGCTGGTCATCATTGAGTCCTGTGTCTTTGTTTATAAATTACAGCCTGCGCAGAGAGTGCACATAGTTATTATTCTGATAATTGGAAGCCTCAACCATTGAGTGGAGACTCCACTGGTAGGTTATTCTGGAGGCCTACGGGCTGTCAGAGCAGTGGGACGACATCAACCCACTGCTGCAGAGCGACTTGAGCTTCAGGTATGCCAAGTTAGAGCAGCTAAGGGCTGATAAGGATGCAGAGAAAAAACATGGCGGTGGAGTCCGAATGACAGAGGCCCCTCCTTTACCTCAGCATGAATTTGGGCTTCGGCACAATGTGGGCGCTTTAGCTGGTCATGTGCATCACCTGTGAGCTCTTGGGCCTGGCGGTCCCCACCTACTTCGCCATGAACATCCTATGGTTGGAGTGCGCTAACATCTTATTGGTGGGGCTGATGTTCTGGCTCAAGAGTGATTGGCCAACAGCAATCTCCCTGACGACATCTGCCAGGTTTACTGGCTCTTAAGTAGATGACCTGTTAGAGACGCTAACAAACATCCCAAGGCTTTGTTCAGCCTGTCATGCAAGGACAGAAACCCGCTCCTGCATGTCTGAATCAGGCCAAAGGAAAAGAAGGCGTGATTCATGACACATAGGCTTACTGATGACCAGCAGGGTCAAATAATAATCACAGTGGTTCTAGAGGGTGCAACAGGTCAGCACCTGAGGAGTAAATGTCAGTTGGCTTTTCATAGCCGAGCATTCGGTTGAGCCAGCAGGTGCGGTAGAGAGAGAGAGAGAGGGAAAGCGAGAGAGGAAGATTCGAATACAGCAGGTCCGGGACAAGGTAGCATGTCTGGTGAACAGGTCAGGGTTCCATAGCCACAGGCAGAACAGTTGAAACTGGAGCAGCAGCATGACCAGGTGGACTGGAGACAGCCAGGAGTTATCAGGCCAGGTAGTCCTGAGGCATGGTCCTATGGCTCAGGTCCTCTGGGAGGGGAGGGACAGACGGAGAGAGAGAGAGTATTAGAGGGAGCATACTTAAATTCACCACACAGGACACTAAATAAGACAGGAGAATTACACCAGATATAACAGAATAACCCTATCTCCCGGCACATAGACTATTGCAGCTTAGATACTGGAGATTGAGATGGGGGAGGGGGGGGGGGGGGGTGTACACTGTGGTCCCATCCGGCGATACCCCCGGACATGGCCAACCAGGCAGGAATTAAACCCCACCCACTTTGCCAAAGCACAGCCGCCACACCACTTAAGGGATATCAATAGACCAACAACTTACTACCCTGAGACAAGGCTTAGTATAGCCAACAAAGATTCTCTCCACCTCACGAGCCCAGGGGCGATCAAGACCGGACAGGAAGATCACGTCAGTGACTCAACCCACTCAAGTCGAGTATATCGCAAAAAAGCCTGGCATGACGTGACGCATCCTTCCTAGGGACAGCATGGAAGCCAGAGGCAGAGAATCTCAGTGGAGAGAGGGGAGCTGGCCAGGCAGAGACAGCAAGGGTGGTTCATCCTTCCAGTGCCTTGCCGTTAACCTTCACACCCCTGGGCCAGACCACACTCAATAATAGGACCTACTGAATAGATTGAGTCTTTCAGTTAAATGCGCTTAAAAACCTCTACCGACCCACCCTCCCGGATCCGGGATCCTCCTCATCAGAAACGCTGACTAGCATAGCCTAGCCTAGCGCCACAGGGAATATCATATAATATAATTTCATGAAATCACAAGTCCAATACAGCAAATGAAAGATAAASATCTTGKGAATCCAGCCAACMTGTCCGATTTTTTKAAYGTTTTACAGCGAAAACACAACATATATTTATGTTAGCTCACCACAATAGCGCAACACACAACGCCATTTTTTCACCGCAAAGATAGCTTTCACAAAACCCACAAATAGAGATAAAATTAATCACTAACCTTTGAACAACTTCATCAGATGACAGTCTTATAACATCATGTTATACAATACATTTATGTTTTGTTCAAAAATGTGCATATTTATAGCTACAAATCCTGGTTTTACATTGGTGCCATGATCATAAATTGCACCAAAACAGCCAGAATAATTACAGAGAGCAACGTGAAATACATAAATACTCATCATAAAACATTTATGAAAAATACATGTTTGTACAGCAAATGAAAGATAAACATCTTGTGAATCCAGCCAACATGTCCGATTTTTAAAATGTTTTACAGTGAAAACACAACATATATTTATGTTAGCTCACCACAATAGCCCAAAACACAACGCCATTTTTTCACAGCAAAGATAGCTTTCACAAAACCCACAAATAGAGATAAAAATAATCACTAACCTTTGAACAACTTCATCAGATGACAGTCTTATAACATCATGTTATACAATACATGTATGTTTTGTTCGAAAATGTGCATATTTATAGCTACAAATCCTGGTTTTACATTGTGAACATGGCGCAAAAATGCTCYAAATTGTCCGGAGAAATTTTGGAGAGTCACGTAATCTAACAGAAAAACTCATCATAAACTTTGCTGAAGAATACATGTTGGACATATAATTAAAGATACACTGGTTCTTAATGCAACCGCTGTGTTAGATTTTTTTAAATAACTTTAGTAAAAAGCACAGCATACAATAATCTTAGACAGCGCTCAGCCATTCTCCGCCATGTTGGAGTCAACATATTCAACAAAAATACGAAATAACATCATAAATATTCTCTTACCTTTGATGAACTTTCATCAGAATGCAGTGCCAGGAGTCCTAGTTCCACAATAAATCGTTGTTTTGTTTTAGAATGTCAATTTCTTCTGTCGAATTAGCAACTTTGGCTAGCATAATGGTGCTCACGTGTCCATGAAAGTTTGGCGCATGGAACGAAAAATTCCAAAAGTCATAATAAAAGTYGAATAAACTGGTCAAACTCAGTTGAAAATCCATCTTTATGATGTTTTTCTCATATGTATCCAATAATGTCCCAGACGGAGCATTTCTTCGTGTCTACCTAACGCATTGCAGAAAATTATATGGTGCTCCCAGGTGCGCAGCAAAATACTGCCAATATGGCTGACCTGTCACTCCAAAAGCTCTCATTCGGTCCCACATCAGGCTAGACACCTCATTCAACGTTGTACTGCCTGTTGACATCTAGTGGAATGAAGTGCATACATATCCATAAATACAAGGCAATTGAATAGGAGCAGCCCTTCACAGAGACCCATTTCAGAATTTTCACTTCCTGTTTGGAAGTTTGCCTGCCAAATGAGTTCTGTTTTACTCACAGATATAATTCAAACAGTTTTAGAAACTTCAGAGTGTTTTCTATCCAATAGTAATAATAATATGCATATCATATGATCTAGAACAGAGTACGAGGCCGTTTAATTTGGGCACTATTTTTTCCCAAAGTGGAARTGGCRCCCCCTATTAAGAAGAAGTTAAAGGTTGAGACAGAGTCTGCAACGCTCAAATGGAAATGGYWGACCATTCCATAAAAATTGAGGTGAAAGCCCTGCCTCTAGCTGTTTGCTTAGAAATTCTAGGGACAATAAAGTGGCTTGCGTCTTATGACCATAGTGTACGTGTATGTATGTACGGCAGGACAAAATCGGAGAGATAGGTAGGAACATTTCCGTCTAATGCTTTGTAGGTTAGCAGTAAAACCTTGAAATCAACCCTAGCCTGAAGAGGAAGCAAGTGTAGAGAGGGTAGCAYTGGAGTAATATGACACATTATTTTGGTTCCGGTCAAGATTATAGCAGCCGTATTTAGCACTGACTTAAGTTTATTTAGTGCTTTATCCGGGTAGCTGGAGAGTAGAGCATTAAACTAGTCTAATTTAGAAATGACAAAAGCATGGATTCGCTTTTCTGCATCATGTTTGGACAACAAGTTTCTGACTTTTKCAATATTACAAAGATGGAAAAAAGCTGCCCTTGAAATAGTCTTGATATGTTCATCAAAAGAGAGATCAGGGACCAGATAACGCCGAGGTCCTTCACAGTTTTATTTGAGGCGACTGTACAAACATCAAGATACATTTTCAGATCAAACAGCATATCTCTTTGTTACTTGGGACCTAGAACTAGCATCTCTGTTTTGTCTGAGTTTAAAAAATAAACATTTGCCGCCACCCACTTCCTTATGTCTGAAACACAGGCTTCCAGGGTAGGCAATTTTGGGACTTCACCATGTTTTGTCGAAATGTACAGTTGTGCATTTCTTTTATATTTCACCTTTATTTAAACAGGTAGGCCAGTTGAGAACAAGTTCTCATTTACAACTGCGACCTGGCCAAGATAAAGCAAAGCAGTGCGACACAAACAACACAGAGTTACACATGGGATAAACAAACGTACAGTCAATAACACAATAGAAAAATATATATACAGTGTGCAAATGTAGTAAGATTAGGGAGGTAAGACAATAAATAGGCCATAGTGGCARAATAATTACAATTTAGCAATTAAACACTAGAGTGATAGATATGCAGAAGATGAATGTGCAAGTAGAGATACTGGGGTGCAAAGGAGCAACAAMMAAAAAATAACAATATGGGGATGAGGTAGTTGGGTGGGCTATTTACAGATGAGCTGTGTACAGGTGCAATGATCGGTAAGCTGCTCTGACAGCTGATGCTTAAAGTTAGTGAAGGAGATATAAGATTCCAGCATCAGTGATTTTTGCAATTCGTTCCAGTCATTGGCAGCACAGGGATTTGGGGATGACCATTGAAATATACCTGCTGGAGCGCGTGCTACGGATGGGTGCTGCTATGGGGATTAGTGAGCTGAGATAAGGTGGGGCTTTACCTAGCAAAGACTTATAGATGACCAGGAACCAGTGGGTTTGGCGACGAAWATGAAGCGAGGGCCAACCAACAAGAGCATACAGGTCGTGGGTAGTATATAGGGCTTTGGTGACAAATTGGATGGCACTGTGATAGACTACATCCAATTTGCTGAGTAGAGTGTTGGAGGCTATTTTGTAAATGACATTGCCAAAGTCAAGGATCGGTAGGATAGTCAGTTTTACGAGGGTATGTTTGGCAGCATGAGTGAAGGATGCTTTGCTGCAAAATAGGAAGCCGATCCTAGATGTCATTTTGGATTGGAGATGCTTAATGTGAGTCTGGAAGGAGAGTTTACCGTCTAACCAGACAGCAAGGTACTTGTAGTTGTCCACATATTCTAAGTCAGAACCATCCAGAGTAGTGATGCTAGACGGGCGGGCGGGTGCGGGTAGCGATCGGTTGAAGAGCATGCATTTAGTTTTACTTGCATTTAAGAGCAGTTGGAGGACAAGGAAGGAGCGTTCTATGGCATTGAAGCTCGTCTGGAGGTTTATTAACACAGTGTCCAAAGAAGGGCCAGAAGTATACAGAATGGTGTCGTCTGCATAGAGGTGGATCAGAGAATCACCAGCAGCAAGAGTGACATCATTGATGTATACAGAGAAAAGAGTCGGCCCGAGAATTGAACCCTGTGGCACCCCCAAAGAGACTGCCAGAGGTCCGGACAACAGGCCCTCCGATTTGACACACTGAACTCTATCTGAAAASTAGTTGGTGAACCAGGCGAGGCAGTCATTTGAGAAACCAAGGCTGTTGAGTCTGCCGATAAGAATGCGGTGATTTACAGAGTCGAAAGCCTTGGCCAGTTTGATGAAGACGGCTGCACAGTATTGTCTTTTATCGATGGCGGTTATGATATCGTTTAGGACCTTGAGCGTGGCTGAGGTGCACCCATGACCAGCTCGGAAACCAGATTGCATAGCGGAGAAGGTACGGTGGGATTCGAAATGGTCGGTGATTTGTTTGTTAACTTGGCTTTCAAAGACTTTAGAAATGCAGGGTAGGATAGATATAAGTCTGTAACAGTTTGGAGTCTAGAGTGTCTCCCCTTTTGAAGAGGGGGGTGACCGCAGCAGCTTTACAATATTTAGGGATCTCAGACGATACAGAAGAGAGGTTGAACAGGCTAGTAATAGGGGTTGCAACAATTGCAGCGGATCATTTTAAAAAGAAAGGGTCCAGATTGTCTAGCCCAGCTGATTTGTAGGGGTCCAGATTTTGCATCTCTTTCAGAACATCAGCTATCTGGATTTGGGTGAAGGAGAAATGGGGAGGCTTGGGCAAGTTGCTGTTGGGGGTGCAGAGCTGTTGACCAGGGTAGGGGTAGCCAGGTGGAAAGCATGGCCAGCTGTAGAAAAATGCTTATTGAAATTCTCGATTGTACTAGATTTATTGGTGGTGACAGTGTTTCCTAGCCTCAGTGCAGTGTGCAGCTGGGAGGAGGTGCTCTTACTCTCCATGGACTTTTCAGTGTCCCAAAACYTTTTGGAGTTTGTGCTACAGGATGCAAATKTCTGTTTRAAAAAGCTAGCCTTTGCTTTCCTAACTGCCTGTGTATATTGGTTCATATCTTCCCTGAAAAGTTGCATATCGCAGGGGCTATTCGATGCTAATGCAGTACCCCACAAGATGTTTTTGTGCTGGTCAAGGCCAGTCAAGTCTGGAGTGAACCAAGGGCTATTTTCTGTTCTTCGATCCTGGGTTGACATGGTTACACGTGGTCTGTGGTTGTGAGGCCGGTTGGACTTAATSYCAAATTCTCTAAAACGACGTTGGAGGCGGCTTTTTGTAGAGAAAGGAACATTCAATCCTCTGGCAACAGCTCTGGTGGACCAGTATCTGAGAAGTAGTTGGTGAACCAGGCGAGGCAGTCATTTGAGAAACCAAGGCTGTTGAGTCTGCCGATAAGAATGCAGTGATTGACAGAACCGAAAGCCTTGGCCAGGTTGATGAAGACAGCTGCACAGTATTGTCTTTTATCGATGRCGGTTATGATATCATTTAGGACTTTGAGCGTGGCTGAGGTGCACCCATGACCCTCTCGGAACCAGATTGCATAGCGGAGAARGTACGGTGGGATTCGAAATGGTCGGTGATCTGTTTGTTAACTTGGCTTTCGAAGCATATCAGTGAAAGTTGACATTGTGTTTCCRAATTACATCCCCACAAGGTAGAATATATAGTGAAAACAATAGTGGTCCTAAAACAGAACCTTGAAGAACACCGAAACTTACAATTGATTTGTCTGAGGACAAATCATCCACAGAGACAAACATATCTTTCCAACAGATAAGATCTAAACCAAGCAAGAACTTGTCCGTGTAGACCAATTAGGGTTTCCAATCTCTCCAAAAGAATGTGGTGATCGATGGTGTCAAAGCGGTACTAAGGTCTATGAGCACAAGGACAGATGCAGAGCCTTGGTCTGACACCATTAAAATGACATTTACCACCTTCACGAGTACAGTCTCAGTAATATGGATTTCAATGTAAAAGATGCACTTTAATTTACCTTCAAATTCTTCCACAAGATTCCTCCTTCTTTGGGTCTTGGTTCTGTTGTAGCACTGTTGGCAGAACTGGAGAGTCTTGCCATGGAGAAACAATTGTGGTTTCCACTGGAACAGAGAAGGTTCCTCCTGGACCAATTTACAGTGCCTTCGGAAAGTATTAAAGACCCATTGACTTTTTCCACATTTTGATTCGTTACAGCCTCATTCTAGAATGGATTAAATCGTTTTTTTTTCTCAGCAATCTACACACAATACCCCATAATGACAAAGTGAAAACAGGTTTTTATACATTTTTGGAAATATATTAAAAATAAAAAACAGAAATACCTCATTTACACAAGTATTCAGACACTATGCTATGCGACTCAAAATTGAGCTCAGGTGCATCCTGTTTCCATTGATCATCCTTGAGATGTTTCAACAACTTGATTGGAGTCCACCTGTGCTRAATTCAATTGATTGGACATGATTTGGAAAGGCACACACCTGTCTATATAAGGTCCCACAGTTGACAGTTTATGTCAGAGCAAAAACAAAGCCATGAGGTCAAAGAAATTGTCCGTCGAGCTCCAAGACAGGATTGTGTCGAGGCACAGATCGGGGGAAGGGAACCAAAACATTTCTGCAGTATTGAAGGTCCCCAAGAACACAGTGGCCTCCATCATTCTTCAATGGAAGAAGTTTGGAACCACCAAGACTCTTCCTAAAGCTGGTCGCCCGGCCAAGCTGAGTAATCGGGGAAGAATGGCCTTGGTCAGGGAGGTGGCCAAGAACCCGATGGTCACTCTGACAGAGCTCTAGAGTTCCTGTGTGGAAATGGGAGAACCTTCCAGAAGGACAACCATCTCTGCAGCACTCCACCAATCAGGCCTTTATGGTAGAGTGGCCAGATGGAAGACACTCATCAGTAAAAGACACATGACAGCCCGCTTGGAGTTTGCCAAAAGGCACCTAAAGACKCTGAGGCCATGAGAAACAAGATTCTCTTGTCTCATGAAACCAAGATTGAACTCTTTGGCCAGAATGCCAAGGGTCACATCTGGAGGCAGCATCCCTACAGTGAAGTATGGTGGTGGCAGCATGATGCTGTGGGATGTTTTTCAGTGGCAGGGACTGGGAGACTAGTCAGGATCGAGGGAAAGATTAACAGAGCAAAGTACAGAGCGATCCTTGATGAAAACCTGCTCCAGAGCGCTCAGGATCTCAGAATGGGGTTAAGGTTCAACAGGACAACAACCCTAAGCACACAGCCAAGACAAAGCACGAGTGGCTTCAGGACAAGTCTCTGAATGTCCTTGAGTGGCCCAGCCAGAGCCCGGACTCGAACCCGATCGAACATCTCTGGAGAGACCTGAAAATAGCTGTGCAGCAACGCTCCCCATCCAACCTGACAGAGCTTGAGAAGATCTGCAGATAAGAATGGGAGAAACTCCCCAAATACAGGTGTGCCAAGCTTGTAGCGTCATACACCAGAAGACTCAATGCTGTAATTCAACAAAGTACTGAGTAAAGGGTCTGATTACTTATATAAATGTGTTATTTCAGTTTTTTATTTTTATAAATGARCAAAAATTTTAAAAACAGTTTTTGCTTTGTCATTATGGGGCATTGTGTGTAGATTGATGAGAAAAAAACAATTTAGCCAATTTTAGAACAAGGCTGTAACGTAACAAAACGTGGAAAAAGTCAMCGTGTCTGAGTACTTTCCGAAGGCACTTTGCTCACTTCTTTTTTGCCATGGTGTTTAACTTTGAAAAATCTACTTCCTAATTTGAAGCAGATAGTTCCCATGTGGAGTTGGTGTGTGTACAACATGAAGTTTCATTCTTAGGTTATAACAGTGTAATTAATGTGTAATATGACATTTAATTGTATGGCAAACCCAGGTGATTTACAGGATGTAGGCCTACCATAAAATAAAGTCCCCAATCTCTGATTCTAAAACATTGCCTGACCATTTTCCAGCTAGGCACACTCATCTACACTTGTAGTTATGCTCTTCTACAGGAAAGTGTGACCTTTTCCAGAGGGGCTTGTTGGCATCAAAACACGTCAAACACATTCATTTCCCCTTCTTATTAGTTGTATTTTATACTGTGTGTACAGTACGGGTTCAGGGGTTACTCAAATGTATGAAGAGTGTATGTGTAAGCAGCTAACTAACACACACACACACTCAACATTTTGAAGGAAGGCATGGTCCTGATGTGGTTTTTGTGTTGTGGTTCAGTGCTTTCTGTCTCTTCTGTTGATGAAAATGTACCTCAGTGGACTCCAACATAAAACTGTTCTTCTTTTTGGGAAGAAAACACACACTTTTTGATACATGTATACAGACTGAACTTTATTTCACCACTGTCAAATACAGATAAATAAATGTTTATTTCACCACTGTCAAACAGATAAAAAAATGTGTAATTCAAATAATACAATCAATATAAACTAGACTTTCACAGGGACCCCCATAAAAAGGTTGAGGAATTTTAAACACTTTCCAGACAAAATACAAAACTTAGATCTATGACTTAAAGTGGAACTGACAGCACTTTAGCAAGATGAAATCTTATTCAAATCTGTTCCTATACACCCCCAGGGCCGGAGTCTACGTAGACCGGTGCGCCATAGCCAATCAGAGATACAGTAGGCCTATATGCAAACAAGTAATTTGCCACACGGGCCTGCCATCATCCACTTTGAACTGGACTGTGTGTTTACAGGCATTTGCAACAGCACGACTTTAGATCATTAGAACACATTTGCCAAAAGCCACAAAATACACTTGGATGGTTTTCTGCAAATATGTAGCTAAATACCACGGGAGTCTTTTTACATTTGGGAACTTTACAGTCCTATTGATCAAACAACCATAAAAAGGTAGGCTTTCCCTATATGTACATCAACAGCAACACGATCTACAACTAATTCTAGCCAGAGCAAGATGAGCTAAAATCTAACAAAGGAACATTAGATAAACCCTCTCAAACGTTTTCAGCTAGTTGGCCATCAAAATTGCACTGATAAACAATGTTGAATAGCCTGCTCATCCTTCTGCAGCTTGCCTGCCTATACATGCATTGTCCCAACCAAGCACCCAAGCTTACTGACTAAAGATGGCTTGCTTGCTAGCTACTTCCAGACACAAATGAGAGAACACCTCACTGACCATGTTACTCGTCCTAGCAGAGCTGGTTACAATGTTTGAATGTTATATTGAGCGTTCTTGACTAACTATTACTTTTTTTAGCCTACATTTACTGACACTGGTCATATTCAATGGGTGTTGCGCGTTCGGAAATTCATCAGTTATTCTGCGCTCTGGCACACTCAGACAAGAGTGCTCTGAAATTGGAGTAGATAGCTTGCCAGAATGAATTTGCGAGCACAAGAGATATGCTAACTGGATAAAAGTTGTTCACATTTCAAAGTGATTCACATTTCTTGCTAGCTAACAAAATTACACGTGCGACTCTAGCTGTGTAGCCACCGAAAAACAGTACGAGTTAAAAAAGTCAGTCACTCACTCCTCCAATGACATGATGTCCTCCTAGCAGCTAACTGCCTATCTAGCTAAAGTTAGGCTCTGTGTTTTTAGCTTGCTACATAAATAGATATGCTAGCATATTAGCCACGTTATGACTGACTTGTGATCATTGCACTTGCTAGTTTGATTGTATTGACATTCCCAGCCTTAGTAACATTAATCTGTTTTTGTCCAAAATACTGAGTCATTGAAACTGACACAGTACATCCCAAATGGAGGCAGCAAACAATGTACCAGGCCAGCTGTGATTTACAACCTGATAGCAATATTTTTGGAACTACCAAGAAATGTATTGGTGAATTATATGAATCTGCAAACAATGCCTTAGTGTACATAATGCAATGTTGAGTCAAATAAAACCTGTTTGTTTCATATATGCAAAGTACTTAAAACGCTGTCAGTTCCTCTTTAACATTTAAAGAGGTTTGAGTTGTTATATTATACACATCCAGTTGTGTCTTGTTATCATGGTGCAGGTTAAACTGTTCTCTGATTGAAGAGTGTCTGTCTGTCTGTGACAGATGATGGGCAGTCATTATCAAACTGAAAATCCAAGCATCGATTCACACTGTTGGCATCTGAAGCATCTCAGGTTCATCTTGTGAAGAATGTGAGACAATCCATTTAGGGAAAGGCATAAACACTCAAATCTTGGAACATGATTGTTGGCGTAGTCTCCAATGGCCATCTTACTTGAGAAGATTGTGCTTGTTATACAAGACATTTCAAGTCCTGAGGTGGAACATTGGGAAAGAGAAGACAAAGAAAATAAGACCATACAGAAATGAGAATCCCGTAACCTCACAGCAACAACACTTTTGAATGGATAGAAATCTAGTGCAGGAGTTTATATTGTGCATTAATATACTTGCTATGTGTGTTGTAGTGTAAATATGATACTTGTAATGTAGTTGACATACACTCTTCTTGAATGCATCCTTAATTGCGATAAGACAGGATACTACAGCCTGAATACAGTGAGAATTTAAAAAATCTGGAATATAAGCATCAATTCAAAACAATTGATCAAACTTCAACATTGGGAATGCTACAAAAAAACAGAGCATACACATAAATCCTCTGCCATTTTCCCCTCGGTTCTCACAGGTAACTTGATAGGCCTCCAGTGTGCTTTGCTTTTGGAGAACACCACTTTGCCAATGTATTCTCAACCTATTCTATTCGAAACTTGGGATTTATTGTAAGCAACTTCAGGTTCTCTCTTCGATGGCACTAAACAAACTGATGGATGTCTAAGCAAAGGATATTAAAACACAGACAGTTTTCTTAAAAACAGCCAACTCAGCGTCTCTGACAGGAAAATGAAGTTGCTGGTTTTGCCTGGTAAGCAGAATCTACTAAACCTATATGTGAAATGACCAGGCAATCTCTGATGCTTTTTTTAAGCATTTCTCTCTGTCGTGTCGCATTTCATTGACTCCGCTGTTTGCACATTTCAGCACTGTAGGATACTAGCTACTACTACCCTGTCAAAGTGGAAGTCTAGTTCATACCATAGTATTAACATACCAATTATATATATTGAATTTTGTTTGGCCAATGTGTTAGGAGAACGAACATAGGTTGTACTTACTTAATAATATTAGTAATAACTTTGTTTTTCTGTGCACAACAGGTATGAATGGGAATGTAATGGCAATGTAACAGTAACCCATGACAAAACAAAACAGTGAAAAGTGATTGGATGTAGGCAACAACTAGACCCAAGACGTTAACTCAATAACTTCCTTTACTCAATGCGTTGCACAGTAGCCCTTTCCTGCAGTCCAATGACCTAGTAGCCTCAGGGGTGGAATTTTATTCATATTTTTCACAATTTCATAATTAATAAACATTATTTTTTTAAAGCCGCAAAAATCTGGTGTTTCTACATCAAACGGTTTTGTTATATTTCAGACTTCTGTGTAATATTGGGATGCAAACTCAGAATGGAATACGTTTTAACTCTATATCTAACATGGTACAGGTGTCTTCTTTTTTAAAACTCATAACCGTGTGTGTGAGGTGTATACTTTTGTTTCAATGTGGATTTGTTTAAGACTAACATGCTGACCAGACCGGACACGTCGCGTGCGCGAGCGTTGCAAAATAAGATTTTGAAATCCATGTTATTCAATTATTGCACCCACACTGCTCGCACGCGCCAACGAGCKTCTGCGTTGCCAAGGGCTAAAATAGAAGTCATTCCTATTTCTGACGCAGATCGCGCTGCAAGTCCTGCCTCTCCCATCTCCTCATTGGTTTATAGAAGCAGGTACCCACGTGCCATCTCCTCATTGAGAGATGAGGAGAGATGACTAGAAACGATTCGGTTGACCGTTTTATGTGTGGATTAATTGTCGGAGTAGAGGACCTTGTGCATTTCAGGTAAAATAACAACTCACTGTTTATATCCCAGGACAAATTAGCTAGCAACAGCAAGCTAGCTAAATAGGACAAATTAGCTAGCATGTGCAAGCTAGCTAGCTAAATTGCCATACATGTTTAATGCTTTTCGACCTGTCCCCAAATTGATGTAATTGGTTCAGAGTTTGTTTTGATATTTTAACCTGCGTGTCGTGATCGCGTTTGTTGTGGGGGGACAAAATCATTTATGCACGATGGCGCACGTGGCGCACGATGGCGCACGATGGCGCAGCCGGTTTGGGTTCCGTGTTAGAAACACGCTGTGTGACCCTGATTTAGCCCACTGCAGTAAAAGGTTCAAAGTGACTGAAATAAATTCATTCCAAAGCCATTTAACTAGGTCACGATTAGTTGTCATCAAACCAGATGGATCATTCTCTAATAGAATAAATTATACCTGAAGTCGTCACTGCAGTTTGGAGTCTACAGAATGCAACCCTGACCTCATACACAGTATAGATGTGCTATCCTGCAGAACTCTTGAGAAAGCAAGCAAGGGCAGGCAGCTGAGACCTTGAGACAGTTATCATTATGGAGACAGGCAGCATTGACATCTCTGAGTGCAGGACTACTGAAGGTCACCGGGTGCCTATTGTACACAACACCTACTGAAAGAACCATGAATATAGCTGTTTTTCATCTTAACATCAACCTTCATGTACTGAAAAGACACCTTTGGCCAGGTGCAATGTAGGATTTACATTCACAACCATATTTGTTATTAATTCTTATAATTTAGATTACTGTATGGATTTTAAAATGATATCTATTCCATGACTCAGGGCCATACATGTCACATGGCAAAGCAATCGCGGATTCTTTGAATTGGTGTTGGCCAGATAGTTCAAAGAAGAAGTAACACAGAAGAGCTGAATGTTATCATATTTAATCATTATTCACCTCACTTTACACGAACAAAGACAAACACTAAAGAAATGGTGTTTAGAAATATAACATAGAATGTATATTGATTCTCCATCATATAGAATGCAGAACTATGTTTAGCTATATACATGCCGTTTCTATAAACAATGTTCTAAACATTATGCCTTACTGGCTTCTTTCTGGTGGTTACACATCTCTTGCTCATATCTCTGTTGCTGCAAGTGTTTCATCCAGCTATATTCTCTGGGAAGCTGAGCCTTCACCCGAAGCATTTTAGCTCCACTCGTATACAGCAGTTTTTATACTGTGAAGGCCAGCATAGACCTGGTAGGGATAGAACACACACACACACACACACACACACACACACACACACACACACACACACACACACAACACACACACACAACACACACACACACAACACACACACACACAACACACACACACACACACACACACACACACAACACACACACCCACACACACACACACACACACACACACACACAGCTTTAAAAAGACAGCTCTTAAATCCACAATCTGTAAGATATGCATATCACCAACAAAAACATTGAGCATTTTCACATGCAAATAGCCCTACATTTTGTAATTCCCCTTGAGAGCTACTTAAAAATAACATGATGTATTGCTAATACATTGTTGTTGTTGTTTTTAATTGACAATGAAAATATAAACAATGAAGTATGTCAACATGGTATCAATGCACAGTTTACAACAAAGCCATTTTAATAACACAACCAGATTCAGTTATCTTTGTCTTTACTCACCTGTTTCCCTGGTTTCACTGCAGTTGCTAGTCCAGTAGATATTTGGATGATTCAAATACTGACAGTTGTGGTAGTAACTACAGTCCATCCATGAAGCACCCAAGGACCACACTATTTCATAAAGGAGAAATGCTCCTGGTCTAAATCATGTCTGGCTAAATTGACTGCCCCCCAAGAGGTGGGCATCATGCAGGCCCAAAGTAGAGAAATCTCTGGCCAATGGATTTTCAATGGATTTAAAAAATATATATTATAAAACACTGATAATGTATAATCATATATTTACGCACATGTGCTCAGTTATTTCCTACCAGCTGGTAGTGAAGAAGTAGACCTTTCCAGGGCTTCTCCATCATTTGTTAGAGTTTAGAAAAGGTCTGCTGGTTAAATACAAACGTTTTTATTATTCTAATGTTCGAAAAGTGATTTTCTTCCAAAACCACTATGATAGGCTTAAATAAGCTATTGAAAAATACTTTCATGTATATTTTTCCAAAGGCCAGGTCCTTGACTCAAATGAGACAATAAGGCCCGCTAGGGTTTCCCGGCCATGTTGAGAATCGCTGCCTGTCCTATTCTGCCTGATTCATAGATGTTTAACTGTGTTGCTATGGAGAGTCTTTACAAAGTTTGAAACGGATAGACTCTCATATAAACACATACAGTGCATTCGGAAAGTATTCAGACCCCTTCCCTTTTTCCACATTTTGTTACATTACAGCCTTATTCTAAAATAGATTTTTTTAAATTCCCTCATCAATATACACACAATACCCCATAATGACAATGCGAAAACAGGTTTTAAGAAATGTTATCAATTTTATTAAAAATAAAAAACAGAAATACCTTATTACACAAGTATTCAGACCCTTTGCTATGAGACTTGAAATTGAGCTCAGGCGCATCCTGTTTCCATCGATCATCCTTGCGATGTTTGTACAACTTGATTGGAGTCCACCTGTGGTAAATTCAATTGATTGGAGATGATTTGGAAAGGCCTGTCTACATAAGGTCCCACAGTTGACAGTGCATGTCAGAGCAAAAACCAAGCCATGAGGTCGAAGGAATTGTCCGGAGAGCTCCGAGACAGGATTGTGTCGAGGCATAGATCTGAGAAAGGGTACCAAAATTTTCTGCAGCATTGAAGGTCCCAAAGAACACAGTGATTTCCATCATTCTTAAAAGGAAGAAGTTTGGAACCACCAAGACTCTTCCTAGAGCTGGCTGCACCGCCACACTGAGCAATCGGGGGAGAAGGGCCTTGGTCAGGGAGGTGGCCAAGAGACCTGAAAATAGCTGTGCAGCAACGCTCCCCATCCAACCTGAGAGAGCTTGAGAGGATCTGCAGATAAGAATGGGAGAAACTCCCCAAATACAGGTGTGCTAAGCTTGTAGCGTCATACCCAAGAAAACTCGAGGCTGTAATCGCTGCCAAAGGTGCTTCAACAAAGTACTGAGTAAAGGGTCTGAATACTTATATAAATGGGATATTTATTTTTTTATATATACATTTGTAAAAATATCTTAAAACCTGTTTTTGCAGGTTTTAGCAATATCTTAAAACCTGTTTCGAAATTGGGTAGTGCATCATCAGTTCCTCTTTTCATGTTAGTCATTACATACTTTAACCACACGCCCACTGCCACAAACATTCCAGGAGACTGCTTTAAATTAACTGTTTATGTTACAGAATATTATAGAATAACTTAACCCAAATGAAGGAGTGTATCACAATAACAAAACAATTAATAAGACGTTTGTGTAACTCTAAACTAAATCAAAACAGAAAAATTCTAATTTGCAAAACCACACTGCCGAGTCCCTTAATGAAATGACAGACCCCAAAAACACGAGCTACTCTATTTTCTGTCACGTTACTAACAGGAAGCCCACCAAGGATTGTTTAAGATTTTTTTTCCCACTGTGTCCTGTATTGAATAAAGGGGAATTAACATAGATCTCTGGACATGTGGATGAAAAATGAATAATAACCTAATCTTTTAAATCTTCCTAAGCATTAGTGCTTGTACACTCATATGCACGTGAGACACCATACAGTCACATGTAGCCTAGCCCAGGGGTTCCCAAACGTTTTCACTCGGTGCCCCCCTTCCAGCATTGGGGAATAACCCGCACCAGCGCTGTGTGCACGCACGCACTACGTCTACTTCTATGAGCACTGGTCATGACACAAACTATTCAAACCCCTATTTTTGGTGGAGAGAATTTTGCAACTTTCAAGCTTATTTCCTGCAATTCTACATAATTTGTCAAGGGGTGCAAAGAACGTTTTGTAGTTTTAAAGCAAGTTTTCTTGCAATTCTATACATTTTGCCATGTCTAATGTGTATTCATCTGATATTTGAGTGACAAAAGAATTAAAACAATATCTATTGGCTAAAAAACCTGAATAAAAAAACATTAGCTAACATGAGCTAGTTGTTGTGGATATTTCTGACAAGTTAAAAATAAATAACATCAAATTATATTTGTCACATACAACAGGTAGACCTTACGGTGAAATGCTTACTTACAATCTCTTAACCAACGATGTAGTTATAGGAAAATACCAAAAAAATAAATTAAAATAATTAAAGAGCAGCAGTAAATAGCAATAGCGGGGATACATACAGGGGGTACCGGTACAGAGTCCATGTGTCAATGTGCGGGGGCACCGGTGTCGAGGTATTTGAGATAATTATGTACTTGCAGGTAGGATTGTCAAAGTGGCAATGCATAGATAATGACAGAGAGTAGCAGCAGCGTAGTGGGGGGGGGGGGGGGGGTGCAAATAGTCTGGGTAGCCATTGATTAGCTGTTCAGGAGTCTTATGGCTTGGGGGTGGAAGCTGCTTAGAAGCCTATTGGACCTAGACTTGGAGCTCCGGTACCGCTGCCATGCGGTAGCAGAGAGAACGGTCTATGACTAGGGTGGCTGGAGTCTTTGTCAATTTTTAGGGCTTTCCTCTGACACCACCTGGTATAGAGATCCTGGATGGCAGGAAGCTTGGCCCCGGTGATGTACTGGGCCGTACGCACTACGCTCTGCAGTGCCTTGCGGTTGGAGGCCGAGCAGTTGCCATTCCAGGCAGTGATGCAACCCGTCAGGATGCTCTCGATGGTGCCGCTGTAAAATCTTTTGAGGATCTGAGGACCCATAACAAATCTTTTCAGTCTCCTGAGGGGGAATAGGTTTTGTCGTGCCCTCTTCACGACTGTCTTGGTGTGCTTGGACCAAGTTAGTTTGTAGTTGATGTGGACGCCAAGGAACTTGAAACTCTCAACCTGCTCCACTACAGCCCCGTCGATGAGAATGGGGGCGTGCTTCGTTCTCTTTTTCCTTTGTCTTGATCACGTTGAGGGAGAGGTTGTTGTCCTTGCACCACATGGTCAGGTCTATGACCTCCTCTCTATAGGCTGTCTCATCGTTGTCGGTGATCAGGCCTACCACTGTTGCGTCATCAGCAAACTTAATGATGGTGTTGGAGTTGTGCCTAGCCGTGCAGTCATGAATGAACAGGGAGTACAGGAGGGGACTGACCACGCACTCCTGAGGGGCCCCCGTGTTGAGGATCAGCGTGGGTGTGTGTTGTTACCTACCCTTACCACCTGGGGGTGGCTCGTCAGGAAGTCTAGGATCCAGTTGCAGATGGAGCTGTTTAGTCCCAGGGTCCTTAGCTTAGTGATGAGCTTTGAGGGCACTATGGTGTTGAACACTGAGCTGTAGTCAATAAATAGCATTCTCACATAGTGTCACGCCCTGACCATAGAGAGCCCTTGGTTATTTAGGTAGCCTTTTTCCCACCTGTGTTTTGTGGGATATTGTTTTGAGTTAGTGCATGTGACACCTCTGATGTCACGGTTCATTGTTTGTTTCTTTTTTGTTTGGAAGTTTCGCGTAAATAAAGATGTGGAACTTTAATCACGCTGCGCCTTGGTCCGTCTCTCCACACAACCGTGACACATAGGTGTTCCTTTTGTCCAGGTGGGAAAGGGCAGCGTGGAGTGCAATAGAGATTGCATCATCTGTGGATCTGTTGGTGCGGTATGCAAATCGGAGTGGGTCTAGGGTTTCTGGGATAATGTTGTTGATGTGAGCCATGACCAGCCTTTCAAAGCATTTCATTGCTACAGACGTGAGTGCTACAGGTCGGTAGTCATTTAGGCAGGTTACCTTAGTGTTCTTGGGCACAGGGACTATAGTGGTCTGCTTGAAACATGTTGGTATTACAGACTCAGACAGGGAGAGGTTGAAAATGTCAGTGAAGACACTGGCCAGTTGGTCAGCGCATGCTCGGAGTATACGTCCTGGTAATCCATCTGGCCCTGCGGCCTTGTGAATGTTGACCTGTTTAAAGGTCTTACTCACATCGGCTGCGGAGAGCGTGATCACACAGTCATCCAGAACAGTTGATGCTCTCATGCATATTTCAGTGTTACTTGCCTCGAAGAGAGCATAGAAGTTATTTAGCTCGTCTGGTAGGCTCGTGTTACTGGGCAGCTCTCGGCTGTGCTTCCCTTTATAGTCTGTAATAGTTTGCTAGCGCTGCCACATCCGAGCCGGTGTAGTACGATTCGATCTAGTCCTGTATTGACGCTTTGCCTGTTTGATGGTTCATCGGAGGGCATAGCGAGATTTCTTATAAGCTTCTGAGTTAGAGWCCCGCTCCTTGAAAGCGGCAGCTCTAGCCTTTAGCTCAGTGCGAATGTTGCCTGTAATCCATGGCTTCTGGTTGGGGTATGTACATACAGTCACAGTGTGGACAATGTCCTTGATGCACTTATTGATAAAGCCAGTGACTGATGTGGTGGACTCCTCGATGCCTTCGGAAGAATCCCGGAACATATTCCAGTCTGTGATAACAAAACAGTCCTGTAGTTTAGCATTTGCTTCATCTGACCACTTTTTTTTATTGACCAAGTCACTGGTGCCTCCTGCTTAAATTTTTGCTTGTAAGCAGGAATCAGGAGGATAGTGTTATGGTCAGATTTGCCAAATGGAGGGTGAGGGAGAGCTTTGTACGCATCTCTGTGTGTGGAGTAGAGGTGGTCTAGAATTGTTTTTCCTCTGGTTACACATTTAACATGTTGATAGAAATTCGGTAAAACTGATTTAAATTTCCCTGCATTAAAGTCACTAGCCACTAGAAATGCAGCCTCTGGATGAGCGTTTTCCTGTTTGCTTATGGTGGTATACAGCTCATTTAGTGCGGTTTCAGTTCCAACCTCGCTCTGTGGTGGTATGTAGACAGCTCTTTAAGAGGAAGAAAATTCTAACATTCTTAAAAAAGGAAAGAATTTCAATTGCTATTCTACAGGAGACCCATTTATCTTCAACAAAACATGCTGAAGAGGAACTGCGTGGGCCAGGTGTATTTTTCTTATTTTATTTCCAACAAAAGAGGCACTGCCATCCTTGTAAATAAAAATGTCCCATTTAATTTTGAGCACCAAGACACAGACTCTGAATGGCGATTTATTTTGATTACAGGGGATATTCTGGGTCAACATATTGCTACTATACTTAATGTATACGGCCCAAACATAGACTCCCCCAAATGTATGTCTGACACAATTTTATTATTTAATGAACACTGCAAGGGTCTTGGGTTTATAGCAGGAAATTTGAACTGTACTTTGGATAAAATGGATAAATCATCAACTGCTCCAGTATCGAATCATATAGCCTCAAATAATCTTGGAAGCATTTGTGATTCATCTGGTTTAGTAGACATATGGAGGAAGCTAAATCCTAATGTCAGAGACTATACTTTCTACTCTAGATCCCATAATTAATATTCTAGATTGGAAAAATGTTTTATGCCCTCTACTTACATGCATGTTATTGGTTCTATAGACATTTCTGACCATGCCCCAGTGTATAAAGATATTGAAATTGGGAAAACAATCCCAAAACGAGATATTGCTTAATGATGAAGGATTCTGCTCTGTGATAAAAGATAAATAATCAAATTACTGGCTCAACAATCAACTCTCTCCTGTCTCAGCTGCAACTATTTCCCAAGTTCCTCTGATCAAGAAGCTTGGAATGGAAAAGTGGGAAAAATTGGAAGCTGAAGTAAACCATTTAGAACTTTTCCATAAACAATAACCAATCTAGGCAAACTGGAATTCACTAGCTTGTACTAAGACCAAACTCAATTATTTAGATCATATAAAGCATGTTAAAACACTTGTTTTTTACCAAGCAAAGATTTTCTGAGTTCAGTAACCGGCTGAGCCGTCTACTCGCACACCAATTTAAAAAATGACAGAATGAAAGATTGACTAAGTCTATAAGGATGGCAGATGGCTCCACTTCTTATGACCCATTCCTTATCAATAATACATTTTGCGACTTCCATAAATCTCTTTCTACTTCACAATGTACAAGATCGAATGACGAAATTACAAAATATCTGAATAAGATCATCTTATTCAGATGAGAATAGAAAAGGACTAAATGCTTCCTTTACTCCTGAAGAGGTTAGGGAAGCTATTAAGGCAATGCCTTCTGGTAAGGCACCCAGCTTAGATGGCTTCTCGGCAGAGTTCTACAAGAGGTTCTGGCCTGAGATATGCCCTATCTTCATTCCTGCTCTAAATTATATGTGTTCGAAATAGACATCATACCAGAGTCCTGGGAAACTGCATCCATTAGCCTGATACTAAAAAAGGACAAAAACCCATTAAACTGCTTTTTGTTTAGACCTATCAGTTTGCTAGGAGTTGATGTTAAAATAAATGCTAAGACACTTGCTCGCAGGATGGAGGTCCTACTTCTAAACCTCATTGAACCTGATCAGAGTGGCTTTGTCAAATCCAGATCTGGAACGGACAATGTGAGATGTGCTTTGATTATCATAAACAATCTTGGCAGAATTAAAGACCCTGCACTCATTGTCTCTCTCGATGCCGAAAAGGCCTTTGAAACTATTGTTTGCTGTATTTGAAAAAGTGAATCTGGGAGACCATTTTATTAATTTAGCAACATTACTTTATTCTGACCCATCAGCGGCAGTTAACTCAAATGGTAAACTATCAGAAAGATTTCCTATCGGTAGGGGCTGTCGTCAAGGCTGTCCTTTATCTACTGTTCTGTTCTCGTTAGTCATAGAACCACTGGCTGAGACAATAAGGTTTAGTAATAACATCAAGGGCTTCTCTGTCGGTGACGAAGAGCATAGAATTTCATTATTTTCCGATGATGTGCTTTTATACATGTCTAAACCAGAGACCTCTGTCACTGCAGTAACAGACATAATATCTGAATATGGTAACCTGTCAGGGTACAACATTTATGTAGATAAATCCATGGCTTTACCTTTGAATATTCCCTCTACAATCAACTTCGAAACGATATCTCCATTCTAATTTACTGAAACGGGCTTGAAGTACTTGGGCATATATGTTACTCCAAATCTTAAAGACCTAAATTAAAGACCAAATGATATGCCTTTGCTCACAAAGATTAAACAAGACCTGGTTAAGTGGTCAGCCCTACCAAACACTTTTTTTGTCAGGATTAATGTAGTCAGGATGAATATCCTTCCTCTGCAAAATGATATATTCCAAAATATTCCCTGCCATCTATTTCAGTCCTTTTTTTCAGAAAATGAATGCCTATATCTCTAAATATATCTGGAACAATAAGAAACCTGGAAACACATTTACAAAACAAATTAAGCCTAAGGATTTAGGAGGTGTCTCTTTGCCAAATCTGTAACTATATTACCGGTCTGGTCAAATCAAGCACACAGTTGGTGCCTAGACAGACGCCACTCACATAGGGTTGGGATGGAATCAATAGCATGTCATCCAAGAGCAATAGCTTCCTTACCATTTATTAATAGCTTTGAAAAGATCCAGGCCTTATCTGACAATTCTACAGTACATAATACACTCTTAGTTTGGAAAGGTGCAAGGAGATACTTGCAGATTCTAGACCATATATCACTCTGGTTACCGATTGCCCTTAATCCTGACTTCCCACCCAAATAAGGAGTATTGGACTTCTGGACTGGAAGACAAAGGGTATTGCTGACCTTATGCCTATTTTTACTCAGGACACTCTTAAATCTTTCCAACAGATAAAAACAGATTTTAACTTACCCCACATTTTTTTTTAAGTGCCTACAACTTAGGCAATTCATATAGCGTCGGAAGAAAGTGGATAAACAACGTTTTCAAATTACTGAAGTTGAAAAACTATTTAGGAATCCTAGTGTTTGGAGAGGTTTAATCTATGACTTATATTCTATTTTATTGAACAGAAGTGTCTCATCCTATGATGCATTCAGACATGTTTGGGAGAGAGACATTGGACATGCATTCGGTGAGGAAGGCTGGACTTCAATCTGCGGAAGGGTCTACCCCAAATGCACCTGCATAAACACACAAGAACTCAATCCCCCCACCCCCCAAAAATATCATAGAACCTACTTTACACCTGTTTGCCTTCACAGAATGTTTTCCAATGCATCACATTTATGTTTAAAATGTAAACAGTATACTGGCACCTTCATGCACATTTGGTGCTGTAGCAGAATCTGGTGTTATTGGAATGATATTCGTCTACACATCAAGAAGATCTTGGGTAGACAATTAGCTCTTTCACCAAATATCTATTTACTCTACTTTGATTGTAACATTGTGTTTGACCCTGACTCTGAACGTCTGTTCAATACCCTTGTTTACTTAGCCAAAAACATGATTTTGTTATTGTGGTCCACACCTGAAGTACCATCTGTGAGGCTGTGGCTTTCTCAGGCTTCTGCTATTCTACACCTAGAGAAACTTACCTTTGATTTACACCAGAAGTCTGATACATTTTGGAAAATCTGTTTTCCATTGTGGTCCTATGTAGAAATCCTCCCATAAAATCCCCACATTATAATTGTGATGTTTTTATTGCCTTTTGTATAACGTTTTGCTGTATCCTTATTCCATTTATTTTACTTAGTCTGTGTGGTGCACTTTGTTTGGTTGTCTATGTAAACCCTGTTAAAATAAAATAAAATAAAATAAAAATAAAAAGATAATTACAAGAGAACATTAAATACAGAAATGTCTCATTTACACAAGTATTCACACCCCTGAGTCAATACTTTGTAGAAGCACCTTTGGCAGTGCTTACAGGTATGAGTCTTTCTGGGTAAGTAGCTAAGAGCTTTCCACACCTGGATTTTTTTTWTTTTTTATTCTTCAAGCTCTGTAAAATTGGTTGTTGGTCATTGCTGGACAACCATTTCAGGTCTTGCCATAGATTTTCAAGTAGATTTAAGTCAAAACTGTAACTCGGACACTCAAGAACATTCAATGTCTTCTTGGTAAGCAACTCCAATGTAGATTTGGCCTTGTGTTTTAGGTTATAGTCCTGCTGAAAGGTGAATTAATCTGACAGTGTCTGGTGGGAAGCACACTGAACCAGGTTTGCTCTAGGATTTGGCCTATCCATTTATTTGTTGTCCTGAAAAACCTCCCAGTCCTTAACTATTACAAGCATACCAATAACATGATGCAGCCATCACTATGCTTGAAAATATGGAGAGTGATAATCAGTAATGTGTCATATTGGATTTTCCCCAAAAATAACACTGTATTCAGAACAAAAAGTAAATTGCTTTACCCATTTTTTTTGCACTATTTCTCTAGTGCCTTGTTGCAAACAAGATGCATGTTTTAGAATAGTTTTATTCTGTGCAGGCTTCCTACTTTTTACTCTGTCAATTAGGTTAGTATTGTGGAGTAACTACAATATTGTTGATTCATCCTGTTTTCTCCTATCATAGCCATTAATCTCTGTAACTGTTTCAAATCACCTTTGGCCACATGGTGAACTCTCTGAGTGGTTTCCTTCCTCTCCGGCAACTGAGTTAGCAAGGACGCCTGTATCTTTGTAGTAACTGGGTGTATTGATACATCATCCATAGTGTAATTAATAACTTCACCATGCTCAAAGGGATATTCAATGTCTATTTTTTTTTTTACATTTGTACACATCTACCAATAGTTGCCCTTCTTTGTGAGACATTGGAAAACCTCTCTGGTCTTTGTGGTTGAATCTGTGTTTGAAATTCACTGCTTGACTGAGAGACCTTACAGATAATTGTATGTGTGGGGTACAGAGATGAGGTAGTCATTCAAAAATCATGTTAAATACTATTATTCCTCAAAGAGTGAGTCCATGCAACTTATTATGTGACTTGTTAAGCAAATGTTTACTCCTGAATTTATTTAGGCTTGGCATAAAAAGGGGTTTGAATGCTTATTGACTCAAGACATTTCAACTTTTCATTTTTAATTAATTTGTAAAAATTTCTAAAACATAATTGCACTTTGACATTATGGGGTATTATTGTGTGTAGGTCATTGACAAAACATGTACACTTTAATCTATTTAAATTCAGGCTGTAACACGAAAAAAAAATGGGGAAAAGGTCAAGAGGTGTGAATACTTTCTGAAGACACTGTAAGGTGTTATAAACCCTTATGTTGTAAAATGCACAATGAGGCATCTGAGAACCAGTCAGTCATCATATCAAAAAGGTATGTTTCCACCACTGCATCTCCATCAATGATGTATATAAACATTGGTCTCCATACTAGGTTACTCATTAGTCTTTAACACAGTGAATCGCCTTTATGTGCTTCAATGTGATACCCTTAAATCAAAGCTAACAAAAGTAAGCTATTTGTTACTAGCGCCAACTCTACTGGCCGGTTGTCCTGGCTATAAAAGTATATGATGCTGCAAAATAGCTTAAACTGATGGATGGTATTGGTAACCTATGGCTGAATGAATCCAACATCAATACAAATGATATGGACTCGGAGGCTTTCTGCAGAGAGGTTGTTAGAACAAGCAGTTTTTATTGTTGCTTATTTGTGCCTAAATAGCCCCCCCTGGATGTAATCATTTGTGTGAGCAGGGCACCATTGCTCTGAGATGATGATGATGATGAGGAGGAGGAGGAAGTTGATGATGGTTTCACAGTGAAATGTCCTTTTTAATATAATAATCAATAACTTTACACTGGTCAGTTTCCAGGAATTACTTTATCCAATTCCACCCCTGAACACATAGGCAACTATCTATCAAAATATGATATTCACAATCAACCTCTAAATTCCACCAACGTATTGACAATTGCATGTTGTAATTGCCCTTTAAATGTCCTCGGTGCTACAATAATCAAAAATATCAATCAATTTCATGCATATGGCAATCAATGATATGGAAAATGTTGAAACTATGTTCGTTAAAATTCCTTTCATAATCCAATTGCGCCACACTGTGGAGTCTCTCTCTCTCTCTCTCTCTCTCTCTCTTTTAATGAGAGTGCATAATTGGTTTTATTTTCAAAAGTGCAATATAATATTGGAATGCATGTCATTGAAATATTGTAGGCTACACCAAGCTTGTCTTTGTTTCTAATTCAACCAATTTTTAATAAGCCCATGATTGTTATTTTTAAAAGGCACCATAATGATCAATAAGTAAAATAATATTCAAATGTAGTAAATTATAATGATAATACTGCCTATTCGTTTTGAGGACAAGGGCTCAATGTAGATCCAAACTATAGACCTCTACTTCCATCTGGTGGCAACTAGGTGTAACGGTTATATTTCCTATTTTTTCCTCTCTCGCTCGCTTTCTCTCTCTCTTTAATATCTGCAATGTGCCACGGCGGTAGGCGAATCTAATCTGGATCTTCTTTAAGGCAATAAAACTAGATTGCTTCCTTTAAATGAAAGCTCCGCTTATTATAGCTTTGAAATCCTCGTTTATTTGGAGATGTACACGATCCAGAATGATTTATGTCGAGGTTCAAACGGTCAGGATGACGAAGACCCACACAGTCCCAAGTGCATATTTCCTGAAGTATTCTATTCTAAAGCATATAATAGCATTATCCACGGGGTGAGCTACGGTGCACACACCGATATGTTTGTTTTAATGTTGTTGAGTTTCTTAGTGCATCCTAAAGCAATTTCAGATAAACATAGCGCTTATACTGTTCTGGCATTGAAAAGCTGCATTACCTCGTGTATTAATCAGGATATAAGAACCAAAGTTGGATGCCAAGGTGCATGTGCATCATGGATAATATTTCTACCTGGGTTTGAGGTGTGCGTGCACACTTCCATATAAAAAAACAACATAATGTGATGAACCTTGAACATATGCAATAGTAACTTTTGCCATCAAAAGATAAGATTGTGCATGCTCTTGGGAATGAGTAATCGCCTTGATAATAATGCCCTCTCTGACATAGAACAAAAAACAACAACAAATGTGTCTAATGCTGAATCTTGGTGAGCTATGTCCTATTAGTCATTATTATCGAGAATAATTCGCTTTTTGTCTGCATGGAGACCTGTCTTTATTATATTAAATTCTTATCCCAAGGTCAAGGGCAACAAACAAAATTAATAAATAAACAAGGAAGCCTATAGTTATCGTTGAAATACATTTAGGCCTGATTCCGACTAGATTTACAAGAACAAATTTAAATTCAGAACCAATATCCCTTGCTCTCTCTTATCTATTTGTTGGCCTATTGTATTCATAGTATAGTCATTGTTGAAAACTACACGTTTATACTCTAAAAACTAGTCCTGTAAGTGTTTTAAAATGCCCATATAAGATGATAATTACGCATTCATAGTCTATAACGTGTCTTCAAGTGAATGGAAACGTCTGGAAAATTAAACGGATAAAGCTCAGGGAAATTATTATTTCATGCAGATTCCAGAATTCCTAAATGTCTTGTCTCGTGTCATGGTATATAAATCAAGTCAGATATTTTCCATGGAGATCAGAAATATGCTGTCCATGACACTGATACAAAGCTAACAGGAAATAAGACTGCTCGAAATTAGGAGTTTTAAAATAGTTTTGCTGCCCAGTGACCACACACTTTTGGGGACAGACAATACTCACTCTTTGAGCTGGGAGGATCGAGGGAAACGAGAGAGAGAGAAAGAGAAATGAGAGGGCTGTTGTTAGCGTAGCTCTATCGAGGAAGAAGGACCCCCTGTTATCTGTGAATGTGGGTTCTTTTTCCCAGAATAGATATAGCACGAATTTTTAATTCGTTTTTCTTTTAGACAACAATGCTTTATTTGAGAGCTGGACACAATTTGGGTTTTGTGAGGGATCCTTTTCTCCTTGCCGGAGCCCAGCTGTCCATATGGGATACAACGTGTACAACAAGGATCACAATGGCACTAACTGACAGGCACGACAAAAAACCAAGGATACATCTCCCTGACTCCGGGATGCACTGGTCAAGATAAAGGAATTGAATAGCACCAAGAAACTTTGACAGGCTCTCTATCCACACACTGTCTGCACTTCCACTCTGGATCCTCGTTAATATGCACGCCTCTAACATCCACGACAACTGGCCCTACGCCTTTGTGTGCTTTTTGTGTGGTGTACTGTATATTGTGCAACGATAGACTGCACAAAACTGCCTCGTCACAGTGCTAAATCTCTGGCCATCGGGGTTAGGGCCAGACAGAAATCAACATGTTTTATTGACTTAAGTAGACTCAAATGATGTCAGCGCTCTTACGCAGGTTGCTAGAGCGATGGGTGTTTTTAGGATGTATTATTGTAGCCTACTTGTATAGTCTAGTTGTATAGTAGCCTAACATTAGTGTCATATTTTTACATCAAGCTGTTATTTCACTCGAGGGTATAGGCGTATAGCCAAATGAAAGCAACAATAATCTAGAAAAAAATGATGTTATAAATGAAAATCAACTGCTATAAATTGTACTTCCATTTATTTATCATTCCCACTTCCACACGTCTGCGATCAAAATTGTAGCACCATGGGTAAGGAGCCCAATGGTGCTGTATGAAATCGAAACTATTAGCCTATAGGTCATTGAAGGATGGCTATTTCCATTGAAAAACTATTTTTATAGCCTATAAACAACAACTTAATTGTGAATAAAGAATGTGATACAACACCGCCATTAGCTTGTAGTAATACTATTACATAGTTAATAGAGCAACGAATAATATCAGGGAATACGTCAGCAGCACAGCTTGCAAATGTAAACATTGTAGCCTCTCTGAAGAAAACAAATTGAGTCTCTGTAGACTGGACCAAAAGCAGTGGCCCCTTGAGATAGGATTCTGTAAATAATTAGCAATTGGTGTCAATTTAGCTGTTTGTTCAATGATAGTGAGGGCGGCTCTAGCATCTGTTCTATAAGATCTCGGTGCTGGGTCAAAAACAATGCAGTTAAGATTTTGCCAAAGGTAATCATATTTACCCAACTTACTAAATTGGGTCTGATAATCACAATGCGCTCTGTGATTCACTTGGGACCCATTGGGTTATTGTGTCGACTACTTTGGTACACTGTTTAAGATAGCTATTTTGGATACACATCCACAGCCCATCCATCCATAGGCCTGCATCTACAAAAAGCTAAAGCATAAGCTAACATAGAACAAGGGATATTGAAGACTACGTAACTTGATTGATATTCCTTTCACGGGTTGTGTTTGTTTGACAACAACGACGAGCGTAAAACCGTGCGTAAAATTATAACGTCTTTGCATTAAATCCGTTTTTAAAATATAGGCCTACCACTTCACACCCCAATCCGAGAGGAGTTCGAGACCTTGAAAATGAGAGCTTTTGACTCAAAAGCTTCTTAGCTGAAGAAGCCCTCTTATATTAGGCTAAGTGAGTGGATTTTAGCCCCATTTCACAAGTGACTTTAGCCTCCTTATTACTGACGTGTCCAAATTCAGAACATTTAGACGGATTAATTTAGGTTAAAAAATCAATAATTTAAGTGCGCGAAACATAAATTCACCTGCTTTCTGTGCCACTTTACAAAACACGTATAGGCTGCCATGCATCACATGAACAATGTTTAGCTTATGTATTCAATAAATCAAATAGGACGTATTAAGACACGCAAACCAAAACGTAATTTCTGAAACACAGCATTTTATTAAAATCCTTATAAAAATTGGGATATTTCCCCATCAGCGCGCGATTTAACTGTTATTCACATAATAATATGGGCTCTGTTAGACAGTCATGACAATTACGCCAGAAATTCTTCCTCCTTTTTGAATTGGAAATATGTATATCTCCACGTATACGATCCTGACATGTTTCTAGGTTGCAAACAATTACCACAAAGTATTTACAAAAAACAAAAACAAAGGGGAAAAAGCTAAAAGTTGCCAATGTTTATTCATGGCCATAAATATTTTCGGTCCATTGTAAAAGAAGCAAGAAATAAAATATTCCATAATTATAAAGTGGTTTTGCACGTGCTTATAACACGAAGGACAAAAATAAAACATATCTACAACACACAAACATACTGTACAAAATTTCACAAGAGCATTGACATTCTTAAATCTCGGGAGAGGCTGGACCCAGTTCTCTTAACGAAAACATGTAAACACGGCGCACATATTAGCCCCGAAAAAATGGTAGATATGGGTCAAGCTGCAAAATGAAAAGTCTTTATTTTCTAGTGAAATCCCTATCGTGCTCCTAAACGGCAGCCCCGTCAGTCTCAACTAGTTCACCAAGTCCACTGTTGCGTTTGCACCAAGTGATGTGCTGAAGGGAATTGTGGCGTGGTGGCGGCGCAGTACTGAGCATTATATTGCATTTGATGAAGGGTCTGGGCGCTATACGCCGAGAGGGGGAATCCAGCCTGAAAAGTGGCCGCCAAGTCCTGAGCTTTAAGAGTATGACAAGGCTTTCCATCCCTGACTAAGACAGGCACGGCCACCCGCCGGGGAGAGGGGAGATGGGTCACTTCCATACCTTTTTCAGCGCGCGCTCTCTTCATTTTGTACCGATGATTCTGGAACCAAATTTTCACTTGAGTTGGTGTCAGGCGAATCAAACTCGCGAGGTGTTCTCTCTCTGGCGCGGATAGGTATCTCTGTTGCCTAAATCGACGCTCAAGTTCGTACGTCTGTGCCTTGGAAAACAGCACTCTTCTTTTTCGCTTCTTACCGGAGTCGCTGCCGTTGCTTGACGTTTCCTTGTCATTGTCTGGCGATTCGTCCGCAGAGGGTTCTGGGGACTTGGCTGAGTCTTGAGAACTTGCTGAAAGACCATGCACTGCGTGGGAGAGACAAAATACAACGGTTAAAATGGTTTTCTCGACTGAAATACACCTGCCAAGCACACATGGAAATGTTAGGCTGCTACATGTAAAATAAATTTTTCAAAGCATGTTAAATTAACGCATTTCGTTTGTACAGACAAAATACAATGTTATTCGTTTTTTTGTGTGTAATACACAGGGTCAAATTTCTGAAGTCTATTTTATGTGTCTTTATAGTTCGTTTGTACAGCCAAAATACAATGTTAGTCGTTTTTTATGTTGGGACACACAATATTGATTCCCATCAGTCCCCAAAGAAAGTGAATCACTGAAGCAGCAACACCATGCACTGTCTGCCTACAAATCTTCATCATGCAAAAAATGTACATTTCTGATGTCGATTTTATGTGGCTTTATATTCTAAAAACGTTTAGAGTCACTAGAGCACATGTAAACATTAAATGATTTTAATGGTGGTAACGCCTTAAGACGAGCGCAGCAATGCATGGCGAATATAGATGAATGCTGCACATCATTCAAGGGCACCATTGAGCCCAGACACGACGGAATAAAGATTATGCATTCCATCAAGTATAGATTTGATAACATATATATGATGCGTTCTCACTCAGAAAACAGGCAGATAAAAGTATTAACTTTTAAGTGCATTGCAAATGAATTTACGATTCTTAAAGAGTTGACTACTTACGTGAATATTGGATAGTGTCTGTGGTGGCAAGCCATCTTGTGTAAGGATTGTCACTACTATCATAAAAGCGGTTCTTTATAGGCAGATTTTGAACGTTTTCTAGCGGACTTTGTACCAAAACTCCAGTGGGTTTTGTCGTCTCCGATCCCTCGTTATCTTCCTCCGGTCCAGTGATAGATCCTTCTTCATCATTCGTGTCAGGGAGGTCCAAAATGTCCTTCACAGAAAAGCCCGTCTTTGTGTTGGTCAACGACATATTCTGGGGAAATGTATGCTGGAAATTTGCTGCACCAGTTTGGCAATCCGCTGCTTTAAAACACAAAACACAATCGCAGTTCAGAAAAAAATTATATCTCAGTGCTGTTTTACCTTGAACTATTAAAAGAAAATCATGAGCCTCTGTCGATAACCATTGCCTATCCAAGTAGTAGAGGAATCAGTTCTGTAAGTCCAGGAAGAATGCCAAAGTGGCTGAAGTGCTATATCTGTCTCATTGATACTGTGCTACTGCTGGGTGCTACGGAGAAATAAGCCATTACCGGTCCGATCAGCCCATATAAGGTTGGTCTCAACAGATGAACCTGCAGTGAAAAAGCATTAAAAACGCAAAAGGTTGGCCACGTGTGGGCGGGTCTTGGGAGTCAAGTGGATGAAGACAGTGTTTGCAGATGTGAAATTGTGGGTTTTGGGGAGATCCGAGCCTCTACCATTGGTGCTTCAGAACATGATGAGTGGTATAACGTGTCAATTAATTACAAAGATGGGAAGGGCCTTTTTTTACACCCTATTTACATACAAAGGACTTCCAAGTAGCTTTACACTCCGAATACTTGAACGCGAGTTTTAACAAATTGCTCCTGAAAAAGCTTTTGCATTATAGGCTTCTCTCCACATATATAAAATATTGAATCAATAGGAAAACTGCGTTTTGGCGGTTGTTCCAAAACTGTGGTCTGGATGCCCGTTCGATAGCATCGATATCATAATTTCTCTCCTGAATAATTTTTTTTAATGAATTTTCAACACTAATTCATGTAAAACATTTGAGTCAATATTTTGGTTCAGACTTAGGGGCTTAAGATCGGATTCAATTTGTTTGGAAAACACTGATCGGACCCAAAAAGATAAATGATAACCGACTGATAATAATAATGGTGAACAGCCTATAAGGAAATACATTTATATTAATACTCATCATAATAATAATGTAACATAAGCCTATGAATAATAGCAGCGTTTTAGCCGAAATGAAGAATTATTTTTTTATAGGCTGTTTAGGACTATATCATAATCTTAACAATTATGGTTTTTAACCTACTATATTAAATTGAACAGAACAGGTTCTCACAGCATTTTTGTATATTTTTGTACACATTTCTCCAATTCCATTATTCTTATGAAATGTATTCTATGTGCGTTTTCCCCCAGAACGTAGCAGAGTAGCCTATTGTCTGCTCCTTCAACGTGCTTTATAAGTGCTACGTCGTCACCTCTTTTGTAGAAAGCGAAGTATTATTGCAGATTACTTTATTTTTCCTCCCTTCAATGATCTTTTTTAGCTTCCACTGCTTCTGCTGTTGCCCCTCTGCCTACTATCTAGTATGTGATGTGGGTGACAATGTTGCACTTTTCTAGCAACTCCTCTGCGCATCCTGGGTGGTCGGACCCGGGCAAACACAAATACAAACCGACTGCTAAGCTGCAGACAATGGGGGAAATGTAGACAAATGTCCGGCTCCTGTTGGAAGCTTTTGTCCGGGTGTAGTTTTTGCATTTATTTCAGGGGCGAAATAATGGATGATTGACGCCCCTGTACAATGCTTTCTAACTGTTTGGAATAAATCTGAGGTTGTTCCTAGTTGTCATGGTATTCAACTGCTTTCAATGGACTATCTCTTCACTCAATCCTGAATCCTTCGACAAAATTAAGGAAAGTCCTTCATTTTAGCGCACACGGATACACGTACACTCTCCTTATCCTTCGCCCTCTCACAAACTAGGAAGGTGTCAAAACATCTTCTCCAGTGCCTAAATATGCCATTTACTTTACTGGCTCAATAAATACAGTGGGCTACAAAGTGGGGTACCCTCTCGCCCACAGAGGCAATTTTCACGGAGGAAAGCCCGTTCTTCCACAGTTTGAAATAGGCCTACAAAAGATTTGTATGATAATATCAACATTATTACTTTTATTATTATTATTATGATTATTATTTTGTTGTTATTATTATTATTATTGGTCCTCATCAACATGACGCTAGGTCTGTTTTCCTTCTCTCACCGAGCTAGCACTTCACCTAGCTAAATATTTCACCAGAGGAGAGTTTTGGCAGCTAGAATTAATTACACTGTCTCAACCAGTTACAATGGTTCTAATGAACAGAACGGGGTTTGAGCAAAGTCGAGCCGTGACATAGCAAGACATCTCATCAATAGACTTCATTCAATATTGAGCAGTTCCTTCATTTTAAGAGTCATTTTTATGTTCCGCAAACTTGAAGTTTATGCATTATTTATAGTCATGCTAGGCTATAGGCTTACCGGCGTTGTCATTGCGCTTGGCCATGATTCTTGATGGCAAAATGAGAGAGCACGCTGGTGTTGGTGGTAGGAGCACACGAGCGCGGTCTGTGGGCAGTTATTGGGGATGTATTTGAACAATTGAACTGAGGGTTTCGGCAAGAAGAGGTAAATGTGCACAGGATAAGTGGCCGTACTTCACTTCGAGAGCCATCTCCTTGTGTTTACCTGTTTACTTTCACAGGTAACTCAAACAGGCCGCTTGCCTTTTCACTCGGACTATGGGCAGTGCATGGCAGTGTTTAGCAAAGCAGGTTCAGTTAATATGACTGGACCGATTCCTGGCAATAAGTGCCTCATAATAAGTATATGCACCATCCAACCAGCCCACTGCACGAAGTGAGCTTAATTTACTGAAGCTTATTAAATGAATTAATAGGCTACATATTTGATATGAATATGTTATTACTATGGCTATATCATTTCACACTGAAAAATAAAATAAAAAGCACACTAATTGCTATGATAACAGTAGCCTACTAGAAGGCCTAATGATAGGCGTATTCACAGCAATCCAAATAATAACAATAATAATAATAATAATGTAATAAATAATCTCTCTTGTTATATTTAACTCGGAAAACTACGTAAACTGAGGATGACAACACCACGTCATTCCCTGCTGCTAGAAGGTCTTAGGCTCAGCGTTGAAGGGGGTGGGTGAGTGAGCGCATCTTCTGGTGGGTATCGGACCCAATAATGATCGGAGAGGGAGAGTGCTGATGAGCAGAATAACTGCTCATTGCCACAGATGTACCAAGATGCAACATTGACTATTGTTTTAAATTGGTGCTCTACAAACAAATAGAGCTCGAGCTCTGCGGAGGATATGCGAGGCTTGTTGCTTGCATTTACCGTCCAGTTGTCGCTAAAGGCATGGACACACTCTAAACAATAATACACTCTAAACAATGCATTTTGAATTCACATGGGAATTCCTAGGTATTTTATCACTTGTTGTGTGTGTAACTAAAACTGGAGCATGCATAAAGGTATGTAATAGTCGGGTGATATAAATAATGAGTCTATACTCCACCGAAAAAAATACTGTTGGATTAGTTAGTGTTTTATAAGAATACGTGATAGAGCGCTAAGTGCTGTAAACAGATTATTTTATAAGACGGTTCTCTTACTTAAAATTGATCAAATACAATACCAAACTAGGCTACTGCAGAAACATGCATTATCCATCAGCACATAATTCATTTTCAAATTAATCAAACAAGCCTTCGGGAGAATAGATAGTTCTCACCCAAATTGCTGTTCACAAATGAAGGAAGAAAGACCTTTTATACAGTTGATCAAATACGTATTCAGATTGAATACCTTAAGAATGCTCCAGGACGATGTATAATATCGTTGATCATTCCTTTTTGTAATCGCTGAATTTCAGTGTGTTTCGATGCCTCAGGCTGGCGTTTAGGCTTTGTAAAAGGTAACCCCGTTTTCCTCGAGGTGCTCATGATGAATGTATAAAGTGACAAGACCGATTTTCCCCTCTATGATTAAAAGGCTATATATAATATGCAGGTAAAAGTATGTCCGCTTTATTTATGGGACTAAGCCATGGCCCGGGGAGGTTGGCCCGAGGCACAAATCATTTGGAGCGGTTTGGTTCCAGAAATCCAAGCACCTTTTGCTGGCGGGCAAACCCAATGCCTTTATTCGTCTCCCTTCTTCTAATGATTAAACATGTCACAATGAGATTAGTGCTGCGCCCGTGCCCGGAGGAGATGCCTTCATTTGTTATACCACCAGTGTATTTGTAACGTTGAATTTCATGCTGCACTGTCTGTTAGTGAGCCAGGCCTTTATCGGCTTCTCTGAGACCAATTGCTAAACGGTTTATTATTTTTAATCACTTCCCCCTTTCAATCGCTAACCGAGAAGAACAATTTGTTTGTCTCTGCGACCTGCTTGAAATTAATCATACGAGAAGTTGACTCTTTGTGCATGCATTCACCCTACAAATACGATTACATTTTCTCAAACAATTCGCAACACCTATACCAATAAGCAAATAGCTCTGGAGTCACTAATAGAACATACACATTCTGACAGTGTTCTTATGCAGGAGTGTTACTTTGGCACTGGAGAGACATCTGTAATACTCCAGCGGCCTCTACTGACCAAGCAGGGAAATGACAGGAAAAGAAAACACCCACGTCAGATGCAGGCCTGTGTTAAACGTTGCTCTCTCAAATTTGACTCAGAAGCAATACTTATTTCACTCAAGAATATATATTGTCTTCACGTTTTAATGTTAACTATTGCATTGATTTGACCATAGTAAAATACTTACAGTATTTATTTTACCATATGACGCGCAGGCTGTCATGAAGGGAAGACAACAAGCAGGCACAGTTACAGTGCACACTATATTGATTTAACTATTCTTTTAGTTTTATATATGGAGGCATTGAAAGTTACATGTAGATGGGATGTGTGCACAGTAACTGTCATAGTAAAGCCACGTGTGCGTAAAATCATCAACAACCAATGTTCCAATACTGACAAAAAACATTGTTGTGATACACATGCAAGTCTAGGAATATAACAAATGCAGTATGCATTAAAAAAAAGTTATAAACACATGGACATGTAAGCTATGGCACCCTTGACTTGTTAGGAAAAGGTAGGAAGCAGGCCTACACGCACAAACAAACACAAAAATAAGCAGTATTATTCTACAGCACCTACAGTGCACAGTAGCTTAACTGAGTGATTTACAGCTAAAGTACTTAATTGAAACAATAACAAGACAGTTTACCTCGCCTCTGTTATGGTAAAAAAATAGCATGTATAGGTTAAATTCTTCATGGGTATATAATTCATTTATAAGTTTAAAAAAAATGGATGTAGCAAATAATGATTCTAGCTTTAAACTATCATAGGCATATTGCGCTCACCTGGTGATTGATGACTGGAAGGGGCTGAGTGGTGTAGCCGGCGTTAAAACAGCGCGTGCTCACTGAAATATCTCCAAATGGGAGTCAGCAGTGCGTGCAGAGATAAGCCTGATGCGGGTTATATACCCAGAAAGCAAGTGGCCCTCTTCTGATGTGGTCCAAGTAAGTTTGCATAGCTGGCAAAGGTGCTCTGCTCTTACTGAATAGCTGACATTGCATGATGTTTGTTTTCCCCCTTGCTATGACGTGAGACAAAATATTGTCCATATGTTCATTGGCAACAAACTGGTCATGAGAGCAAACACGGCTCCTTCTTGATGGTACTTGTAACTGAGCCAACCAGACTTTCTCGTTCAGGTTGCTTTTTGTGCCACTAAATCTCGTGATGTTTTAAGATTTTGCTCACATATTTATATGTGAAACTTAGATCTTTAAAACGGAAATTGAGCCCGGGAGTTTGTCTGTTCTTTAGAACATGGCTCGTAGCCAAGTCGTTGTGCAGAAGGGTCTCTAATACATCGCTTGGTAACCAAGAAGCAACAATGCCGAGTGACCAGATGTGGCATGTTATCCATGCGACACCCCCGTTTACATTTGATACAAGGATACAATGATTGATAGCGAAAGGCTCTATGATTCTTTGCAATTGTAAGCCATTCTCTCAATGATGCAATTTACACACAGTTGTAGTCTAATAGGCCTAACTAAATAACACAATATATGCACACTGGTTGATTCGACCTATATCTAATGCAACAAGCGTGGAAATGAAGAAGAAAATATGTATATGTTTTACAGGTTATGCATTATATCAATCAATCGAAACGTATAGGCAAAAAATGTAATGTATATCTCTATTTAGCTTTATAGCGTTAATGTTCAACGTTATGGTGAGGCTTGCTATCACGCCAATTAGGACTAAATATACATTTACAATACAAATACAATAATAATTTAAATAATAATAATATAATTAATCTATAAATATAATATAAAATAGCCTACACATTTTGTTCCTAAATATTATTCATATTTTTGAGCACCATGCCAGTCATTATGCTACATGCTGCTATCCATAGGCTACAGTAAGCAATTTCTCACCCGATAACAGTGATAATCTCAGCAATTTAACTGTACATTTTCATTATACACTACCGTGGGATTTTACAACGACATGATGTAGACTATATAAAGTGTTCAATATTTCGGAACGAGGGATAGGCTACGTTCACTGTTGTCGAAGGTTTGTCAGTAATCATGCACGTTTGGTGATAATATTCATATGCAACTTGTAAACATAGCTACAAGTCTGACATTTGTATATGACTCAAGAATCATAGCAAATAAATGAAAATAGCATATTTTAGCTGGATATAGAAGACTATTCATAACACAGCAGCAGTAAGAATTACAGTTTTACAAAGTATGTCTCCAACTGAGCATGCAAAACATTTAGTCTGGATAAAAACCTTTATGTTTTATTATTTTAAATTCAAATAAGATATCTACACATAAACAACTACATTATGACGTTTTTCATCATATTAAGACCAGAATTACTAGACATTCTGTAATTTCGATATGGGCTGGATCTCAAATAATATTTGATTATCCTCTGTTACATATTGCAGGAAATGAGAAATGTCTTTAATTCAGAAAACTTCCCAGATTGTAGCAACAGGACTACTAAGTACATCTATGTGTGGTTGTAAGGATGAGGTGGGGATGCCAATGATTGCTGTGAAGAAAGATATATGAAGCAAACATCAGCTGTGGTATTGTGACAGGGGGGTGGACAACTTGAATCAAGCCACAGTGATTTTATTGTGGGCAGTTTGGAATTTTTACATGATAATAATGGTGTTGCCTAGTACTGCAGGAGAGACCATCAATCAATACAGAATACATTACTGATGTTTTTTGTGCACATCCACTTTACTGCTGAAAGACTGAGATTATCCTTCCTGCTATCACTATGTTCAAGAGTATAGCTAAGACGTAGGGAATACAAATATAAACATTGGCCTCATTCCACTTTTCAAATTCCACATTAAGCCAAAGTAGTTAGTTAGAGTTTGACTGTATTCATAGGTCCCGAGGAATGAGAAATACCTTCCACTCAACCGCACTGTGAATCCTCTTGTGCTGCTTCAGATTCATCAAAAGTGCTCTGGAGACTAAATACAAGACCTCCTGAACAAGGATGCGTAAAATAGGCCCAGCGGTCAAGCTACTATCAATCCCTGGTCTGAAGCCCGATGACTAAGACACTTCAGATGTGGTCAACCGCCATATAAAAACACCGAAGGCACGGCATTCTCAAATCAATCAGTTTATGTTTGAATATATCGACCACTCGAGGAGAGCTGAGAGAGGAGCTTCTCGAGTCACAAATACCAGGGGAAATTGGGTTGATTTTCACGGGAAGATTCACTTTCGGTAAAAATGTTTAATTAACACGAGGGCACACTTGTGTGGTTTTGTGTGAGCCCTGCAGAGCGGCTGAGACTCCTGGTATGGGAGTAGTTAATATACATGACCTTTGGTTCGTATCATAGACAGCCCTCTCCTATTAAAAGGTACAGCCATTTTTCCTCATGCACTCAGAGAGCGTGAGGCACTAGTAGTCCTAGGCCTGTGTGCTAGGCCTGATGAATGGAAGTCTTTGGTCCACTAAGAGCTGAGAGGGAATGTAGAAATAAAAGCCTTGTTTTGCTCAGGCTCAGACAAAAGTGCCTGGTTCTAAAGATTGGAGGATACTATCATTTCTTGTGTGGTGATGGCACATTGTGCAGAGAGGGGAGCTGTGGAGTGCTGGGTGGTGGGTCTTAAACATTCCGGCTTCTCACAATTCCTCTTGGAAAGGGAAAGGTAAGGAGATGAGGGCTGGAGAGAGGCTTAGTGGTAAGATGTTTCCAAATAAATTAATTTCAACTGTTATGATATCATAGGAATTGCAAAAATCTTAATATATCACACGAAATGGATGACGTAGTACACAAAAAACAGGGACACATTTTGTCTTGTGAAATTATACAAAGTTATTTAACTAATGTCACCAAACTCAAAATGAAGAATGTTTCTGTTTTACTCCGATACTTAACCATAAATTAACTATTTGCCCATCCAGTCATATACTGAACTGAAAAAGGCAACATTAAGCAACACTTATTATCAATCAATCAATCAATCAAKTTTATTTTATATAGCCCTTCGTACATCAGCTAATATCTCGAAGTGCTGTACAGAAACCCAGCCTAAAACCCCAAACAGCAAGCAATGCAGGTGTAGAAGCACGGTGGCTAGGAAAAACTCCCTAGAAAGGCCAAAACCTAGGAAGAAACCTAGAGAGGAACCAGGCTATGAGGGGTGGCCAGTCCTCTTCTGGCTGTGCGGTGGGAGATTATAACAGAACATGCCAAGATGTTCAAAATGTTCATAAATGACAAGCATGGTCAAATAATAAATCAGGAATAAATGTCAGTTGGCTTTTCATAGCCGATAATTAAGAGTTGAAAAAGCAGGTCTGGGACAGGTAGGGGTTCATAACCGCAGGCAGACAAGTTTGAAACTGGGCAGCAGCAAGGCCAGGTGGACTGGGGACAGCAAGGAGTCATCATGTCCGGTAGTCCTGACGTATGGTCCTAGGGCTCAGTTCTCAGAGAGAGAGAAAGAAAGAGAGAAGGACCTGACCTACTAGGTGAAAATTCATTAACGCTGTAATTGACTTGGATGAAAACTAATTGAATGGTGCAAACCATCTTTTTGACCAGTGATCAATGGAAAGAGGAGCAAAACATTTACAGTGGAATGTTGAGTATGCTTCCAAGATTTGCTACATGATAACTGCTGAAATGCCTTCCAATGAATATACTAACACATAAAAGCTCTCAAAAGATGTCCACCAATTGTTCGACAGGGACAGAAGCAAGCAGACTGTCTGAGATCTGATGGTATCGCAGAGCAGTTATGAACATTTTCCACTATCATGATTCCCCACTGTTTTCCATTGATTCCAATAATGAAGATGTGAGGTGTGTGTGTGTATGTGTGGGGGGAGGGGTGGTTTAGAGGAAAATGCACTAAAGGAATGGAGAGAGTGGTTTCAGAGAGGTTTCCATTGATGGTAACAATCCATAGCCTCGGCCAAGGCCGGATCCATCCCAGGTAAGTGAGTCAGTCCTTGGTTGCACACTCCAGCCCTCAAGGACTGCTTTAGAGCCTCTATTTCAAAAGCTGTCCAGCGGTAAAAGATGATGTTTGCCTCATCCCTATACGTTCATAGTGAAATAGCAGAGAGAGGAAGCTCATACAGTACTGTTGTATAGCTACATTCATAAACCTAGATAATGTATGGAAAACATGGACTGCTGTTGATCAAAGGACAAGTATTTGTAGCAGAGGAGTCTGGTTCCAGTTTAGTTTACAGTGTAATCATTTAGCAGACGCTCTTATCCAGAGTGACTTACAGGAGCAATTAGGGTTAAGTGCCTTGCTCAAGGGCACATTGACACAGTTTTCACCTAGTCAGCTTGGGGATTYGAACCAGCGATCTTTCGGTTACTGGCCCGACGTGGTAAACCACTAGTCTACTTGCTGGTAGGACGAGCTATAGGAGGATGGATTAATTGTAATGGCTGGAATGGAATTAATGGAATGGAGTCAAACGTGGTTTCAATATGTTTGATGTGTTTGATACCGTTCCATATATTCCATTCCAACCATTACAATGAGCCAGTCCTATAGCTCCTCGCACCAGCCTCCTCTGACATGTACAATATCAGAAGGACCATTCACAAAAGATGGCCTAATGGAAATAAGTCTACATACAATGGTTCTACATACAACGATAAACTCTGGATGTGAAAAGATGGTTGAATGTGGTTGTTGAGGTTAATTTCAGTTTAAATTAGATTCATTTGTGACGATTGTTTGACATCATTATAACAGCACCACTCTTAGCATTTGCACTTTCAACTAGTGCCTTTGGTTAAACCAACTTGTTTCATTTCATGACACATTTACATGACTTGAATTTATAGTTGATATAAAGAGTCTTCCTATTATGCCATGTGTCCTTCATATCCAGTTTATTTTAAAACGACATTTGAAACCAYCTTGAGAGCTTTATCAAAGTGCCTTTGAAGGTAGGAGAAGACTAATCTACTGTTTTCATTCATGCAAATCAAATCAAATTTTATTTGTCACGTGCACCGAATACAACATTACCGTGAAATGCTTACTTACAAGCCCTTAAAACTGTTTGGGAAAGGAGGCGGTATTTTCACGTCCGGATGAAAAGCATGCCCAAAGTAAACTGCTTGCTACTCAGGCCCAGAAGCTAGGATATGCATATAATTGTTAGATTTGGATAGAAAACACTCTAAAGTTTCTAAAACTGTTARAATTATGTCTGTGAGTATAACAGAACTTATTTGGCAGGCGAAACCCTGAGGACAAACCATCCAGGAAAAACATATTTGAGGTCACTCTCTTTTYAATGGGTTTTCTATGGAGATCTACATTTCTAAGGCACTTGCTTGCAGTTCCTATCGCTTCCACTGGATGTCAACRGTCTTTAGAAATTGGTTCATGTTTTTCCTTTGAGAAATGAAGAAGTAGGGCAGTTCAGAACGAGGCTCGAGTCTAGTGTACTGTTTGTTAGGGGTGCACGACCTGAAAGCTTGCTCCACTTTGTTTTTATTCGCTA
>NC_036849.1:22158297-22233912 GCF_002910315.2 Salvelinus sp. IW2-2015
ATGGGGGGGGGGGGGGGGAGTTAGGAAACCCTGTATTACAGATCCTGAATGAGGTAGCTTCTTAGCTATCACAATGTTTTTTCACCATTATTAACCTATTCACCTATCATCATTGCTCATATTCATTTCCCCAACATAATCAAAGTAAACTGTGATTTAACTATGTAAGTGTGCTTCTCATGCCAGTTTTTCTCAGGGCTTAGACTAGACTGTACCTCTCCATACTCCCCTCTCTGTCGCCATCTATTGGTGGGAGCATATTCAACTAAGCCCTGGAGCCCAGCTGAGGAAGAGTAGGAGAGTAGTGTAGCGCAAGCACATCGTCCCCTCTCAGGTAATTGCTTCTTTTATCCACAAACAGCTACTTTCACATTGGACATCCAGCCGTCCTAATGGCCCATTATTTAAATAAATGGGTAACAGTGTGGCGGTTGGTGACCCCCTCAGAGCCGGCAGGCCTCTCCATACAGGCACACCTGCTGAGACAAGGTAACGTTTATAACTGACACCTTCACGGGCCAGAACAAAATGCGCTGGCAGGGTCAGTGCTGGAGCGAGCGCACAGGCCCGTCATATTGCAAACATATCCATTTGCTAAAGCTTTGCTCTTGTGGTTGCCAGGCTACCAACTAATATAGGGCGACCAAGCGTGCGTCAGGAAAACAGAAGTAAGATGTTGACTTTGAGATAAGTACCTCTTCAAATTAAACAGCCCCACACAATGCATTCAAAATAACATTTCCAGAGGTCAACTTTAAATGGCTCCTATTTGGCAAAAAAAAGAATCCTTGTGGTCTTTAACTCTTGAAAATCCCTGAATTTGCATACCGGTCGTGATTAGTTAGTGCCAATTATCATTAATGTTTTAATTGCGTAGAATGAAGGGGATAATATCATTCTCTGCCGTATTTTTCAGTCTGTGTGCTCATGTCGACTGAACACTCAATGTCTCCTTATTAAAGTACACAAAAAGAGAATTATGTTCTTTGCTGTCTAAACATTGACATGGTGCTGCTCGAGGGAAGCATTGGTGAATTGGATACAGGAGAGGTTTAGGCCTCTTTAGGCTAATGTGATCGGTCACACTTACACACGAGTGGTCAAGGCATGTCAACTCCCTCTCTCACTGTTCATGAGTCAAGGTTCAGAAAATTGTTTTTGATGGCGCTGATTGCACCACTAACCCCACTCACCATGAAGTGAGTAGTCCATTGGGCCTGTTGGGAAGCAGCCAAAGTCGACACACGGCCAGAGTGATGCTCTGTAGCACAATGAACCTTGGTTTCAGGTGACTGGTCCTGAAAATCAAAGGGGCCAGTTACCCTTGGGTTTAGATATAAGTTTAAATTTGGTAGTATATACTGAACAAAAATATAAACGCAATATGTAAAGTGTTGGTCCCATGTTTCATGAGCTGAAACAAAAGTATCCCAGAAATGTTCAATACGCACAAAAAGTTTATTTATCTCTCCATTTTTTTGCACAAACTTGTTACATCCCTGATAGTTAGCGTTTCTCTTTTACCAAGATAACATATGCCTAACATCTTGTGGAATATCAAGAAGCTGATTAAACAGAATGATCATTACACAAGTGCACCTTGTGCTGGGGACAAATAAAAGGCCACTCTAAAATGTTGCAGTTTTGTCTCACAACACAATGGCCACAGATGTCTCAAGTTTTTGAGGGAGCATGGAATTGGCATGCTGACTGCAGGAATGTGTCCACCAGAGCTGTTGCCAGAGGATTGAATGTTCCTTTGTCTACAAAAGCCGCCTCCAATGTCATTTTAGGAGAATTTGGAAGTAACTCCAACCGGCCTCACAACCACAGACACCCGTGTAACCACGCCAACCCAAGATCTAAGAACGAAAATAGCCTTGGTTCACTTTAGACTTGACTACCTTTGAACCAGCACAAAAACATCCAGTGGCATACTGCATCGAATAGCCACCGCGATATGCAACTTTTCAGGTGAAGTTAGGAACCAATATACACAGGCAGTTAGGAAAACAAAAGGCTAGCTTTTTCAAACAGAAATTTGCATCCTGTAGCACAAACTTCAAAAAGTTCTGGGACTGTAATGTCCATGGAGAATAAGAGCACCTCCTCTCAGCTGCCCACTTGCACTGAGGGCTAGGCAACACTGTCACCCACGATAAATCTATGACAATCGAATTTCAATAAGCAATTTTCTACAAGCTGCCATGCTTTCCACCTGGCTAACCCTACCCCGGTCAACAGCTCTATGCACCCCCACAGCAACTTACCCAAAGCCTCCCCATTTTCCTTCACCCATTCACAAATCCAGATAGCTGATGTTCTGAAAGAGCTGCAAAATCTGGACCCCTACAAATCAGCTGGGGCTAGACATCTGGACCCTTTCTTTCAAAATTATCCGCCGCAATTGTGCAACCCCTATTACTAGCCTGTTCAAACCTCCCGTTCCGTATCGTCTGAGATCCCCTAAAGATTGGAAAGCTGCCGCGGTCATCCCCTATTCAAAGGGGAGGACAATCTAGAACCCAAACTGTTACAGACCCAAAATCTATCCTACCCTGCCTTTCTAAAGTCTTCGAAAGCCAAGTTAACAAACAGATCACCTACCATTTTCGAATCCCACTGTACCTTCTCTCGTTGAAATCTTGTTTCCGAGAGGGTCATGGTGCACCTCACCATGCTCAAGTTCCTAAACGATATCATAACGCCATCGATAAAAGAACAATACTGTACAGCCATCTTCATCACCTGGCCAAGGCTTTCGACTGTCAATCCCCGCATTCTTATCGGCAGACTCAAACAGCCTTGGTTTCTCAAAATGATGCTTCTCTGGTTCAGCACTACTTCTCAGATAGAGGTTCAGTGTGTCTACTTGGAGGGCCTGTTGTCCGGACCTCTGGCAGTCTCTATGGGAGACCTCTGGCAGTCTCTTTTCTCTGTATACATCAATGATGTCGCTCTTGCTGCTGGTGATTCTCTGGATCCCCCACCTCTACGCAGACGACACCATTATGTATACTTCTGGCCCTTCTTTGGACACTGTGTAAACAAACCTCTATACGAGCTTCAATGCCATACAACACTCTTTCCGTGGCCTCCAACTGCTCTTAAATGCAAGTAAAACTAAATGCATGCTCTTCAACCGATTGCTGCCCCGCACCCGCCGCCTGTCTAGCATCACTACTCTGGACGGTTCTGCTATAGAGTATGTGGACAACTTACAAATACCTAGGTGTCTGGTTTAGACCGTAAACTCTCCTTCCAGAATCACATTAAGCATCTCCAATCCAAATTAAATCTAGAATTGGGCTTTCCTATTTCACAACAAAGCATCCTTCACTCATGCTGCCAAAACATACCCTCGTAAAACTATCTACCGATCCTCGAACTTCTGCGATTTCATTCACCAAAATAGCCTCCAGCACTCTACTCAGCAAATTGGATGTAGTCTATCACATTGCCATCCGTTTGTCACCAAAGCCACATATACTACCCACCACTGCGACCTGTATGCTCTCGTTGGCTGGTCCTCGCTTCATATCTCGTTGCCAAACCCACTGCGTCCAGGTCATCTATAAGTCATGCTCAGGTAAAGCCCGCCTTATCTTCAGCTCACTCTGTCACCATAGCAGCACCCATCCGTAGCACGCGCTCCAGGCAGGTAGATTTTCAATGTGTCATCCCCAAAGCAACCCTCCTTTGGCTGCCTTTCCTTCCAGTTCTGTGCTGCCAATGACTGGAACGAATTGCAAAAATCACTGAAGCTGGAGTCTTATTCTCCCCTCACTAACTTTAAGGCATCAGCTGTCAGATCAGCTTTCCGATTCATTGCACCTTTACACCGCCCACATGTAATAGCGCCACCCAACATACCTCATCTCCATATTGTTATTTATTTTTTGCTCCTTTGACCGCCAGTATCTCTACTTGCACATTCATCATCTGCACATCGTTACACTCCATGTGTTAATTGCTAAATTGTATTTTCGCCACTATGACTATTTATGCCTTACCCGCCTAATCTTACCTACATTGCGCACACTGTAATATATATTTTCTTTGTGTTATTGGACTGTACGGTGTTGTTTATCCATGTGTAACTCTGGTACTGTTTGTGTTGCACTATGCTATTGCTTTATCGTTGGCCAGGTCGCAGTGTAAATGAGAACTTGTTTCTAACTGGTTAAATAAAGGTTGGAAATAAAAAATAAAAAATAAATTCCACATCGGCTTCTTCACCTGCAGGATCTCTATTCAGTTCCCGCCCAATATCAGCACTTCGCAACAGTCATTTGAAGAGGATGCGACAACATTCCACAGCGCCCACATCCAACAACCTTCAACTCTATGCGAAGGGATGTCATGCGCTGCATGAGCAAATGGTGGTCACACCAAATATGACTGTTCTCTGAGCTCATGCCCCTACCTTTTTTTAGGGTATCTGTGACCAACAAGATGTATATCTATATTCGCAGTCATTGTGCAAATCTAGATTAGGCCTTAATTTATTTATTTCAGTTGACGTATTTCTCCTTATATGAACTGTAACTCAGTAAAATCTTTGAAATTGTTTTTGGTTTTCCAGATTTGTCTGAGAACTAGATAGGGTCATCATCCCTCCCAGATACCAATTTCCGATGAGACGTTGTACAACGAGTCACCAGATTAAATCCTGGGGTGGGGTCTGTTTTGAGAGGGGGGTAACTTAAAACATCCATTCTTGTTCAAGGAGTCGCGGGATGATGATGCCGTTTTCTCAACCAACTCTCCTATGAAACTCCCATCGCTGGGAAAACCCAGTGAAAAAGGAGAGGCTGATGTCACGTGGAGGAGGTAATTGATTGATCAGGAGAAGCAGAGGGCGATGCAATTAACAGAGAACAGAAAAATACAGCGTCCAAGACTGTTACATAAGAAACTGCCGAGTGGGGCCACAAAGGCCAAACCAGGCGCCATTCAGACCTTTTGTTCTCCACATTAGCTTAGCGGTCTTCTCCAAGGTACTGATGGCCTGCGTGGGAGTTGGGCGAGGTGGGGGTCCAGGGAAAGTTTGCTAGATGTCAACTGAGTGGCTGATGCAGCACAGCAAGGCTGTCTTGTCAGAACCTATCAGGGTGTCAGTTAATTAGCCAACTGATGTAACTGAGAGGTCTTCACAAACCATCTCTCTTTCCCTCTCCGTCATTTTTTTTTTTTAGGAATGCTGGTGTAGGAGTAAAAATGAGACAGACTAACAGTGTGATGGTGGCCCTCTAAACCAGGGGTGACCTTTCTTGCCCGGGACCCGCTCCCAGGAAACCCAACGACCCTAGGGAGCCTTCTCATCAGGTGAATGATAAATGGAAGGAGAAGTAATCAACATTGTAAAATTGAATAGATTGGTATAGTTTTTCCTTTTTGACCTCCCACATCTATAATTGGTAAGAGGTAAGTATATTTCTAACATTGGCCTATTAGCTAGAAGGTATCTCTTTTCGTAAGCATACAGAGTTTAAGCTGTTAAGCAAAGGTTAGTATGTGTGGCGAAAAATGTATGTCCAAGTCAAGAAAGCTTATCCAGCAGCCAGAGGCACTTGCGCACACTGGTAGCCGATTGCGTGTTTTGTGCTTTTTTCCAAGCCTATGTCAGATGATACTCCAGTAGTGTAAATTGGCTCCAATGAGCGTAATTTGTTCAACTTAGAGTTGAGAAATAAAATTGAATGCATTGGGAAAGAATGTTCCTTATTTGTCTTCTGTTGGTATGTAATTGAAAATGTGATCTATTCTGTTGTGTGCTAGACGTATTCATAAACACATTGAGAAAAAATAGCATGGATGCATCCTTATATTGAGGAAATAGACATTTTTTGACATAAGGATGTAGCTTGCCTGCAGTAATATCAAACACCGCTCTGGTTGGTCACATGGTCAGAATTCTATTTTATATTTTTCAGTAATTTTGATCATTAATATAGTTGTTTTTATTTTTAACGACGGATAAGTCCAGTGTTTTCGTATGTCAAACAGTGTTTTTATACACTGCCTCAAAATAAAGGGAACATTAAAATAAAATCCAGGATCTGAATGAATGAAATATTCTTATTAAATACTTTTTTCTTGTACATAGTTGAATTGTGCTGAGCAACAAAATCACACAAAATTATTAATGGAGAATCAAAATTTTATCAACGCCACTGGACGATCAAACTGAATGTCCTTAGAAGCAAGTCAAAATTGAGGGCTCAGTAGTGTGTGTGGCCTCCAGCGTTGCCTGTATGACGCTCCGTACAACGGCTCGGGGCATTGCTCGCTGATGAGGTGGCGAATGGTCTCCTGAGGGATCTGCCTCCCAGACCTGACTAAAGCGATCCGCCAACTCGCGTGGACGTCTGGTGGGTTGAGGCGTTGGCCGTTGGTGGATGGAGCGAGACATGATGTCCCAAGATGTGCTCAATTGGATTCAGGTCTGCGGAACGGCGGGCCAATCCATAGCATCAATTGCCGTCCTGCTTGCAGGAACTGCGCGTGACAACACTCCAGCCACATGGAGGTCGAGCAGTGTGTTCTTGGCATGTAGGAGGAACCCAGGGCCAACCCACCAGATTTGTCTCACAAGGGTGTTTTGAGGATCGCATCTCACGGTACCGTAAATGGCGAGTCGGGCTACCTCTGGCGAGCACATGGAGGGCTGGTGCGGCCGCCCCAAAGAAATGCCACCCCACAGCCCGATGGACTGAGCCCACGCCAAGCTCAGTGCGGAGGATGTTGCAGGCAGCAGAACGTTCTCCACGCGTCTCGCAGACTCTTGTCAGCGTCGTGTCACATGTGCGTGTGAACCTGCTTTCATTCTGGTGAAGAGGCACAGGGCGCCAAGTGGCGAATGTTGCCAATCTTGGGTGTTCTTCTGGCAAATGCCAAACGTCCTGCACGGTGGTGGCGTGTGAAGCACAACCCCACCTGTGGACGTGCGGCCGCTCATACCACCCGTCGAGTGAGTCTGTGTCTGACCGTTTTGAGGCAGGACACATGTACATTGTGTGCCCTGCTGGAGTCCACTTTGCAGGGGCTTCTGGCAGCTACTCTCCTTTGGCAGCAAAGGCGGAGGTAGCGGTCCTGGCTGCTGGGTTGTGCCCTCCTACGGCCTCCTCCACGCTTCCTGATGTGTACTGGCCTGTGCGTGCCCTGGGGGTAGCGCCGTCCATTCGTCTGGGACACTACGCTGAGCTAGATGCACAGCTAGAACCTTGCTGCACAGCTCGCATTGATGTGCCATCCTGGATGAGCGTGGCATCTACGCTGAGCATCTTGTGGGTTGTCGACTCCGTCTCATGGCTACACTAGAGTGAAAGCACCGCCAGCAGTTTCAGAAAGTGACCAAACATCAGCAGGAAGGCATATCGTCTCTCCGGTAGGCATATACTAAATCTGACATAGTAAGCACTAAGCCGACAGTAATCTAGTTTTTGAAAACTACCAGAGTCTCAGGGTTTATATTCTGATCTCAAACATGTTGATGTGAAAATAAAAGCCTTTTCGGACCTTAGATGGTGCTGAAATCAGCAATGACCACTCATCTGTGAGTCACACCTGGTAATCAGTGCTTGCCTCTCTGCATTGTAGACCTTATAGTGTGTTTTTGAGCRTTTATGTGTGTGTATGTGTGTGTGTGTGTTCGTAGGCTTCAGAAAGTAGTCCGTATGGTGCACAGTGAAACATCAAGATCCAATCCAGATACATCACCCATAGAGCACAATGGAGTGAAACAGGAGGGCCTAAAAGGATGTAACACTCACCTTGAACCAGACCAATCCTTAAAGAAGCAAGCATTACCCATCTGCACATTTCTGAAGCCTTTTGATTAACAATGTGTCCAAAATAAAAGCAGAAAAGGGAAAATGCAATTTAGAAATGTCAGTGTTGCTTTTACAGATGGGCAGCCAACATATCAGGATAATTAAGTTCTAGATATTCTTTTATGCAAGCCCACGATAGCAATTAACACGTTTTGTGGAGAGGTGAAAACTTTTTTCGAAAGTGGTGAAGGTAGATAGAAATCCATTAGAGGAGGTAATAAAATTGGACTTCCATTATAAAAAATTGAAAGGACGCCTTTATAAAGTGATATCAATTGAAAAATAAACCTCCAAGGGCAAATTAATGACTGAGAACTCATCTTTAATTGGCCATCTTGTTGGTTTATATGAATACAACTCCATTAAAAAGGTAAGGCCCATCCACATTTTCCTTTGACTGCATGGCAAGGCCCTCTTGAGCTATGGGTTCTAGAAAGCAAGGGGGGTTATAATATCGACTAAAAATAACCATTTGTGCATTGCTAAGCTAGCTAAATGTCTTGCTTAACGCAATATAAAACACGATTCTACATGCTCCACTAAGTTTAATGATTGTAGGAAGCTGAATAAGAATAACAATGCCTGTTAAGAATAACAAGTATATTTTCAATCTCTTAAAAGTTTGACAGCAACCTATTCTTTATGCTTAATTTTACAGTGACATGATTTACATTTTGTGTCTTCACTTTGTGTCTCCAACTTTGTGTAAAACACTTGTTGTTTCAAGCAGTGAACTCTGGGGCTGAATAAAATACTATTTGTGTGATAAAAATACTCATGAAACTATTACATGTGAATATAGCAGTCATGAGAATAGAATAGAATGATATTCAAGTGATTGCGGCTATTTGGCAAGGGGAGGACATTTATTCTGCTCATACACCAGCTCAATGTCTATTACAGAACCTGAATGAGGTATCTAAGCTATTTTATTTTTATTTTATTTATTTATTTCACCTTTATTTAACCAGGTAGGCAATTACTATGGTGGACTAGTCCTAATTTCTCAATATCCATTCCCACAATGTATTGGTCTTTGATTTACAGACAACTATCTAAGTGCGCTTCTCATGCCAGTTTTCCTCAGGGTCTAGACTAGATTGTACATCTCCCTACTCCCCTCTCTGTCGCCATCTAATGGTGGGAGTATATTCAGTCTAAGCCCTGGAGCCCAGCTGAGGAAGAGTAGCAGTAGCAGCAGCAGCACATCGTCCCCTCTCAGGTAATTACTTCTTTTATCCCAGAACCACAAACAGCTACTTTCACATTGGACATCCAGCCGTCCTAATGGCCCATTATTTAAATAAATGGGGGTAACAGTGTGGGGTTGGTGACCCCCTCAGAGCCGGCAGGCCTCTCCATACAGGCACACCTGCTTAGACAAGGTAACGTTTATAACTGACACCTTCACGGGCCAGAACAAAATGGCTGGCAGGGTCAGTGCTGGAGGAGCGCACAGGGCCCGTCATATTGCAAACATATCCATTTGCTAAAGCTTTGCTCTTGTGGTTGCCAGGCTACCAACTAATATAGGGCGACCAAGCGTGCGTCAGGAAAACAGAAGTAAGATGTTGACTTTGAGATAAGTACCTCTTCAAATTAAACAGCCACCACACAATGCATTCAAAATAACATTTCCAGAGGTCAACTTTAAATGGCTCCTATTTGGCAAAAAAAAAGATCCTTGTGGTCTTTAACTCTTGAAAATCCCTGAATTTGCATACCGGTCGTGTTAGTTAGTGCCAATTAATCATTAATGTTTTAATTGCGTAGAATGAAGGGGATAATATCATTCTGCCGTATTTTTCAGTCTGTGTGCTCATGTCGACTGAACACTCAGATGTCTCCTTATTAAAGTACACAAAAAGAGAATTATGTTCTTTGCTGTCTAAACATTGACATGGTGCTGCTCGAGGGAAGCATTGGTGAATTGGATACAGGAGAGGTTTAGGCCTCTTAGGCTAATGTGATCGGTCACACTTACACACCGGTGGTCAAGGCATGTCAACTCCCTCTCTCACTGTTCATGAGTCAAGGTTCAGAAAAATTGTTTTGATGGCGCTGATTGCACCACTAACCCCACTCACCATGAAGTGAGTAGTCCATTGGGCCTGTTGGGAAGCAGCCAAAGTCGACACACGGCCAGAGTGATGCTCTGTAGCACAATGAACCTTGGTTTCAGGTGACTGGTCCTGAAATCAAAGGGGCCAGTTTACCCTTGGTTTAGATAAAGTTATAAATTGGTAGTATATACTGAACAAAAATATAAACGCAATATGTAAAGTGTTGGTCCCATGTTTCATGAGCTGAAACAAAAGTATCCCAGAAATGTTCAATACGCACAAAAAGTTTATTTATCTCCATTTTTTTGCACAAACTTGTTTACATCCCTGATAGTTAGCGTTTCTCTTTTACCAAGATAATCCATATGCCTAACATCTGTGGAATATCAAGAAGCTGATTAAACAGAATGATCATTACACAAGTGCACCTTGTGCTGGGGACAATAAAWKGCCACTCTAAAATGTGCAGTTTTGTCTCACAACACAATGGCCACAGATGTCTCAAGTTTTGAGGGAGCATGGAATTGGCATGCTGACTGCAGGAATGTCCACCAGAGCTGTTGCCAGAGGATTGAATGTTCCTTTGTCTACAAAAAGCCGCCTCCAATGTCATTTTAGAGAATTTGGAAGTAACTCCAACCGGCCTCACAACCACAGACCACGTGTAACCACGCCAACCCAAGATCTAAGAACAGAAAATAGCCCTTGGTTCACTTTAGACTTGACTACCTTTGAACCAGCACAAAAACATCCAGTGGCATACTGCATCGAATAGCCCCCGCGATATGCAACTTTTCAGTGAAGTTAGGAACCAATATACACAGGCAGTTAGGAAAACAAAGGCTAGCTTTTTCAAACAGAAATTTGCATCCTGTAGCACAAACTTCAAAAAGTTCTGGGACTGTAATGTCCATGGAGAATAAGAGCACCTCCTCTCAGCTGCCCACTGCACTGAGGCTAGGAAACACTGTCACCACCGATAAATCTATGACAATCGAGAATTTCAATAAGCATTTTTCTACAGCTGGCCATGCTTTCCACCTGGCTAACCCTACCCCGGTCAACAGCTCTGCACCCCCCACAGCAACTTACCCAAGCCTCCCCCATTTTCCTTCACCCATTCACAAATCCAGATAGCTGATGTTCTGAAAGAGCTGCAAAATCTGGACCCCTACAAATCAGCTGGGCTAGACAATCTGGACCCTTTCTTTCTAAAATTATCCGCCGCAATTGTTGCAACCCCTATTACTAGCCTGTTCAACCTCCCGTTCGTATCGTCTGAGATCCCTAAAGATTGGAAAGCTGCCGCGGTCATCCCCCTATTCAAAGGGGGAGACAATCTAGACCCAAACTGTTACAGACCAAAATCTATCCTACCCTGCCTTTCTAAAGTCTTCGAAAGCCAAGTTAACAAACAGATCACCTACCATTTCGAATCCCACTGTACCTTCTCCGCTTTGAAATCTTGTTTCCGAGAGGGTCATGGGTGCACCTCAGCCATGCTCAAGGTCCTAAACGATATCATAACCGCCATCGATAAAAGACAATACTGTACAGCCATCTTCATCGACCTGGCCAAGGCTTTCGACTGTCAATCCCCGCATTCTTATCGGCAGACTCAACAGCCTTGGTTTCTCAAATGACTGCCTCTCCTGGTTCAGCAACTACTTCTCAGATAGAGTTCAGTGTGTCTAMTTGGAGGGCCTGTTGTCCGGACCTCTGGCAGTCTCTATGGGRGACCTCTGGCAGTCTCTTTTCTCTGTATACATCAATGATGTCGCTCTTGCTGCTGGTGATTCTCTGATCCACCTCTACGCAGACGACACCATTATGTATACTTCTGGCCCTTCTTTGGACACTGTGTAAACAAACCTCTATACGAGCTTCAATGCCATACAACACTCTTTCCGTGGCCTCCAACTGCTCTTAAATGCAAGTAAAACTAAATGCATGCTCTTCAAYCGATTGCTGCCCGCACCCGCCCGCCTGTCTAGCATCACTACTCTGGACGGTTCTGACTTAGAGTATGTGGACAACTACAAATACCTAGGTGTCTGGTTAGACYGTAAACTCTCCTTCCAGACTCACATTAAGCATCTCCAATCCAAAATTAAATCTAGAATTGGCTTCCTATTTCACAACAAAGCATCCTTCACTCATGCTGCCAAACATACCCTCGTAAAACTATCCTACCGATCCTCGACTTCTGCGATGTCATTCACAAAATAGCCTCCAGCACTCTACTCAGCAAATGGAGTAGTCTATCACATTGCCATCCGTTTGTCACCAAAGCCACATATACTACCCACCACTGCGACCTGTATGCTCTCGTTGGCTGGTCCTCGCTTCATATCGTTGCCAAACCCACTGGCTCCAGGTCATCTATAAGTCATTGCTAGGTAAAGCCCCGCCTTATCTCAGCTCACTCTGTCACCATAAGCAGCACCATCCGTAGCACGCGCTCCAGCAGGTATATTTCAATGGTCATCCCCAAAGCCAACTCCTCCTTTGGCTGCCTTTCCTTCCAGTTCTGTGCTGCCAATGACTGGAACGAATTGCAAAAATCACTGAAGCTGGAGTCTTATATCTCCCTCACTAACTTTAAGCATCAGCTGTCAGATCAGCTTTCCGATCATTGCACCTGTACACCGCCCACATGTAAATAGCCCACCCAACTACCTCATCTCCATATTGTTATTTATTTTTTGCTCCTTTGCACCCCAGTATCTCTACTTGCACATTCATCATCTGCACATCTATCACTCCAGTGTTTAATTGCTAAATTGTAATTATTTCGCCACTATGGACTATTTATTGCCTTACCTCCCTAATCTTACTACATTTGCGCACACTGTATATATATATTTTCTATTGTGTTATTGACTGTACGTTTGTTTATCCCATGTGTAACTCTGTACTGTTTGTGTTGCACTGCTTTGCTTTATCTTGGCCAGGTCGCAGTTGTAAATGAGAACTTGTTCTCAACTGGTTAAATAAAGGTGAAATAAAAAATAAAAAATAAATCTCCACATCCGGCTTCTTCACCTGCAGGATCATCTATTCCAGTTCCCGCCAATATCCAGCAACTTCGCACAGTCATTGAAGAGGAGTGCGACAACATTCCACAGGCCACAATCAACAACCTGATCAACTCTATGCGAAGGAGATGTATTGCGCTGCATGAGGCAAATGGTGGTCACACCAGATACTGACTGGTTTTCTGATCCATGCCCCTACCTTTTTTTTAAGGTATCTGTGACCAACAGATGTATATCTATATTCGCAGTCATGTGAAATCCATAGATTAGGCCTTAATTTATTTATTTCAGTTGACGTATTTCCTTATATGAACTGTAACTCAGTAAAATCTTTGAAATTGTTTTGGTTTTCATTTTTCTGATAACAGATAGGTCACATCACCCAATTCCCACATCACCAATTCCCATGAGCACGTTGTACAACGAGTCCACCAGATAATCCTTGGGGTGGGGGGTCTGTTGAGGAGGGGGGTACTTAAAACATCCATTCTTGGTTCAGGAGTCGGTGGCATGATGAGGCCTTTTTCTCACCAACTCTCCTATGAAACTCCCATCGCCTGGAAAACCCCAGTGAAAGGAGAGGCTGATGTCACCGTGGAGGAGGTATTGATTGATCAGGAGAAGCAGAGGGCGATGCAATTAAGAGACAGAAAACATACAGCGTCAAAGACTGTGTACATAAAGAGACTGCAGTGGGGCCACACAAAGGCCAAACCAGGGCCCATTCAGGACCTTGTTGCTCCACATTAGCTTAGGGTCTTCTCCAAGGACTGATGGCCTGCGTGGGAGTTGGGGAGGTGGGGGGTCCAGGGAAGATGTTGCTAGGATGTCACTGAGTGGCTGATGACAGCAAGGCTGTCCTTGTCCAGAACTATCAGGGTGTCAGTTAATTACCAACTGATGTAACTGGAGAGCCTCTTCACAAACCATTCTCTCTTTCTCCTTCTCCTCATTTTTCTCTTTTTAGAATGCTGTGTAGGAGTAACAAATAGAGACAGACTAACATGTGATGTGGCTCTAAACCAGGGGTGACCTTTTCTTGCCCAGGGACCCGCTCCCAGGCAAACCCAACGACCCAGGGACCCTTCTCATCAGGTGAATGATAATGGCAAGGAGAAGTAATCAACATTTTAAAATGAATAGATTTGGTAAATAGTTTTTCCTTATTTTGACCTCCCACATTATAATTGGAAGAGGAAGTGTAATTTCTAACATTGCCTATTAGCTAGAAAGGTATCTCATTTTCGCTAAGAACAGCAGTTAAGCTGCTTAAGCAAAGGTTAGCTATGTGTTGGCAAAAATGTATGTCCAAGTCAAGAAAGCTTATCAGCAGCCAGAGGCACTTGCCACACTGGTAGCCGATTCGTGTGTGCTTTTTCAAAGCCTATGTCAGATACTCCAGTGAGTGTAATTGGCTCCAATGAGCGTAATTTGTTCAACGTTAGGAGTTGAGAAATAAAATTGACATCATTGGAAAGAAATGTTCTTATTTTCTTCTGTTGGTATGTAATTGAAAATGTGTCTATTCTGTTGTTGCTAGCGATATTCATAAACACATTGAGAAAAAAAATACATGGATGCATCCTTTATTTGAGGAAATAGACAATTTTATGACATAAGGATGTAGCCCTTTCCTGCAGTCAATAATCAAAAGCACCCTCTTTGGTCACATGGGTCAAATTCTATTTATATTTTTCATAATTTTATCATTAATAAAGTTTTTTTTATTTTTACGACGATAATCCAGTGTTTCTATGTCAAACAGTTTTGTTATACACTGCTCAAAAAAATAAAGGGAACACTAAAATAACACATCCTAGATCTGAATGAATGAAATATTCTTATTAAATACTTTTTTCTTTACATAGTTGAATGTGCTGACAACAAAATCACACAAAAATTATCAATGGAAATCAAATTTATCAACCCATGGACATCAACTAATGTCCTTAGAACAAGTCAAAATGAGGCTCAGTAGTGTGTGTGGCCTCCACGTGCCTGTATGACCTCCCTACAACGCCTGGGCATGCTCCTGATGAGGTGGCGAATGGTCTCCTGAGGGATCTCCTCCCAGACCTGGACTAAAGCATCCGCCAACTCCTGGACAGTCTGTGGTGCAACGTGGCGTTGGTGGATGGAGCGAGACATTGATGTCCCAGATGTGCTCAATTGGATTCAGTCTGGGGGAACGGCGGCCAATCCATAGCATCAATGCCTTCCTCTTGCAGGAACTGCTGACACACTCCAGCCACATGAGGTCTAGCATTGTCTTGCATTAGGAGGAACCCAGGGCCAACCGCACCAGCATATGGTCTCACAAGGGGTCTGAGGATCTCATCTCGGTACCTAATGGCAGTCAGGCTACCTCTGGCGAGCACATGGAGGGCTGTGCGGCCCCCAAAGAAATGCCACCCCACACCATGACTGACCCACCGCCAAACCGGTCATGCTGGAGGATGTTGCAGGCAGCAGAACGTTCTCCACGGCGTCTCCAGACCTGTCACGTCTGTCACATGTGCGTGTGAACCTGCTTTCATCTGTGAAGAGCACAGGGCGCCAGTGGCGAATTTGCCAATCTTGGTGTTCTCTGGCAAATGCCAAACGTCCTGCACGGGTTGGGCTGTAAGCACAACCCCCACCTGTGGACGTCGGGCCCTCATACCACCCTCATGGAGTCTGTTTCTGACCGTTTGAGCAGACACATGTACATTTGTGGCCTGCTGGAGGTCACTTTGCAGGGCTCTGGCAGTACTCCTCCTTGCACAAAGGCGGGAGTAGCGGTCCTGCTGCTGGGTTGTTGCCCTCCTACGGCCTCCTCCACGTCTCCTGATGTACTGGCCTGTCTCCTGTAGCGCCTCCATGCTCTGGACACTACGCTGACAGACACAGCAAACCTTCTTGCCACAGCTCGCATTGATGTGGCATCCTGGATGAGCGCACTACCTGAGCCACTTGTGGTGGGTTGTAGACTCCGTCTCATGCTACCATAGAGTGAAAGCACCGCCAGCATTCAAAAGTGACCAAAACATCAGCCAGGAAGCATAGGAACTGAGAAGTGGTCTGTGGTCACACCTGCAGAACCACTCCTTTATTGGGGTGTTCTGCTAATGGCCTATAATTTCGCCTTTGTCTATTCCATTAGCACAACAGCATGTGAAATTTATTGTCAATCAGTGTTGCTTCCTAAGTGGACAGTTTTGATTCAAGAAGTGTGATTGACTTGGAGTTACATTGTGTTGTTTAAGTGTTCCCTTTATTTTTTTGAGCAGTGTATTTCAGTCTTATGTGATGTATATAAAGCGTAATATTGGGATGCAAACTCAAAATTGAATACATTTCAACTCTATATCTGGCATTGTACAGGTGTCTTCTTTTTTTAAGTCCATAACCATGTGTGTAAGGTGTATACTTTTGTTTCAAAGTAGATTTGTTTAAGACTTCGAAGAATCACTCTGTGTGCAGAGTTGTTACGGTACAATGGTAATGTATGAATTAAATAGTCTCTCCTAGTCTCCTTAAATCTGTGGATGGTTTCGAATGGGGCTCAGCCAGACTGCATTTACACACAAACAGATACTATACATCCACAGTGTATTTATTTATTTTCTCCTCACCCTGGGTGTGCTGAATCATTTCTGAGAACTGTTGTTGAAACATGATGTGAAAATAGCCCAAGCCTCCAGTGTGCCCACTCATTCAAATGGTATGAATTGTAAAAACGTCCAGCATTAACACCAATATAACTGAGCTCCACATCTCTCCGTATCTACAGTGTACTCACATCAGCTGCCGGTAATATTGTAAAGAGATACAATCTGGATTTTATTCCAGCAGGAATTAATAGGTCCAGTGTCACCCCTAAACCGACTATAGAACTGCCACAACATGCAAGTACTAGGGATGTGTTCACTTTCCAGCAATTATATAGTGTGAAACCGAAGGCTTTATGCTTGGTCGAGTTTCCCCATTTCCTGCATCATAACAGTGTTATCTTAAAACAAAAATAAGTTTAAGCTCATAATTCTAAGAAATTGAATTGACAGGAAGAAGCGTCACAAGCCAGACTAAGCAGAGAGCTCTGTATATTTTGTACATATTTTATTTATTTTTTATCAGCTTTTTTGTTTTTGATAAGTCATTGAGTGTTCATATGTGGTTGTTTTCACCCATGGAGTTTAAGGACTGATGGCAAGTCTGCTTGTTTGGTTTGGCTAGCTAGAGAGTTAGCTGCCGGCTAATGTTTGCATTTAAAAGATGCATCTCACTCAGCACTGGCTTCTTGTTCAATGAGACCTGACTGCATTATGGAATTGGAGAGATCTTGTAGTGAGGATGGCTTCTGCTCTGGGCCAGGTATCCCAAAAGTATCTTAAGGCTGAATTCATCTTATAACCATAGGATCCTTAATCTACAGTGTACTGTGGCAGGGCTTGATAACTATTATGGACTACAAAGGGAAACCTAGACGCGAGCTGCCCAGTGACGCGAGCATACTGGATGAGCTAAATGCCTTTTATGCTCGCTTTGAGGAAAGCAACACTGAAGCATGTACGAGAGCACCAGCTGTTCTGGATGACTGTGTGATAACGCTCTCGGTAGCCGATATGAACAAAACCTTTAAACAGGTCAACATTCACAAAGCCACTGGGCCAGACGGATTACCAGGATGTGTACTCAAAGCATGCAAGGACCAACTGTCAAGTGTCTTCACTGACCTTTTCAACCTCTCCCTGACCGAGTCTGTAATACCTACATGTTTCAAGCAGACCACCATAGTCCCTGTGCCCAAGGAAGCGAAGGTAACCTGCCTAAATGATTACCACCCCGTGGCACTCACGTGGGTAGCCATGAAGTGCTTTGAAAGGCTGGTCATGGCTCACATCAACAGAATCTTCCTAGACACCATAGACCCACTCCAATTGGCATACCCCCAACAGATCCACAGATGACGCAATTTCAATCGCACTCCACACCGCCCTTTCTCACCTGGACAAAAGGAACACCTATGTGAGAATGCTGTTAATCGCCTACAGCTCAGCGTTCAACACCATAGTGCCCACGAAGCTCATCACTAAGCTAAGGACTCTGGGACTAAACACCTCCCTCTGCAACTGGATCCTGGACTTCCTGACGGGCCGCACCCAGGTGGTAAGAATAGGCAACAACACGTCTGCCACGCTGATCTTTAACACTGGGGACCCTCAGGGGTGTGTACTTAGTCCCTTCCTGTATTCCCTGTTTACCCACGACTGCGTGGCCAAACACGACTCCAACACCATCATTAAGTTTGCTGATGGCAACAGTGGTAGGCCTGATCACTGACAACGATGAGATGGCCTATAGGGAGGAGGTCAGAGAACTGACAGTGTGGTGCCAGGACAACAACCTCTCCCTCAATGTGAGCAAGACAAAAGTGGACTACAGGAAAAGGCGGGCCGAACAGTCCCCCATTAACATTGACGGGGCTGTAGTGGAGCGGGTCGAGAGTTTCAAGTTCCTTGGTGTCCACATCACCAACAAACTATCATGGTCCAAACATACCAAGACAGTCGTGAAGAGGGCACGAGAAAACCTTTTCCCCCTCAGGAGACTGAAAAGATTTGGCATGGGCCCCCAGATCCTCAAAAGGTTCTACAGCTGCACCATCAAGAGCATCCTGACCGGTTGCATCACTGCCTGGTATGGCAACTGCTCGGCATCTGACCGTAAGACGCTACAGAGGGCAGTGCAAACGGCCCAGCTTACTGCCATCCAGGACCTATATAATAGGCCGTGTCAGAGGAAAGCCCATAAAATTGTCAGAGACTCAAGTTATAGACTGTTTTCTCTGCTACTGCACGGCAAGCGGTACCGGAGCGCCAAGTCTAGGACCAAAGGGCTCCTCAACAGCTTCTACTCCCAAGCCATTAGACTGCTGAACAATTCATAAAAATCGCCACTGGACAATTTACATTAACCCCCCCCCCGTTGTGCACTGCTGCTACTCGCTGTTTGTCTGTTACCTATGCTTGGTCACTTCACCCCCACCTACATGTACAGATTACCTCAACTAGCCTGTACCCCTGCACACTGACTCGGTACCGGTGCCCCCTGTATATAGCCTCGTTATTGTTATTCTTAYTGTGTTACTTTTTATTATTACTTTTTATTTTAGCCTACTTGGTAAATATTTTCTTCTTCTTGAACTGCACTGTTGGTTAAGGGCTTGTAAGTAAGCATTTCACGGTAAAGTCTACACTTGTTGTATTCGGCGCATGTGGCAAATACAGTTTGATTTGATTTGATCTAATCTAACTTCAATGGATTGCCAGAAGCACCAGTCTCCGCCATAACTCTCCGAAGCTGGCTTCATCACCATCAACATAAATGTCTTTGTTTTGTTAATCTACCTAATTGTTATGTGTCTACTATTTTTTTTTAAATCTTTATCTGTAGGCCTATACTGCAATTCAGCTTTTAGCTGTGAAGATTAAATGAATCAATGAAAAAAGAAACCCTTCATATTAGCACCCCAGATGCATCATCTCAACTGTTACCCTACGATGTCCAGAGCCTGCTGGTTTTCTGTTCTACCTGATAATTAATTGCACACACTTGGGTGTCCCAGATCTTAATCAGTCCCTGATTAGAGGGGAACAATGAAAAAAAGCGGTGGAACTGGCTTCAAGGTCCAGAGTTGTATTTGAGGGAAGTTGATGATCACTCGTAGAGCGTGTTACTGCTACTTGATGTTGTATTACTGCTAGTTGATGTTGTATTACTGCATGTTGATTTTGTATTACTGCTAGTTGATGCTTTGTTGCTGCAATGCCCCTGTTCACCCTGTGTACTACCTGTGGGCTATGTTAAGCAGAATCAGTGGCAAGGAGAACGCCTTCAGGCCACTTACAGAGACACTGGGCCCGGTTGACCCCTCCTGGAGACAGAGCTCCCCCTCCACTTCAGGTGGGATCACCTGTCCTTGATTGGCTTTTTTATGACCCACCTCACACACACACACACACACACCACCACACACACACACACACAACACACACACACACACACACACACCCACACACACACACACACAACACACACACACACACACACACACACACCACACACACACACACACCACACACACACACACACACACACACACACACACACACAACACACCACACACCACACACAACACACACACCCTATGTCTCTGTCTTTACCCATGAGCACAAATGGTAGCTAGCTCATCTGCCACCCAGGTGTCAATCTGAATGTGATCTGCTGTTCATTTCTCCCCTCATCCTTGTTTCTTCATCAAATGAAGGCCACTTTCTGCCAGTTCTTAGAACTAATTTGCCATTTTTCTCATTAGCCAGCCACTTTTATCATTCAAATTTGTACATTATCGCTCTTCCTTCCACATGCACCGCTACAAACAACAAAGAGAGAGACTAGAGGCGGCAGGCGAGGACTACACGTCCACTTTATAAACCATCTGATGATGCAGCAGGACACAGCCCAAAAAGGTTTATTCTCTGTGTTCCGTGTACACTACATTCAAGGCTGGATCTCTCATTTACACTGTGGTGAAAAGAGAACTTAGTACAGACGTAGGATCTTAATTTGATCACTCTTTTGTTGATAGGGTATTCATGGTTTAACCCTTTACACTCGAGGGAATTGGCCTAAATAGATAGGGCTAAATGGAAATGTTTCTTACAGAAGAAATATAAGAAGAGTATGCATAACAATGGTAGCAWTTGAAATGGAACARTTTTAAGATTATGCGAAAATGATTAGACCAAAGGTGAGGATCAGTTCACCTGACACAAGACTGAATCCAAACATTAAACTGTTGATTATATGTGCATTTTACATGTACTGTTCTTTTCGCTGCATTTGTTGTTTATGAAATCTGAAAATACATTCAGTAACATGATAAGAATATTCCTGGAAAATGTGGAGTAGGAGCAACAGAAGACAAAGGAATTACAAGGGTTTGAGTGAGAGGACTAACTGGTGTATCCAAGTGGCGCCACACCTCTCCAAAGTGTGCACAGTTCCTAAGTAATTTCAATGCACTTTTATGACTCAAAGAAGAGTCTTCAACTATAAGGTGCTTTTTTTAATAACTCTCCTAGCTTTGCCACTGAGGAACTAGAGCAAGCACACTTGTAGTTATTTTCTTTGGAACACAACCCTGCATCCCAGCCATCACACAATGGTCCATTATAAATCACAATCTGGGTCAGGTGGGCATCATTTGAAAGCCTGTTCTATTGCCAAAATGAGTAGCTAAGTTATACAATATTACAGTGTTAGGCTATCACAATGCAATTCAGGGAAACAGATAATTTAGGTGTGCATAGAAAGGAGTCCTGAGTGCATTCAGGTGTGTGCTGTAGCAAATTTTCTTCAAAATAGACAAACATAGGCTCATTCTGTTCAGAACAACCCAGGGTATGACGACATGTCATCTCGTAAGTGTACATCGAACATAGGGATCATAAACGTTGACACTGTATAACATGAGTTTTATGATAAACAGTAGCTGTGCGTGGGTAAAATCACTGGGGAGGCCCCCATGATGTGGCTGTCCGTGGTTCTGATTTACGTTTGCGCGCGCGCGCGYGTGTGTGTGTGTGCGTGCGTTCATGCAAGTAGAAAAACATGTTGACTCATCCTACTTGTAGAGATACGTCAATGCCATCCTCTTTCATGTTGACAAAACGGTCTATCACTCTTGTCATACAGTACACTCTTTTATTTTTTTGTTGTCCTAGGCTACCTGGCTAAAATGCTTSCTCGCTAGACTAAGTCCCATTCATGGACAACGTTAGCTAGTTAACATTAGCCTCCTACATCTAGCTACTGTACAAATTGAACTTCCATCCTCTCAGGCCAGTGGCACAACAATGTATGAATTAATGGTTGGATCAGAATCACCGTTATAATCATTGGCCAGTACAGAGAATTAAGTAAAACCACAAGTCCAAATCCCTATCTCCATCCATGGCTAATTAGGAAAGGGCCAATTTTAGCTAGTTAGCTAGCCACTGGAGGATAACAACCCAACGAGATGCAACAATTCAGGTTATTTTTGTTCATGATGTACACTCTTAAAGCGATTTGATAAGAGACATGTCAAATCCAAGCTGGCATCCYTTGACACTTTTTTTTCTCCACCAGGATCGTTCACAGTTGAGCTCGCTCAGTTTAGCTCAACGCTGATTGGCAAATTGTTATACTTTTTGTCAAGGGAGGCCAAATGCTTGCTGGATTCTCTTGAATTCAAATCAAATCAAATTGTATTTGTAACATGCGCTGAATACAACAGGTGTAGGTAGACCTTACAGTGAAATGCTTACTTACAAGCCCTTAACCAACAATGCTTTAAGAAGTTAAGAAGAAAAACRAGTTAAGTAAAAAATAGATAACTAAAAGAAATATATTTATAAAAAGTAACAAATAATTAAACAGCAGCAGTAAAACAACAATAGCAATAGCGAGGCTATATACAGGGGGTACCAGTACAGAGTCAAATTGCGGGGGGCACTGGTTAGTTGAGGTAATTCAGGTAATATGTACATGTAGGCAGAGTTAAAGTGACCATGCATAGATAATAAACAGAGAGTAGCAGCAGCGTAAAAGAAGGGTCTGGGTAGCCCTTTGATTAGCTGTTCAGGAGTCTTATTGCTTGGGGGTAGAAGCTGTTAAGAAGCCTTTTGGACCTAGACTTGGCGCTCCGGTACCGCTTGCCGTGCTTTAGCAGAGAGAACAGTCTATAACTAGGGTGGCTGGAGTCTTTGAAAATKTTTAGGGCCATCCTCTGACACCACCTGGTATAGAAGTCCTGGACGGCGGGAAGCTTGGCCCCAGTGATGTACTGGGCCGTACGCACTACCCTCTGTAGTGCCTTGGGGTCGGAGGCCGAGCAGTTGCCATACCAGGCAGTGATGCAACCCGTCAGGATGCTCTCGATAGTGCAGCTGTAGAAACTTTTGAGGATCTGAGGACGCATGCCAAATCTTTTCAGTCTCCTGAGGGGGAATAGGCTTTGTCGTGCCCTCTTCACAACTTTCTTTGTGTTTTTGGACCATGTTAGTTTGTTGGTGATGTGGACACCAAGGAACTTGAAGTTCTCAACCTGCTCCACTGCAGCCGCGTCGATGAGAATGGGGGCGTGCTCGGTCCTCTTTTTCCTGTAGTCTACAATCATCTCCTTCGTCTTGTTCACATTGAGGGCGAGGTTGTTGTCCTGGCACAACACAGCCAGGTCTCTGACCTCCTCCCTATAGGCTGTCTCATTGTTGTCGGTGATCAGACCTACCACTGTTGTGTCATCGGCAAACTTAATGATGGTGTTGGAGTCGTGCCTGGCCATGCAGTCATGAGTGAACAGGGTGTACAGGAGGGGACTGAGCATGCATCCCTGAAGTGCCCCCGTGTTGAGGATCAGCGTGGCGGATGTGTTGTTATCTACCCTTACCACCTGGGGGTGGCCTGTCAGGAAGTCCAGGATCTATTTGCAGAGGGAGGTGTTTAGTCCCAGGGTCCTTGAAGAGCTTTGAGGGCATAATGGTGTTGAACGCTGAGCTGTAGTCAATGAATAGCATTCTCACATAGGTGTTTCTTTTATCCAGGTGGGAAAAGGCAGTGTTGAGTACAGTAGTGATTGCAGGAGTACACGTCCTGGTAATCTATCTGGCCCTGTGGCCTTGTGAATGTTAACCTGTTTAAAGGTCTTACTCACATTGGYCATGGAGAGCGTGATCACACAGTTGTCCAGAACAGCTGAATCTCTCATGCATGCTTCAGGGTTACTTGCCTCGAAGCAAGCATATAAGTAATTTAGCTCATCTGGTAGGCTCGTGTCACTGGGCAGCTCGCAGCTATGCTTCCCTTTGTAGTCTGTAATTGTTTGCAAGCCCTGCCACATCTGATGAGCGCCGGTGCTGTACGATTCAATCTTTGTCCTGTATTGACGCTTTGCCTGTTTGATAGTTTGTCAGAGGGCATAGCGGGATTTCTTATAAGCTTCCGGGTTCCCGCTGCTTGAAAGTGGCAGCTCTACCCTTTAGCTCAGTGCGGATGTTGCCTGTAATCGATGACTTCTGGTTGGGGTATGTACGTACGATCACTGTGGGGATGACATCATCTATGCACTTATTGATGAAGCCAGTGACTGATGTGGTGTACTCCTCAATGCCTTCGGAAGAATCCCTGAACATATTCCAGTCTGTGCTAGCAAAACTGTCCTGCAGCTTAGCATCTGCTTCATCTGACCACTTTCTTATTGACCGAGTCAGTGGTGCTTCCTGCTTAAGTTTTTGTTTGTAAGCAGGAATCAGGAGGATAGAATTATGGTCAGATTTGCCAAATGGAGGGCGAGGGAGAGCTTTGTACACGTCTCTGTGTGTGGAGTAAAGGTGGTCTAGAGTTTTTTTCCCCTCTGGTTGCACATTTAACATGCTGTTAGAAATTAGGTAAAACGGATTTGAGTTTTCCTGCATTAAATTCCCCGGGCACTAGGAGCGCCGCCTCTGGATGAGAGTTTTCCTGTTTACTTATGGCCGTATACAGCTCATTGAGTGTGGTCATAGTGCCAGCATCGGTTTGTGGTGGTATGTAGACAGCTACRAAAAATACAGATGAAAACTCTCTTGGTAAATAGTGTGGTCTACAGCTTATCATGAGATACTCTACCTCAGACAAGCAAAACCTTGACACTTCCTTATATTTTGTGCACCAGCTGTTGTTTACAAATATACATAGACCGCCACCCCTTGTCTTACCAGAGGCCACAGTTCTATCCTGCCGAAAATGCTTAAAACCCGCCAGCTCTATGTTATTCATGTCGTCGTTCAGCCACGACTCGGTGAAACATGATATTACAGTTTTAATGTCCCGTTGGTAGGATATACATGATTGTAGTTCGTCTATTTTATTATCGATTGATTGTACGTTGGCTAGTAGGACCGACAGTAAAGGTAGATTACCCTCTCGGCGACGGATCCTAACAAGGCACCAGGATATTCGTCCACAATACCGCCGTCTCTTTCTCCTGTGAAAGATGGGATGAGGGCCTTGTTGGGCGTCTTAAGTAAATCCTTCCCGTCCGACTCAATGAAGATAAAGTATTCCTCCAGTATGGGGTGAGTAATCACTGTCCTGATATCTAGAAGCTCTATTCGGTCATAAGACACGGTGGCAGAAACATTATGTACAAAATAACTTACAAATAATACGAAAAAACATACACAATAGCACAACTGGTTAAAGGGTCGTAAAACGGCTGTCACGGGGGGTGTGTACTGGTAGGGAAGTCAGGTGCAGGAGAGCAGAGAGTTGTGAAAAGGCGCACACTTTATTTAGGCAGAAGCAAACAGCAAATGGACGCAACTGCGTCAAAACCTCCAGCAAAAATGGCAAAAGTGCAAAGTGCGAAAACAGTCACAAAAGCTATCGTTTACCAAATAAACATACTTCGTGAAATTAACACGGAACACGGAAAACCAGCCTGGCGCGTCACATAAAACACGTAACACAAAGCAATACCACACAAGGACATAGGGGGAACAGAGGAATATATATGCACAATGTGATTAGGGAATGTAAACCAGGTGTGCGGGGAACAAGACAAAACAAATGGAAAAATGAAAAATGAAGCAGCAATGGCTAGAAGGCTGGTGACGCCGACCGCCGAACGCCGCCCGAACAAGGAGAGGAGCCGACTTCGCTGGAAGTCGTGACAGTACCCCCCCCCCCCCCCTCCCCCCACGCGAGGAGCAGGGTGACCCGGCCGGAGACGGTGGAACTCCCGCAGCAGTTCAGGGTCCAACACGTCCGGAACCCAGCACCTCTCCTCCGGACCGTACCCCTCGCACTCCACGAGGTACTGAAGGCCCCTCGCCCGACGCCTCGGATCCAGGATGGAACGCACGGAGTACGCCGGGGCCCCCTCGATGTCCAGAAGGGGAGGAGGAATCTCCCGCACCTCAGACTCCTGGAGCGGACCAACCACCACCGGCCTGAGGAGAGACACATGGAACGAGGGGTTAATACGGTAATCGGGGGAAGCTGTAACCTGTAACACACCTCGTTCACTCTCCTCAGGACTTTGAATGGCCCCACAAACTGCGGGCCCAGCTTCCGGCAGGGCAGGCGGAGGGGCAGGCGGAGGGGCAGGTTTCAGGTCGAGAGCGAGACCCGATCCCCCAGTGCGAACACCGGGGCTTCACTGCGGTGACGGTCTGCGCCCACTTTCTGGTGCAGCATGGCGCGCTGAAGGTGGACATGGGCGGCGTCCCATGTTTCCTCCGCGCGCCGGAACCATTCGTCCACCGCAGGAGCCTCGGTCTGACTCTGATGCCAAGGAGCCAGAACCGGCTGATACCCCAGGAGAGCAGAGAGTCGTGAACAGGCACACACTTTATTTAGGCAGGAGCAAACAGCAAACGGACGCAACTGCGTCCAAACCTCCAGCAAAAATGGCCAAATGGCAAAGAGAAAAAACAAGAGCAAAAAAAGAGCAAAAACCAAATAAACATACTTCGTGAAATAAACACGGAACATGGAAAACCAGCCTGGCGCATCACATAAAACACGTAACACAAAACAATACCACACAAGGACATGGGRGGAACAGAGGAATATATATACACAATGTGATTAGGGAATGTAAACCAGGTGTGCGGGGAACAAGACAAAACTAATGGAAAAATWAAAAATGGAGCGGTGATGGCTACAAGGCCGGTGACGTCGACCGCCAAACGCCGCCCGAACAAGGAGAGGAGCCGACTTCGGTGGAAGTCGTGACAACGGCGACCATCTCCTTCTGCGCCATTCTATGCTATGGGCTATCATACTATCATACTCATTTGGTCCAGACAGTCTCAGATAATACCTACACTCTGTTTTGCTCGCTCAGATGCTTTCGCCTGTGAGATACTTTCAGCCTCTTGCCAATTGAAGGAAAATTATGAAACACAGAGAGACGAAAGATTAATTATTTAATGTTTGTTTCATACATTTTTAGCAAAAACTAATGGAGGCCTGGCTTCCCTTGGAGTCCATCAATACACGACACTGATGATATGGAAATGTGAAGTGCACATTTTGGCATAGAGTCCTCTTATTTTACAGCATTTTACGCAGACAACAAAACATTTGCTAAAGTCGAGGGATGGGGCAATTTCTTGTTGCACGAGGTGCTGAAGTTCAGAACTGCTGTCAGAATGTGCTTCTACATCTGCATTGCTTGCTGTTTGGGGTTTTAGGCTGGGTTTTTGTATAAACACTTTGTGACATCTGCTGATGTAAAAAGGGCTTTATAAATAAATGTGATTGATTGATTGAACCCATACAGCGCTGTGAAGCGCAGAGCCAGAGCTCTGACCTCATCTATAGCATGTTACCGTACAGCCTCTGCGTTCCAATTTAGGTGTTTATCAGTGCCCAGATCTGCCATTTTCAACCAATATAAGRGTACAAATGTAAAGGGCTACACAGGCTTCTAAAGTCAGTCATTTCAATTTKAACATTTCAGACTTGATTTGACATTGGGTTAAGGTTAAAAGTTGTGTGAGAAAAATACAACAATCCCTTCCTTTGATTACTTTTTGCAAATCCAATCAGTTTTCCACTTTGATTCAACATCATCACATTACATTTTCTTGGTTGAAATTACGTGGAAACCACGTTTTTGCCCAGTGGGAAGCTACACACACTCAACCCTCTTCAAATGTAGTAGTATGGATTTACTATAGATGGTTACATTGCTGGCAGTATGTCATAGCACTGGATGTCACCATTATGCACTCCAAAGCCAGCCACCTCCCCAAACAACAGCATTAGTGATATCAGCCTGCTCTGGAGTCCCCCCTGCAGACAAGCTACTGATGGATGCTGAGGTGGAAATCACACATAATCTAAATAAACTCAGTCAGATATGCTGTACTGCTCTGAAAGTCAGCCGTGATGGAGGGGGACTGAAAGGGACTTAATAGCGTCAGCTACAAACTAAGGGGAGTGTGAGATTGGAGGGGTAGGTGTGTGAGGGGAGAGATATCCCCCCAACATCTTTCAAGAATAAATATATTTTTAATTTGTGCTCTTTTATTAACCAGCAAAATCACTTCAAAATGAATAGCACATTATTAAGTCGTCTAGTGGCTCTTACTGTGCTTTATCATGAGTTTGTATCAGTGTGCAATTCATATCCAGCCATTCTTCACTCTGAATATGTTTTATATGAGGCCCCATTTATCATGGGCTGTCAGCTCTTAACTGTATCATTATTCAGTGTAGAGTTATAAATTGGAATCATTAAACAGTTTTTCATATAATCTGATGCAATAACTGCTCGTCCTTTATTGGCTTGTGAAAAGAAAATAGTAAATACAATTGTCTGTCAAGATTCTGGAGAGATAGTCAGCTCTTCCTGGACTGAAATTAAATTAGGTCTGCAGAGGAGGCAGGATCAATGTCAGCAGATTTGTTTGAGGTTCACCATGGAGGGGACAGGGTTGAACAGATGAATGGCAGAGTCAAAGGAGACTGACATTTCTGAACCTCAGAGAAATACCTTGCTTAGATGTCAATATTTCTTCATATAGAGAGTAACATCCATCAGAGGTATCTTTTCAACTTTTAGAGACAGTTTCTTCAGACTTCTACAATGGAGACGTGACATGTGTGAACTCAATTAGATGTGTGTTTCAATGTTCTTGCCGGGCCTGTGCTGTATATGATAGATTTGAAGTTGGAACACAGTGAAAAGGGATAAACAATATGGGGTTGACCCTTCTATAACCTGAGAATATTCAACAGAGATGAAAAAGGACCATAGACGTACAAAGTCCGTTTGAAAGGTGTACTACCTTCAATGTTGTGGAAGTCTTTCAACAATGATTGGAAAAGGTTAGTCATACAACGATTCATAGATTTGTTCGATGGCTACATAATAAGTCCAGCTGTATTATATTTTCACTATAGTCTCAGAAAGTAATCAAATGTGGCTTTATTCAGCCCTTGTGGATTGTGTCGTGCACAAGGGATTTGTTTACCAATGTCAATAGCTCAGCTTAACATCAGTTTGCTTACTTTCATAAACTTGATAGATTTATCACCAAGGCCAATACAGTATTATCTCATCATAATTGATAGAGTAGAAAAAGATACTGGAGAGGTGTAAAACAAAACAGTACCTACCATTTTGTTTCGGACAGCCTCTACAAACAGATGACAACAGTTTGTAAGCTCCACTCCTCTCTTCTTCCTCACCTCCTTTCATCCCATGCAGGCATGACTATTAGAGCAGTGCTGCCCAGGCTCTGAGAAAGCAAGGTAAAGACTACCACCCTCTGGTGCCTCCCTTTTCAATGATGCCATTGGTTCAATAGACATGTTGCCTGTATTTCTTTGCATTTCATAATTTCTGTTTGAATAAAACATCTTAAAAGCCTATACACATTGATATTCAAGCCTTTACAATTGCAGAGGTGCAGATGAAAGGATGGAGACCAGGAGGGGCAAGTCAAGACATATCGTTTTGACTTTTGAGAATATTCAAGGATAACCAATTTCTCTTTTTTGGTCTATGCTGCCATCTACTGGTTTTGGAAGAGAGTGGAGTACATCAGTGCTGCCCCAAGCCATGTGTGGGATTGTTTTCAAAAACATCAACTGATATGTATTTTATTGAAATGTTAATGAAATTGATTATTGCAGTTCAGGAGCACTTTCCATTGCACTTCTGGCGAAGTGAAGTCTAGGTTTATTTTGTCTGATTCCCCCCTACAACAGGAAGTAAGTACACAGTGTCATCGGCTTCCTGTATGTAAATAGATGTTGGAGAGGGAAACTTCCACTCCAGACCAGACGGTGGTGCTTTTGCACCAGTGACCAGGGTCTCTTTACAATAACTTCATCCTCATCAGAGTATCGTGAACGTTTTGGTATTTTTTGCTTATTGACCATCAACCAGTTGATATGAGTATCGGTTAACAATGGTCGTTTTGTTGTGGAGTGGGTCCTACCTAGCCTGGTCCCATATCTGTTTGTGCTTTTGCCTACTCCATTGTCGTTGTCATTGTCATTGTTAGTGTCATTGTCATTTTCAAGCTAAACATGACAATTCCATAAGGAGTTGGCTAGAGAGCAGAAACAGGCACCCAGGATAGCTCCTACCAAAAGGGATTCAAAGTTGTCTATGATCTATGATAGAAGTCTATGATCATACAACATGAGAGTGAATACTTTTATCTCAAATCAAATCAAATTTGTCACATGCGCTGAATGCAACAAGTGTAGACCTTACAGTGAAATGCATACTTACAAGCCCTTAACCAACAATGCAGTTTAAAAAAAATACCTAAAAAAAGTATGAGATAAGAATAACAAATAATTAAAAAGCACCAGTAAAATAATAATAGTGGGGCTATATACATGGGGTACCAGTACAAAGTCAATGTGCGGGGGCACCGGTGTCGAGGTAATTGAGGTAATATGTACATGTAGGTAGATTTATTAAAGTGACTATGCATAGATAATAACAGAGAGTAGCAGCAGTGTGGGGGGGGGGGGGGGGGGCAATGCAAATAGTCTGAGTAGCCATTTAATTAGATGTTCAGGGGTCTTATAGCTTGGGGTTAGAAGCTTTTTAGAAGCCTATTGAACCTAGACTTGGTGCCTTGGTACCGCTTGCCGTGCGGTAGCAGCTCAGTCTATGACTAGGGTGGCTGGAGTCTTTGAACATTTTTAGGGCCTTCGTCTGACACCACCTGGTATAGAGGTCCTGGATGGCAGGAAGCTTGGCCCCGGTGAGGTACTGGGCCGTACGCACTACCCTCTGTAGTGCCTTGCGGTCGGAGGCCGAGCAGTTGCCATACCAGCCAGTGATGCAACCGGTCAGGACGCCCTCGATGGTGCAGCTGTAAAACATTTTGACGATCTGAGGACCCATGACAAATCTTTTCAGTCTCCTGAGGGGGAATAGGTTTTGTCGTGCCCTCTTCACGACTGTCTTGGTGCGCATGGACCATGTTAGTTTGTTGGTGATGTTGATGTCAAGGAACTTGAAGCTCTCAACCTGCTCCACKACAGCCACGTCRATGAGAATGGGGGCGTGCTCGCTCCTCMTTTTCCTGTAGTCCACAATCATCTCCTTTGTCTTGATCACGTTGAGGGAGAGGCTGTTGTCCTGGCACCACACAGTCAGGTCTCTGACCTCCTTCCTATAGGCTATCTCATCGTTGTTGTGTCATCGGCAAACTTGATGATGGTGTTGGAGTCGTGCCTGGCCGTACAGAGTGAACAAGGAGTACAGGAGGAAGCTGAGCACGCACCCCTGAGGGGCCCCCGTGTTGAGGATCAGCGTGGCGGATGTGTTGTTACCTACACTTACTACTTGGGGGCAGCCCGTCAGGAAGTCCAGGATCCGGTTGCAGAGGGAGGTGTTTAGTCCCAGGGTCCTTAGCTTAGTGATGAGCTTTGTCATCTAGACTTAATTTATCCTTGTATGTGTTCTTCTTTCACCCAATGCTTGTCTTACTGGTATTGATGCGTTATTGCTTCTCATACAAAATTATTACGATGTTCATAATATCATTCTGTATTATATAGAATCAAATGTCTGATAACAAAGTTGCAATGTGTTCAGTAATTACTGGTTCATCAAGAGTTATATTAACAAATATGTCAGTGTTAGGTTAAGTAGAGTCAAGCTGAGTGATAGGAGATGATTCACGTACAAGTCTGTCTGAAAAATCCAACTGTTTGTGTGTTGGTCAGAATTCTATTTATTTACCCTTATGGGCCCTTATTTCCACCTGCATGTTCAGGGTGTTTATATGTAAACTACTATGGGGGGGGGGGGGGGGGGGGGGGGGGGGGGGGGTTCAGCCCTTCCTCCCTCTGTATGGTGTTAAGCAATGACTGGTGCTGGAATGTACCGACAAATGAAAACAAACTATTCTGTATGCCCCTTTGGGACGATGTTAGTTCACGGTGGTTTCTGCGCTCTTTAAACGGTTCTGCAATATAAGTGTTTAATAAACATTGTATAATGCAAGTTCATCAGAGGATCAATTTAAAATAGTTAATTAAACTAAAATGTTTGATAGATCCAAACTGTGGGTATGCAGCAATACAGGATATAAAATAGGCCTATTGTTTACTCCAGTTATATAGCTGTCATCAATGTCTTTGTTGTTTTCCTTCCAGCTGGGCACATACTGGTTGAATCAACGTTTTTTCCACATATTTTCAATGAAGTTACGTTGAACTAACATGGAATAGACGTTGAATTGACATCTGTTCCCAGTGGGCTATCGCTTTGTTTCGAATCACGCTAAGACAAGATGAGGCCGTGTTGGAATGTTAGATGTACTCTGGTTGTACTCCTGAGATATCTCATAAACATTAATGACTGTACTATTGACCGTAGTAGTGGGTCTCTCCTCCCTGGTCAGTCCACTGAAGGCTACTGGCTCTGTCTGGAGGAAATTGAAGAGAAGTGGATGAGGTGTTATCCTTTTGTTGAAAGAGACATATTTAGCTGTCTGAAAATATAGAATGAGCCGTAGATGCTTATCAGATTTTATTTCAGTTCACAAGCAACAATCCAAATCAGGCTTTGTAGGTGAAAAGTCAAGCTCAAGCTCAGCTCGTCTCCGTCTCGACTGAGATGCCAGGTGACCTTCTCTGAACGACACGTTCCCATTCACCCGTGGCCCACGCCTCGTTAGAGGGCCTGATTCCGCAATCGTGTCATCACTTCGCACCACCTTATCGACAGCATCTCAGCTTTCTACATTCTCCCAGAGAACTCAGTATGACCCAGAGTGCATTGGAGGGGGGTGTGGGATGTCTGTACGTTTGCCAAGGTGAAGAGACAAGGCACAGTTCAAAGGGCTTAGGCTCTCTCCGCTTGTCCCACCTTCTCTATGCAGGGCCCAGTAAAAGATTTAAGCCACTGGGTTTAACGGGGTTCCACCTCTGTAAAGTTCTACCACAGAGTTGTTTCAAAGCACCACATCCATGAACAAAACCTGATTGAAGTTGGCGCATTTAAAATGGAAAACCAACATTTTAAAAGATTTTACATATTTCCACGTCCTTTAATTTTCAAATACATTTGTATTTTTTCTTCAAGACATCTTAAAAAAATTATATGCATTTTTTGCAGAACAAGATCTCACAGTCTCTATTCAGTAGTCAGTGTTTGTCCAGGGGTGGGACAAATGTCTATGGGTGAAGTGAAAGCAGGTAAGTATTGAATGGTATTGGATGGTATTGAAATTGCATGCATGCACAAGGCATCTCCCAATGTCCTGGGGACGTGGACAAACGTCTAATACTGCAGTGGATCTGGTGTGACTTGGCTGTTTTTGCAATGTGTGAGCAGAAAGAAAGAAAACTGTTAAAACCAGCCAATCAAATGTATCCTACAGGACTTGCTTGTGCTTGCKTTGGCTCAAGTTCAAAAAAGAAAGAGGGGGAAAATGGCTGCTGATAGAATGAATCATCTGAAGACAATAAGGAGACAGTGACAAATCCATTTCTTGCTTTAACTCAAACATGTTAACTCTAGAATTCTAATAGTGTCATGCTTGATTTAGGCTGGCTGTGTCTGAAGAACGTGTATCACTTTCAACCTGTTCCTCCAGTTTGAAAGAGTCATCCCATTGAGGAATAGCCTACTACTGAAATGCAACTCAAGCATCAGACACAGAGAAACCAAGAATAATAAGCTGATGGCACAAAATGAATCAAATTGTATAACTAAAATATATATATTATGTACCTTTTTTGTATGCCGGTCATTCCTATTTTCTTATTTGATATCATTGAGTTTGCTGATATTTCGATATACTGAAAGAGCTTACTCATTGAACGGTAGCTCATAGACACTGTTAGTACATTTCACTATACATACATGCATCCCAGCAGGAAGAGGCGGTGACAAACTCTGGCGGAGTGGCGATTAAACAGCATGATCATTAAGCAGGTGCACCTTGTTCTGGGGACAATAAAAGGCCACTAAAAGGTGCAGTTTTGACACACAACACAATGCCACAGATGTCTCAAGTTTTAGAGCTGTTTCCAGATAATTTAATGATAATTTCTCTACCATAAGGCGCCTCCAACGTTGTTTTAGAGAATTTGGCAGTACGTCCATCTGGTCTCACAACTGCAGGCCACATGAAACCACGCCAGCCCATCACCTCCACATCCAGCTTCTTCACCTGCGGGATCGTCTGAGACCAGCCACCTGGACAGCTGATGAAACTGGGGAGTATTTCTGTCTGTACTAAAGCCCTTATTTAGGGGAAAATGTATTCTGACTGTCTGGGCCTGGCTCCCCAGTGGGTGGGCCTGGCTCCCCAGTGGGTGGGCCTGGATCCCCAGTGGGTGAGCCTGGCCCACAAGTGGGTGGGCCTATGCACTCCCAGGTCCACCCATGGCTACGCCCGTATCCATTCATGTGAAATCCATAGATTAGGGCCTAATGAATTTATTTAAATTGACTGATTTCCTTACATGAACTGTAACTCAGTAAAATCGTTGAAATTGTTGCGTGTTGCGTTTATGTCACGTTCCTGACCTGTTTTCTGTTAGTTTTGTATGTGTTAGTTGGTCAGGACGTGAGTTTGGGTGGGCAGTCTATGTTTTCTGTTTCTATGTTGGTTAATGGGTACCTAATATGGTTCTCAATTAGAGGCAGGTGGTTTTCATCTCCTCTGATTGAGAATCATATTAAGGTAGGTAGTTTCACAGTGTTTGTTTGTGGGTGGTTGTCTCCTGTGTCAGTGTCTGTCTATGTTGCACCATACGGGACTGTTTCGGTTTGTTTGTTCATTTTGTTCATTTTGTTCGTTCGGTTTTTATGTAGTCATTTCCCTGTTCGTGCGTTCTTCGTGTTACATGTAAGTTCTTACGTCCAGGTCTGTCTACATCGTTTGTTGTTTTGTTAGTTATATCAAGWATAGTTCGTTTTCGTCTTCGTCTGTTTTGTTTAATAAATTATCATGTCTTATCACAACGCTGCGCCTTGGTTCAATCCATGCTCCTCCTCTTCGGAGGAAGAGGAACACCATTACAGTTTATATATTTGTTCAGTATATATGGACGTATTCCCACATATTATAAAATAGGCTACACAGCTAGGTAAGGTTAGCTAGCAAGGTAAAATAATGTCTGCATCCTCACAAATGTGCTGGCTGTAGCTAAATGGTGACATTTACCTGAACTGTAGCTAGACAGGAGCTCTTAGGCTTACAGTAGCTACTGTATTAAAGTTACCTTAGAACAAGCCAGGCTTCATTTTATCAATATCATACAAGTCTTTATATGAGGTAAAAGCAAATTGCAACTAAAAATGGTGATAATTCCCTGGGGAGTTGCTTCTTGCCTGGACTTCTGTGGCTCAATGCAATCAAGCAACAAACAAAACAAACATGAGTTTTTAAACCACAGTGACAATTTTAGAATGTAACAGGCTGTTACTACAATTGCATGTTAGGAAATCTATAAACAAGTCTCAAAAATAAGGAAAATGTCTGTACATTTCAGCTGTTTCAAAAACATTGCTATTTTATTAAAATGTTTACTGTAAGAGCGTTCGCTCAACGAGACATTTATGTTTACATGGCCCTGCTTAGAGGGAGGCAACTGTTGGGCGGGTGTCATGCGCTTCCTCCGGAGGTAGCGGTTGAGACAAGTTCACAAGTTTACATTGCAGTATATGTGTGGCCGATGGTATTTTTGTGAAAAGTCTAGTAAGTGTGAAGGCCCTCTACGTTTGGGAAGGGCATGGCTACATGGTGGTAGGGCAACGGGATACACATAACCAGGGCCACAACTTTAGTTTTAGAAGTTGGGTGGACATAAATTATTTAAAAAAAGATTTATCCAGTCGGATTAAGACTCSAAACAGCCTACCCGACTGCTTGGAGGCGTCCGCATGGTCCTAAAGCACACCGTTGCCTCGTTTTGTATCGCATTCCAATGATAAAACTGGCGGGGAACAAAAATGCAATTTCAGAATGTGGGGGGGGGGGTACATGTACCCCCGTCCCCAGTGAAAGTTGTGCCCCTGCACAGAACAGCACAGGAGGCCTGCTGGTCTCTGCTTGGCTCTGAGGTTGTGGGCCCGTCTCCATGGGGAATTAGTGGTCTATTTGGGTCTGGCATCCATTCAAGCCTTCCTGGCGGGGCTCCTCGAAAGTTCCCCTCTAATACTAGGCATTCMTCCTTGTTATTGATGTTAAAGCCACGGACGGAGGCCAGCTTAACCTGGCTCTTCCCATTATCAGGCAGATCGATCATTTCCATACTGACAATTTTCCAGAGCACAACAGACCTCAAGTCCTCCTCGGGAGGGTATCTCTTCTCAAGTGGTCAGGTTTGACGATGCACATATTCATATGCAACGCTTAGAAGTTATTTACACACTGATGTCACTGCTGGCATGTTCAAAATAGGACCCCACTGAATACAAGTACTGTATTTGAAAATGGTCAAAATAAGGGATGTAATCATTTACATCACCACCTAACATTCATAATTTTCATCATTTTCATGATTACAACAAAGAGAAGAACAGCTTTACTCTGCAGCCCATAGAAATATAATGAATAGAACGGACTTGGAACCTCTAACGCTGGTAAACTCATGGGTACACTTGCAATGGCTGTCTGGTATTGTGATGCAATACTTTCCATGGTAATGTAGAATGTTAATTCAAATTATGCTAACTGATGTGGCTCATGCAATGGTCCTTTTGCACAACGTTGCAACGCCCACTTCTGCTCAAATTTCTACCCGTGTCACGCCCTGACCTTAGATATCTCTGTTTTTCTATATATTTTGGTTAGGTCAGGGTGTGACTAGGGTGGGTATGCTAGTTTGTATGTCTAGGGTTTTTGTATGTCTAGGGGTTTTGTATGTCTAGGGGTGTTGTATGTCTAGGGGTGTTGTATGTCTAGGGGTTTTGTATGTCTATGTTGGCCTGATATGGTTCCCAATCAGAGACAGCTATTTATCGTTGTCTCTGATTGGGGATCATATTTAGGTAGCCATTTTCCTCGTTTGTGTTGTGGGATCTTGTCTACATTGAGTTGCCTGAGTGCACACCTGTAGCTTCACGTTTCGGTTGGTTGTTTGTCGTTTTGTTAGGTGAGTTTCAGTTGATTAAAATTATGTGGAACTCTACTCACGCTGCGCCTTGGTCTCATCATTACGACCATCGTGACAACCCGATACATAGCTTCCTCTCCCGATCCCATCCTGTCAGCCTGATTGTAGCCATACTAGCCTCGAAGTCGCTCATTTTTATCATTACTTCAGTATATGAATATAATCATATTTCTATAGCATTTTTTTATCATTCTTGTTGAAAATTGTGTTTATCCGTTCAGTTAGTGATTTTTGTAATTCGATTATTGTGTTCCATGTTCTTTTTCTGTCTCTTTAGCTAGCAAATGTTAGCTACCAGTACCTAGCTAACGTTAGTGCTAACGTTAACGTTATTAGTTGGTGTGGCATCTTTATTGAAAGTTAGGAAATGAAGAAGAGTAACATCAAGTTTATGAGGTGAGAGGTCATCTCTACGGAATATTGCTCCGTTCCGTTGTGTACCTCCTCAGCAAAATACTTGAGTTTTCACTAATTTCCCARTGATCCTGAGCTAAGATAGCAAAATGGGTCATCAATATTCGCATTGAAAACTTCACCGTCACAAGTCACTCCAAGGTGTGTGGTAGACACTATTTACCACATGATTTCATTGAACCTTCTAGTGGGCGTCGACGTCTGAAGAAGGGAGCAGTACCTTTGCTATTCCAGTGGAATAACTACCATGTCCAAGCAAGAGCAAGTGTTTGGGAAAGAAGGGAAAGACCAAGGACTGGATGTGTAGAGTACAACCATGTTGAAGATGGAGAGGATGAAAAGATGGATAGCTACCATGACCACGACTACTGTGCAGTGCCTGGGCCCGCTGCAGTTAACCTGGTTTTGATTGAGAGGGAAGAAATGCAGAGAGAGATTGAGGACCTACGGAACAAAGTAGAGGAGTTGACTGTGAGAAGTCGTTTTGGGCTGCAGCGATTTGTGGGATCAGATGCACAGATCCTTCACAAGGTGGTTACACCTAGCCCTAAACCTAGCCCTAGTATTGTTATATCAAACTTTACTTCTAAAACATATTACATATTGAATAATGCAACATTTTATTTACAGTGTCAACAGAACAGAATTTCTTTTACTGAATTATTTTCAATTATTTATTTATTAATTCATTGCATTTTTTGGATTGTTTCTCTTTCATTAATTGAAAGATAAAGGAGCCTGTCCGTATTTTTTTAGTCTTCCCTGCCTAAGAACATTTGCATGTACACATATAAGTAGTACCAGTCACCCTTCTCTCTAACTAGTGAGAACACCACTTGGTCTCTATGTATTCTCTTGACCAGAATGTCCTCATGCGCACAGACAACAAAGTAACACCACTCCAACCCAGTGATGTAGAGATGACCTTGAACTTGCCAGTAGTAGGCATGCTGCCTCTTCAGGGAAGGTTCACTGTTTTGCATGTGAACGTACTTGCAATCCACAAAACCCTTTAAATTCGGGTTCTTAATCTCAACTAGGCCAAAGGGTGGATGCTCGAGAGGGTCGTAGACCAGGCCATCAGGAGAAGAGGGAAGCCAAGGGACGTCAGGATGTATGATGCGGCCACAGGGTGAGAAGTTGACATTCTGCATCTTGCAGTAGTCATTGGCTGCTTATCTCCATCTCCAGTCCTCTCTACATGTCAGCTTTTGGTGCTGTGTCTTAGAGGATCCTTTCAGCTAGATTGCCTGCGGATGTCAGCCCTCTCACATGGCAAGCCTCTCGGAACCGTGACGAGGTCAGTCTTGGTTTCTGGAGGCTGCTGGTAAGACAGGAGGTTCCCCACCTGTACCTTTCCAAAGTGGGAGTCGACTAAAAGCTTTTCAGCAGACTTCCCTATGTGGCAAATCAATGGCTTGGATAGAGAGTTAAAGTTATTTGTATGCCTCTTCTATCTGGAGAACTGAGAGGTCAGGGAGCGGTCCAAGAAGGGTACTTCTGCAAAGAAAAGCAGCCACTTTGGTTAGCCAATCTAAACAATGTACTTGAAACCACCTGAAATTAAATCATTTTATATAGGTAAAGTGTAATAGRACATGACCAGCTACTACCTACTATACTGGCTATTAGGGAATACTCACCTAATCCCTCCTTCTGCCTTGTGCTTTTAGTGGGCTTGGTGATGGTCATTTTGCCTATGGGCCCAGGTTTCAGACCCTGTAAAAAGACAGTACAAGGGCACTATTTTAATCTATTCGTGAGACAATTTAAGTTTTCATTAAATCATTTCTTAGCATTATGATGTGATTATAACCATATGATGTTGATACAGTATGTGGTATAGCAATTAAAACATACCATAGTCCTTGGCTTATGCCACTGCTGCTTGGCCTCTGTGCAGCTATGCACAGGTATGACGACAGGTGWTCACATCTGGGAATAGCGTGCACACTGGAATAATAATGCAACTGTGTGGTTGCATAATGCAGTGCCAGCAACACATGAACAGTGATGTTGTGTCATTGTTACTGGCTCAGAGGGCTTCAGTACAACGTACATGGGGATATAAAAAGAAAATGATTAGACTATAACATCTGCCACACCCTGATCTGTTTCACCTGTCTTTGCGCTTGTCTCCACCCCCCTCCAGGTGTCACCCATTTTCCCCATTATCCCCTGTGTATTTATACCTGTGTTCTCTGTTTGTCTGTTGCCAGTTTGTCTTGTCTCGTCAAGCCTACCAGCATTTTTCCCGTACTCTGGTTTTCGCTCTAGTCCCTGTTTCTTGTTTTACCGGTTTTAACCATTCTGTCTGCCCTGACCCTGAGCATGCCTGCCGTTCTGTACCTTTCGGACTCTGCTCTGGATTACTGACCTCTGTCTGCCCTTGACCTGTTGTTTGCCTGCCCCCTGTTTTTGTAATAAACTTTTGTTACATCGAACTGTCTGCATCTGGGTCTTATCCTGAGGTCTGATAGTACGAATTGGCCATGACTGACCCACCAGACTCGGACCAGCTCCGCAACGCAATCTMCTCTCAAGGAGCCACCATTGGGAGACACAAGGAGTTACTTCAAGGTCTTCTGGACGGATTCCAGACCTTAGCAGAATGCCATGACTGTGCCTTGAATACATTGCAGGAGCAATTCCCCGGATTATCTGTAAGGCAGCCGGCCATGGCAGTAGCCTTCCAGCCCCCCAGTAACACCGCTGTCAGCAGTGCGTCTCTCCAGGCCACCCCGGCTTCCCGAGAACCCTGCTTACCTCCTCCGGAACGCTTCGCTGGAGGGTCAGGAACCTGTTGGGCATTTCTCTCCCAGTGTTCCCTCATCTTCGAGCTGAAGCCCTCATCCTTCCCCTTGGACCGCTCGAAGGTAGCCTGTCTCATAATGCTAATGTACGGGAGGGCTCCCACCTGGGCTACGGCGATGTRGGAACATCAATCTGCCGCGTGTTTCAGCCTGGAGGAGTTCGTGGCTGAGGTGAAAAGGGTTTTCGATTCTCCATTGTCCGGGAGAGATGCTGCCCGGAAGTTACTCCAGCTTCGCCAGGACTCCCACAGTGTGACGGACTATGTGGTTGATTTCCACACGTTGGCGGCATAGAGTGCCTGGAACCTRAATCCCTGTTCGACACATTCCTTCATGGATTATCAGAGGAGATTAAGGACGAGTTTGCAGCCTGGGAGCTGCCTACGGCTCTTGATTCACTCATTACCTTGACCATCCGGCTTGATGGGCAGCTACGGGAATGTAGGAGGGAGAGGAGGTCTGCCGACTCGCCTTTTTCGGAGCCGATTCAACTTGGCAGAGCTAGGCTGTCTCCAGCCGAACGCTTACACAGACTTAAAACCCAGAGTTGTCTGTATTGCGGAACTGCCGGTCATTATGTTCTACCTGTCCTTTTTCTAGAGACCAGGCTCATAAGTAGGTACTCTGCTGGGCCATACAGATCCTTTTTCTTCTCCCCTTACTCGCACCCCTCTCCATGCCATCCTGCTGTGGTGCGACCAGTCTAAATCTCTCGGGGTTCTCATTGACTCTGGGACTGACACGAGTTTCATGGACGCCACCCTGGTGTCTGAGCTGGGTATCCCCACTCAGCCCCTCTCCAGCCCCCTGGACGTTAGAGCACTAGATGATCGCTCTATAGAAAGGGTCACCCACAATACTACTCCTATCCACCTGCGTGTCCGGGAACCACAGTGAGTCTATACAGTTTATGCTCATCAAGTCTCCTCAGGTTCCCGTAGTATTGGGAATTTCTTGGCTCCAGCTCCACAATCCCCTTATCATCTGGACTGCTGGCACTACCGTGGGCTGGAGCCCATTCTGCCACACCCATTGACTGAAGTCGGTGCAGCCTGCCCCAGAACRAGGATTTCCTGTCTGCAGGGGGTATCTGTCCTTCTGCCTCCCCGCCGGCACACGGTTCTTCTTTGTGGAGAAGAAGGACAAAACCCTGCGCCTGTGCATTGACTACTGGGGCCTCAATAACATCACGGATAAGAACCGCTACCCACTACMACTCATCGCCTCGGCTTTCGAGCCGCTCCAGGGGGCCACTATCTTCTCTAAGTTAGACCTGTGGAATGCCTACCACCTCGTACGGATACAGGAAGRTGACGAGTGGAAGACAGCCTTCAACACTAATAGTGGACACTATGAATACCTGGTAATGCCATTCGGTTTGACCAATGCTCCTGCTGTGTTCCAGGCCCTGGTTAATGACGTTCTTCAGGATATGTTGAACTGGTTCGCGTTCGTCTACCTCGACGACATCCTCATCTTTTCCCGCTCGGCTCAAGAACACGTTCTTCACGTCCGACAAGTCCTCCAGCATCACCTGGAGAACCAGCTGTTTGTCGAAGCCGAAAAATGTGAGTTCCATCGCTCCACCATCTCCTTCCTTGGATACATCATTGCTGCTGGGAATGTGCAGGTGGATCCGGGAAAGGTGAGAGCGGTGGTGAATTGGCCCCAACCCACGTCCAGAGTGTAGCTGCAATGCTTCTTAGAATTTGCCTATTTCTATCGCCGTTTTCGCTACCGCTTCACCACAGCTCCCATATTGATCCATACGGACTCATCCCGTCAGTTCGTGGTGGAAGTAGACGCTTTGGATGTTGGAGTGGGGGCTGTTCTATCCCAGTATTCTGCCCTGTACTTTAACTTCTCTAGGGTAGGGGGCAGCATTTTCACGTTTGGATGAAAAGCATACCCAAATTCAACTGCCAGTTACTCATCCCCAGGAGATAAGATATGCATATTAGWRGATTTGGATAGAAAACACTCTGAAGTTTCTAAAACTGTTTGAATCATGTCTGTGAGTATAACAGAACTTATTTAGCAGGCGAAACCCCGAGGACAAACCATTCAGATAATTTTTTTTGGAGGTCACTGTCTTTTCAATGAGTTTTCATTGGGAAACCAGATTTCTAAGCAAATCGCTTGCAGTTCCTACGGCTTCCACTAGATGTCAACATTCATGAGAAATAGGTTGAGGTTATTCCTTTGTGTAATGAAGAAATACGGCCATCTTGAAGTCGAGGCAGTCCAGGTGTCCTGTACATGCGCTTCAATCAAACAGAAGGCATGCAACATTTCGTTTTAGTCCTGTATTGAACACAGATCATCCCGTCTTCAATTTTATCGATTATTAACGTTAAAAAATACCTAAAGTTATATTACAAAAGTAGTTTGACATTTTTTGGCAAAGTTTACAGGTAACCTTTGATATATTTTGGCGTCATGTTTGAGCAAGTTTGGACCTGTGTTTTTTGGATCAAACGCGCCAAATAAATGGACATTTTGGATATATATCGACGGAATTAATCGAACAAAAGGACCATTTGTGATGTTTATGGGACTATTGGAGTACCAACAACAGAAGCTCGTCAAAGGTAAGGCATGAATTATATTTTTATTTCTGCGTTTTGTGTCGCGCCTGCTGGTTTGAAATGTTTTCTCTCTTTTGTTTACTATAAGTGCTATGCTTAGATAATAGCAACGTATGCTTTCGCTGAAAAGCCTATTTGAATTCTGACATGTTGGCTGGATTCACAACCAGTGTAGCTTTAATTTGGTATCTTTCATGTGTGATTTAATGAAAGTTTGATTTTATAGTAATTTTCATAGTAAATAATTCTAATTTGGCGCTCTGCATTTTCTCAGGCTTTTTGCCAAGTGATACAGTAGTGTCTTGCCTAAACTCAGATTTTTGGATATAAATATGAACTTTACCGAACAAAAAATACATGTATTGTGTAACATGAAGTCCTATGAGTGTCATCTGATGAAGATTATCAAAGGTTAGTGATTAATTTAATCTCTATTTCTGCTTTTTGTTAATGATCTCTTTAGCTGGAAAAATGGCTGCTTTTTCTGTGACTTGGCTCATACCTAACATAATCGTTTGTTGTGCTTTCGTCGTAAAACCTTTTTGAAATCGGACACTTTGGCTGGATTTACAACAAGTGTAGCTTTAAAATGGTGTAAAATATTCGTATGCTTGAGGAATTTAAATTATGGATTTCTGTTGTTTTGAATTGGCGCCCTGCAGTTTCACTGGCTGTTGACGAGGTGGGACGCTACCGTCCCACATACCCTAGAGAGGTTAAGCTGCATCCCTGCGCCTTCTTCTCCTATCGCTTAACGCCACGGAGAGGATTATGACTTGGGGAACCGAGAACTACTTGTGGTGAAGATGGCCTTGGAGAAGGGAGACACTGGTTAGGAGGGGCAGAACTTCCATTCATAGTGTGGACGGATCACAAGAACCTCACAAGAATGTCTCTGCACCGCCAAAGCATCTCAACTCCAGGCAAGCTCAATGGGCCCTGTTGTTCACCCGGTTAGCTGGGGGCCCGGCTAACCAGATGTTTGTCCCAGACGCTGCCAGATCCCCGGTCTTGGAATGGGCTCATTCCTCCAGGCTTGCCTGCCACCCTGGCTCCTGTCGGACACTGGCCTTGTGCAACAATACTTTTGGTGGCCCACCGTGGTTCCAGATGTCCCGCGTTTGTCGCTAGACTAAGCAATGCCTCTTAATGCAGATCTCCATTGACAGGAACTTCTTAGTCTAAGACGAGGCTTCATCTCTGACTGTGTAACCGCATGTAGTGTGCACAAACAGCTGACTTTTCAACCTACACTCAAACTGTGTGGTTTCTCATTTTTACTCATGGACCTATAGAGTAAGCCCTTATGCTGACTTCTCCTGTCACTTTGTTCCTGTTCGAAACTGTTTTGAATAAAAAGAATTAGCAATCATGTTAGCTAGCTACTGTAAAAGGCATGTCTTAACTTCTACCGCCTCAGAAACCCGGATCCGGGAGCACCCCCACCCCCCCACCAGTAAAAAAGCTGAATAGCATAGCTAGCATAGCGTCACAAGTAAATAGTAGCATCTAAATATCATTCAATCACAAGTCCAAGATACCAGATGAAAGACCACTTCTTGTGAATCCAGCAATCATTTCTGATTTTAAAATGTTTTACAGGGAAGACACAATATGTAAATCTATTAGCTAACCACGTTAGCAAAAGACACCATTTTCTTTGTCCACCATTTTTCTCTCCACCAGTAGCTATCACCAATTCGGCCAAATAAAGATATTGATAGCCACTAACCAAGAAAAAACCTCATCAGATGACAGTCTGATAACATATTATTGTATAGGATAGTTTTTGTTAGAAAAATGTGCATATTTCAGGTAGAAATCATAGTTTACAATTGCACCCACCATCACAACTCGACTAGAATAAATACAGAGAGCAACGTGTATTACCAATTTACTCATCATAAAACATTTATAAAAATAGACAAAGCATAGCAATGGAAAAGACACAGATCTTGTGAATTCAGACAATATTTCAGATTTTCTAAGCGTTTACAGCGAAAACACAATAAATCGTTATATTAGCATACCACATGTGCAAACGTTACCCAGCATGAATTCAAGGCAACGGGAGCGATAACGTTATGATCACCAAAATATATTTAATTTTTCACTAACCTTCTCAGAATTCTTCCGATGACACTCCTGTAACATCATATTACAACATACATATAGAGTTTGTCGAAAATGTGCATATTTAGCCACAAAAAAACGTGGTTATACAATGAAAAATGTAGCAAAACTGGCCTGAAAATGTCGGGCGCCATCTTTGAGAGTGATCTAGTCTAATCGATAACTAATCATATAACTTGACTAAAAAATACAGGGTTGACAGGAATCGAAAGACAAATTAGTTCTTAATGCAATCGCTGACTTACATTTCTAAAATTATCCTTACTGTGCAATACCGGGTCCGCCAAAGCGAAGCTACACAAACAAAATGGCGAAATATGCGTTTAACATTTTTCAACAGAACAGCGATTTATCATCATAAATAGTTCTTACTATGAGCTGTTCTTCCATCAGAATCTTGGGCAATGTATCCTTTCTCCGGTCTAATCGTCTTTTGGTCGAAAGATGTCCTCTTGTCCCGTCGAAATGGCCACTAACGTTCGGTATGTACAGGAAACGTGCCCAGCTCATGGAAGGGCGTCACAAATAAATGAATCAAAATCGCACTAAACGGATATAAATTGCTATAAAACGGTTTAAATTAACTACCTTATGATGTTTTTAACACCTATAACGGGTAAAAACATGACCGGCGATATATTACTGGCTGAACCAAGGCTTGGAAAGAGGTCAGTACGACGTCCATTGTGCGTCGAGCGCAGGGTCCGAAAGAAAGCTCCTTCCGGTCTTTGGTGTTTTATACAGGCCCTGATTGCGCAATCGACTCCATTCAAATTGTCACCACTTACTGACATCTAGAGGAAGGCGTAGGCAGTGTTTGTATCCTCATAGCATTCACAGGGACATTAAAACTGACCTGGGACCAGAGGCCAAGATTTCTGAAATCGCACTCCCTGTCAGGAAAAGTTCTGTAGAATGAGTTCTGTTCCACTCAGAGACATAATTCCAACGGTTATAGAAACTAGAGAGTGTTTTCTATCCAATAATAACAATAATATGCATATTGTACGAGCAAGAATTGAGTACTAGGCAGTTTAATTTGGCAATGTCAAAAAAAAAGCACCCCCTAAAAGCACCCCCTATTGACAATTAAACTACGTTACTGCTTTGAGTAAACATCTAGTCTGATAGGCAACTTAGCTACACTTACTTTCATAGTTGAGAAGGTAACTGGAGACATAAAGTTTGAATCCTTTTTCCAACTTGAAGGTCGGTGCTTTGCTACTTGTCTTGGCCAGACGATGTACATCCGTCACTGTTATCTTTGGCAGCTCATGMAAGCACCTTGTGTAAAACAGTGCCATGGTTGGTAAAGGGGGGGAGGTGTTGGTTAATTGCTAGCCACCTTACTAGTTAGCGCGTTAATAGCTAACTAGCTAAGAGACAAAAAAAGACACAGAACACAATAATCAAATTTCAAAAGTCACTAACTGAACGAATAAACACTATTTTAAATATAAATATGATTCTATTAATATACTGATTACCTCAGTATATTAATGATAAAACGAGCAACTTCGAGGCTAGTATGGGTACAATCAGGCTGACAGGACGCGATCGGGAGAGGAAGCTATGTATTGGGTAGGAAGTTGAGCGGAAGTGGGCGTTGCAACGTTGTGCAAAATGACTATTGCATGGGCCACATCAGTTAGCATAATTTGAATTAACATTCTAAATTTTTCCTCCCCAAAAAGTCCTGTAAATTCACGAAACCAAAGCTGTGTTGGAGATTTATGGGGCGGTGGGGGGCGGTGGGCGGTGGGGGGCGATGGGGGAATATTTTTTTCTTGTCCAGCAAGTCCTGGCTTGGTTGCAGTCCTGTCTATCCCTACTCTCTGCAAACATGTCTGCAAACATGTCAGGCATTTCACCACTTGTATGAGCGAGCTATGGTCCTCATTTTGGAAGTTTAAGATCAGGGCTTTATTAATCATGTGTGCACTGTATTTCAAGTACTATGAATTGAAATCTAATTGTTAAAGTGTTATTTAAGTTAATGTGATAAAGTAAATGTTATTTAGGTGTTTTTTCTAGAAATATGCAAAAAAAAATCCAATGATGTCCTCCGCCATGTGTAAGTAATTACACAAACAAATCAGATAAGTTAAATGCTGTAGTATTAAGTGGTATAATTACATGGTTAGATAACAATATTCAAATAATAAACCTAAATAATCTGGTCAGATGTAATTTGATGTGATTACTCTTCTCTGCTTCGTCTACAGAGTAAACAAGAATGACAAAGTAAGATACAGATATCGGATATTTGACCAGTTTCATCGCAGGAGTAAAATTAGGAGGGTTAGATTATTTTAATAATACGTTTTATTCTAATTATTATTACCATTATAGTTTTGATGTGCTACCGTAGGCTATGAGATCTCGTGAGAGAAACAGAACTGCAAGTTTTCAGTGACTTTATGTAAATCACAAGGCACATTTGAATTTCTTCCAACAACAGAGGGATCAAATCAAGTACAGACACTTGAATCAATGTGAGGAACGTTCTTAAGTTTTATGAAATTGTTTTCATTTTGTAATATATAAAAACTAAAAGATGCTGAACCTACATTGCTGAATATTTTTTACCATCCCTACAAATGTCAACAATATTTTAAAGTTGTTTCAGAAGAAGGTCAACGTATGGAACAAAAGGGGTTAGCTTTATCCGCCACACACACACGCACGCACACATGCACACACACACACACAAACATACACACGCATACACACACACATTGTTCTGTTCTCTTGTGACATCAAAACTCGCTCTGTCTTTTGGATTCCAATGTCAAGACTGCACTATTATGCTGCTGGTAACACTGAGGGCTTTTGGAGAAAGACACACGGTTCTCATAAACACATTCATCTTGAATGGTGCAACTGTCAGAAAACATACACTACCCCTATCCCTAACAGAGAAAAGGCATGTCCAAGGCCTTGATTTCTGGTTTGGCAGAAAACTATATCACACTGGCTCTCGATAGCAGAACTTGAATGTCCCGTGCTGGCCCCACCTCAGCATTGTTATCTGTACAAGGACAGCACACACTATCCCTAACCTAGATGAAAAGCAATACTACACATACACATATTCTARATTTAGACATCTGAGGGGTACTGCTCAATGGGGATTATCCATGCTCTGAGTTTCTCTCAAAAAGCACAAACCATGGATGTTGCAGGTTATAAAACAGGTGGGCATGACTTCAAAGCTTCTGTCCCTTTAAGCCTGTGTTCAGTATGCGTGCTGGGTAAACTTATACTGGAAAATATGTGACATAAAAACATCAGAGGAAGAGTGCAATAAATTAAAATGTACTTACTTGACAACACACAACAACATTTGTTCTTATCATTTTTATTTAACTAGGCAAGTCAGTTAAAAACAAATTCTTATTTACAAATGACAGCCTACCAGGGAACAGTGGGTTAACTGCCTTGTTCATGGGCAGAACAACATATATATATTTTTTACCATGTCAGCTCGGGGATTCGATCCAGCAAACTGTTGGTTACTGGCCCAATGCTCTAACCACTAGGCTACCTAAAACRCCCCCAAAAAACTACCGGTTATTTAGAACTACCAAAGTTATTGGCAATTTTGGTAATTAACATGTAATCAATGGCAATCTATGGTGACTTTGGTAATTTATATTTGAATAACTTTTTTAAATGGATTTATATATAGTATTGCTTTTTTAAATATCTGTCTTCATATTGTCCATGACTTTTTAGTAGATATACCATATGGGTCAAGAGGAAGTAGCCAAATACATTTTTAAAAGCAGCTAATCAACAATGGCATTATTTTAAATTAACTCTGCAACTCTTCCAACTATTGACTTTTTTCACAGCTGCACCAGTTTGGTGGCAAAACATTTACAACAAAGACATAATGACATAGTAAAATAAATACAATTGTGTAAAAAAATATATTAAGTATATTTCATGCTGAAACCCTCTTTGGTGTTATTTTTAATTAACTCTGCAACTCTTTTTTCACAGTTGCCACCAGTTTGGCGGCAAAACATTTACAACAAAGTCATAATGACATAATGGTTCTGGACCGGTTCCGACTGATATTTTGGTGTACAAAGCGATCTGTGAACGTTGCAGGTTCAGTGCTTTATAATGCCAGAAAGGCCCATCTGTCTGCTCTCCGCTACCACTCTGTAAGCAGAGTTGACTTAAATGCTGTGTTCAAAGCAACTGGGAACTTGGACCTCAGTGCGTTCACGACAACTGGGAACTAGGGAAAAAATGAGCTCCGACTGGGAAAAATATTTTTGAAATGTCATCCAACTCGGAATATCAAGCAGGAAACTTGGGCATCTTTCTAGAGCTCTGACTTTCCAACCAGAAGATCACTGACGTCATGATTTGACCTCGTTTTTTTCAGAGTTCCCAGTTGTCTTGAAAACACCAGAAGGGTCAGGTTTCACACCCACATTTGCATAGGGAGTGACGTGCCACATTGTCTGGCCTATCCAGACAAAGAATTGATTTGCTCTCCCTCATCAATGGAGCCTGAAATGAGATATGGAAGGGGACAGTCTGGTGATTTCAGCAATTGTGGTTTCATCTCGCTGTGATATTCTCAGCTGGATTCAGAGGTCTCAACATGAAGAAAAAAAACAACTACATAATTTCATAGAATTGAAACACGACCACTTTCTCTTGGTCACAGAGGGACGAAATCACTTTGTGCATAAAGCTGAAATTGTAAGGAATCTGCAGACATTCGAATGGTGTCTCTGCTTTCCTCAGAGGAGGCTTGACAGAAAATGCTCTGCCAACAGTTGTATGAAATGGTCATATTTATTTTACAGTTTTAAAAAGGTGAAATCTTATAGTAAGCTGCCTATAATTGTATTATTCCTATATTTAGAAAGCTCTATGTAGTACTGTGCGCCTCCCATAGTCTGTTCTGGACTTGGCGATTGTGAAGAGACCTCTGGTGGTAAGGCTTGTGGGGTATGCATGTGTGTCCAGGCTGTGTAGTTCGTGGTCATCACATGAAAAAGTATTACTTTTGTGTATGTTTATTTGTGCGTAAATGTACATTTTGCCATAATGTTCAATAAACACCACCGGTATTCACAAAGTTGATGGTTTATATTTAGGATCATGTTTTATAGCTTTGTCATTATATTTTTTGTCATATTTAAAAATTATCTCATTTGATTATTTTATATATTTTAAATGTGATAAAGCCATACAAAGGGCCAGAGATTATTACAGACGCATTTGATAATCTGAAGTACCCAACAAGGCCACTAGATATCATCCGATAAAAGAAAATACAAATATGAAAGTTACCAAAATTCTGTCAGTTTACTGGTAAACTTCGAAAGTTTCTAGTAATATGCCATCCCATTTTCAACCATAGGTGTAATGTATAAAGAAAAAGGAAATGCATAGTCAATGGTTATACTATAGTAATCTATGTAATCCAGGATTGTTCCACATCATGGGATAAGATCCAAGTAGGCCAAACATGAGTCAGTAGCCTTGTTTGGAGTTTGAAGTGTTACAAAAGTATTTTAAGTTCCTCCAGGTAATTGATAGCAGACCAAGTGAACACCAATCCAACCATGCTACAGTGCCAACTACTAACAATGGAATGCCAACAGCGTCACAGATTATAATACCTAGTTGGCACTTCGTCTCGGGCCTAGCAACACCCGTACCAATATATCCTCCAAACACCGGCTTCTCTGGCATTATCACGTAAATAATAAACGCTAGAATGATCTTCAAGCCAATCAGAAACAAGTATTCAACAATGCCATGGTATATCATAAATTATTCCATGCTATATATGTAGATGTATCAGAGAGTATCATGTATCTTTATCTTGATTACCCCTAGATCAGATGTTACACACATACAGTGCATTCGGAAAGTATTCAGACCCCTTGACTTTTTCAACATTTTGTTACGTTACAGCCTTATTCTAAAATGTATTAAATMGTTTTTTTCCCTCATCAATTGACACAAAATATCCCATAATGAGAAAGCAAAAACAGGTTTTTAGACATTTTTGGAAATGTATATATATATATATTTTTTTAGAAATCACATTTACATAAGTATTTAGACCCTTTACTAAGTACTTTGAAGCCCGTTTGGCAAGCGATTACAGACGCAAGTCTTTTGGGTATAACGCTACAAGCTTGGCACACCTGTATTTGGGGAGTTTCTCCCATTCTTCTCTGCAGATCCTCTCAAGCTCTGTCAGGTTGGATGGGGAGCGTCGCTGCACAGCTATTTTCAGGACTCTCCAGAGATGATTGATCGGGTTCAAGTCCGGGCTCTGGCTGGGCCACTCAAGGACATGCAGAGACTTGTCCCGAAGCCTCTCCTGCATTKTCTTGGCTGTGTGCTTAGGGTCGTTGTCCTGTTGGAATGTGAACCTACGCCCCAGTCTGAGGTCCTGAGTGCTCTGGAGCAGGTTTTCATCAAGGATTTCTCTGTACTTTGCTCCGTTCATCATTCCCTCGATCCTGACTTGTCTCCCAGTCCCTGCCGCTGAAAAACATCCCCACATCATGATGCTGCCACCACCATGCTTCACTGTAGGGATGGTGCCAGGTTTCCTCCAGATGTGACCCGTGGCATTCAGGCCAAAGAGTTCCATCTTGGTTTCATCAGACAAGAGAATCTTGTTTATCATGGTCTGAGAGTCCTTTAGCTGCCTTTTGGCAAACTCCAAGCGAGCTGTCATGTGCCTTTTACTGAGGAGTGGCTTCTGTCTGGCCATTCTACCATAAAGGCCTCATTGGTGGAGTGCTGCAAAGATGGTTTAACTTCTTGAAGGTTCTCCCATCTCTATAGAGTAACTCTGGAGCTCTGTCAGAGTGATCATCGGGTTCTTGGTCACCTCCCTGAACAAGGCCCTTCTCCCCCGATTGCTCAGTTTGGCCGGGCGGCCAGCTCTAGGAAGAGTCTTGGTAGCTCCAAACTTCTTCCATTTAAGAATGATGGAGGCCACTGCTGTTGGGGACCTTCAATGCTGCAGACATTTGTTGGTACTCTTCCTCAGATGTGTGCCTCGCCAAAATCCTGTCTCGGAGCTCTAAGGACAATTCCTTCAACCTCATGGCCTGGTTTTTGCTCTGACATRCATTGYCAACTGTGGGACCTTATATAGACAAGTGTGTGCCTTTCAAATAATTTCCTATGAATTTAATTTACCACAGGTGGACTCCAATCAAGTTGTAGAAACATCTCAAGGATGATCAATGGAAACAGGATGTACCTGAGATCAATTTCGAKTCTCATAGCAAAGGGTCTGAATACCTATCGAAATAAGWTYTWWTWWAYKTKYAAWWAWKKYKMAAAWMYKKYTWWWARMMKRWYWTYWYWWWWWTKRKTYTAATCTATTTTAGAATAAGCCTTTAATATAACAAAATGTGGAAAAAAGGAAKGGGTCTGAATACTTTCCGAATGCACTATATGTGTGTCTGATTATGATCCTCTGAGATAATATTGTTATGTGGCGGATACACTCACTCTATTGACAATTTGTGGTCACTGATTGTTGTGTTTTTTTCTTTATAGAGGACACCCGTTCCATTCTCTCCAGATTTGCCTCTTCTTACGTGTATCAGTAAGCCTTCAGCTGTCAAAGCAGTGAATGTATTGTGGGACTCAACTATCTGTGAGTAATCAAAATAGCTATTTTACGGATGTGTTTACACAACACCACTCTGCACAAGTGGTGTTGTGTGTCCATGAACTTGTGAACTGTTTGTAAAGAATCCTTCATACAACACGCATCAAGGGGAGTTCAAATGACAGGTTAACCTATCTCTGTCATTGAAATGCAACAGATTACAAACACTCTCAGTGAGAAAGGCCAACAAGTGTAAAATTGAGAGATCAAATGGAATGCTAACATTAATCTGTTTATATTTTCTGACAACACATTTTTGAATAACAGCACAAGAAAGAAAAAAACACAGCTTTTATATTGTCCTTAATATATACAGTATTTCCATTCTTAATGAAAGCCAGATTTGTCCCCAATATTTTGCAACGATGTTATGGATTTCAAGAGCAGCCAACAATATAGAAAATGAACAGTGAAGCATGAAGAACTCCCTTGTTAGAGGATACACTGTATCACAGAGCTATGCGGTTCGATAGCTGGTCTCTTATTAAGGATTGTCACGACTTCCGCCAAAGTCGGTCCCTCTCCTCGTTCGGGCGGCGTTCGGCGGTCGACGTCATCGGCTTTCTAGCTACCACCGATCCACTTTTCATTTTCCATTTGTTTTGTCTTTGTTTCACACACCTGTTTTCAATCCCACAATCACCTGTTCATTATTTAACCCTCTGTTCCCCCCATGGTTTTTGTGAGTGATTGTTTATTTGTATTTTGGTCTGAGATGGTGTGCGTGTATTTTGTTACTTTGTATATATTCATTTTTTGAGTAAAGTACGTTTGATTATTCCTATCTGCTGTCCTGCGCCTGACTCTACACCAGCTACACCTAGGACCCATTACAAGGATTTGGATCACATACTGTAGAGGTCTATCAGCTGCTAAGTTGAAGAGGTCAAATGGCACACACACACACACACACACACACACACACACACACACACACAACACACACCACACACACACACACCAACACACACACACACACACACACACACACACACACACACACACACAAATATCCAGTACTCACCAGCAATGATCGTCTCTGCCAACATTGCCCAGTATTTCCAGTAAACAAAATACAACATGAAGTGGAACCATTTTAGTCCACATCCATTCTCATTTTACAATCCACAGTGCAGATAATAGACATTTAACAGATGAAATCAAAATGAATTAACTTGCAGGCCCAGCTGTGCCACATTGCAAGGGGACAAAACTGGCAAAATACATTTTTATTTTCTGTATAAAAGCTGTTTTCTGAAATGAAGGACTTCAGTACTGTACAAGTCCAATTTCTTTGCCAGAGTGAGTTTTGGATTGCTGCACATACAGCCTGGGAATCAAAGGAGATGCATATCCGTACACGGCTAGACAAGGCTCCCTCCCCATGTAACAATTAGACTCCCCCTGCACACGGGRCGCGTTTTGTAAAGGTCACAAGCAATTACCCAACCTGAAAAAAGCTGGCATGTCTCTCATGGCTCTGCACACTCTCATTAGGCGTGCACAGATGTAGGATCTTCATTTGAGCCAGTTTGCTACAAAAGGAAAATAATCCTGCAGCAACAGGAAATGTGAATTATAAATAATTTATATTTTTCTAGGGGTTGATACATTTTTCGTAAGGGAAAATCAAGTCGGAAATTTCCAGTAGCGGTGGCTTCCAGAGGAAGCCCATCCAGAAAAAAAGACATATTACAACCTATGTGTTATTTATGTTGTTTGCTCTATAACCTGTTAGTTCATATGCCTTGACACCGTGATATATTGGCCTAAGACCGAGACAATAAGAAGACACAGTGGCAGAAAATATTCAACCATATGTCCAGTGAAGTCTACAAAACATATTGCATGTAACAAACAGGCTTATAGCATGGTAAAGCAAGGTAATGTTTCCGACATTTTCGGACTAGTAAACAACTATTGATTTAGAACCACGAAGAGTTACAGCAAGTCACAAAGAAAACAGGAGTTGCCTCCGCTATTCCAGCACCATTTCAACTTCAACATCATCTAATCACCTATGCTTAGTTTAATACAGTGACAACTAAAAGATAACAAAAACAATTTAGTCCAATCAACGTGAGCTAAATATGATGTGGCTATCCATGATACTTATTTCTGTGTGTGTGTGTGTGTGTGTGGTGGTGTGTGTGTGCGTGCGTGCACGCATGCAAGTAGAAAAAACATGTTGCCTCCACTTGAAATGTCACAGTGGAAACTTCAAAACTTTTCAATTTTCTGCATTACAGGACATTTCTCCTTCAACAGGGTGATCAAATGAAGATCCTACATCTGTACTACAACCTAGAGAGGGCCATAAAAGCACTGTGTTGCTCCCTGCCTTCCAACCCTCCTCTAATAGGYCTGCACCCACCAGCGTTAGAAGCACAAGGGAAAGTACACATCACCTCTGGGTCAGATATGAGGAGAAATGAGTACAGGCAAACACTGTGAGAGAATGAGGGCCCACTGTGTGTTACAGTATTAGTCAAAGCCTGACAGGGGGAGGACATGGTTTTTCCCCAATCATTAAGACACCAATTTGCATGATCTATTAAAAAAWATATATATATATATTAAACATAGAGTATGATTACTATGTGTATCTTAGAAAATAGTCATACCAATGAACCATATAGGTTCATATATATAGGCTCCATATAGGTTAAATCTAAAGAGGAGATACAATGCCTTGCAAAAGTAATCATCAACCCTTGGCATTTTCCCTATTTTGTTGCATTACAACCTGTAATTAGAATTGATGTTTATTTGGATTTCATGTAATGGACATACACAAAATAGTCCAAATTGGTGAAGTGAAATGAAAAAAATTACTTGTTAAAAAAAAATATATATATAAAAAAAATGGAAAAGTGGTGCATGCAAATGTATTCACCCCCTTTGCTATGAAGCCCCTAAATAAGATCTGGTGCAACCAATTACCTTCAGAAGTCACATAATAAGTTAAATAAATTCCACCTGTGTGCAATCTAAGTGTCACATGAACTCAGTATATATACATCTGTTCCGAAAGGCCCTAGAGTCTGCAACACCACTAAGCAAGGGGCACCACCAAGCAAACGGCACCATGAAGACAAAGGAGCTCTCCAAACAGGTCAGGGACAAAGTTGTGGAGAAGTACAGATCAGGGTTTGGTTATAAAGAAATATCTGAAACGTTGAACATCCCATGGAGCACCATTAAATCCATTATTAAAAMATGGAAAGAATATGGCACCACAACAAACCTGCCAAGAGGGCATTAATCAGAGAGGCAACAAAGAGACCAAAGATAACCCTGAAGGAGCTGCAAAGCTCCACAGCGGAGATTGGAGTATCTGTCTATAGGACCACTTTCAGCCGTACACTCCACAGAGCTGGACTTTACGGAAGACTGGCCAGAAAAAAAGCCATTGCTTAAAGAGAAAAATAAGCAAACACGTTTGGGGTTCGCCAAAAGGCATGTGGGAGATTCCCCAAATGCTATGTCTGGCGCAAACCTAACAACTCTCATCACCCYGGGAATACCATCCCCACAGAAGCATGGTGGTGGCAGCATCATGCTGTGGGGATGTTTTTCATCGGCAGGGACTGGGAAACTTGAGACTGGGACGGAGGTTCACCTTCCAGCAGAACAATGACCCTAAGCATACTGCTAAAGCAACATTCGAGTGGTTTAAAGGGAAACATTTAAATGTATTGGAATGGCCTATTCAAAGTCCAGACCTCAATCCAATTGAGAATCAGTGGTATGGCTTAAAGATTGCTGTACACCAGCAGGAACCCATCCAACTTGAAGGAGCTGGAGCAGTTTTGCCTTGAAGAATGAGCAAAAATCCCAGTGACTAGATGAGCCAAGCTTATAGAGACATACCCCAAGAGACTTGCAGCTGTAATTGCTGCAAAAGGTGGCTCTACAAAGTATTGACTTTGGGGGGGTGAATAGGTATGTATGCTCAAGTTTTCTGTTTTTTTTGTGTTATTTCATGTTTGTTTCACAATAAAAACTATTTTGCATCTTCAAAGTGGTAGGCATGTTGTGTAAATCAAATGACACAACCCCCCCCCCAACAACAAAAACATATTTTAATTCCAGGGTTGTAAGGCAACAAAATAGGAAAAATGCCAAGGGGGTGAATACTTTCGCAAGCCACTGTAAAGGCATGGGAGGAGTATCTAAACTGCACAATAGGCAACAGAGATCCTTTATTGATATCCATGAAATTGACCCATGCACAGGAAGCCTTGCTCTCAGGGCCGATTCCAACAAATGACATGAACTGTATTCTAGTACACCATGTCTTATACTCAATACCCCATGATGATCCTAGTGTGCTGAATGCACGCAATGTGGACCCTGTCTAACAATTCCCATACTGAGGTATGAGATCACAAAACTCACAAACACTAAATCAAAACCGGAGGCACAACGGGTCTTCAAAAAAACACCATGGCTCATCCAGTAGAAAAATGCTAATTGAAACCATATCCAATAAAAAATACTGTATATCGTATACTTCTTCCTTTTCAAAGTTTAAAGGCCAAATGCTTGGGGATTACTTTTTCCGCTAATAATTCAGAAAAAAATATGAAAATGAAAATCAGTGAATATGTGTATCACACTACTATTGGTGACATTGTATATTGTATTGAAATGAAATCATGTGACTATCAATTCTATAACAYTACAGCGCATTCGGAAAGTATTCAGACCCCTTGACTTTTTCCACATTTTGTTACGTTACAGCCTTATTCTAAAATTAATTAAATAATATTTTTTTCCTCATCAATCTACACACAATACCCAATACTGAYTAAGTAAAAACACATTTTTTGCAAATTTCTTAAAAATAATAAACAGAAATACCTAATTTACATAAGTATTCAGACCCTTTGCTATGAGACTTGAAATTGAGCTCAGGTGCATCCTGTTTCCATTGATCATCCTTGAGATGTTTCTACAACTTGATTGGAGTCCGCCTGTGGTCAATTCAATTGATTTGACATTGTTTGGAAAGGCACACACCTGTCTATRTAAGGTCCCACAGTTGACAGTGCATGTCAGAGCAAAAACCAACCCGTCAGGTCGAAGAAATTGTCCGTAGAGCTCTGAGACTGCCCGGCCAAACTGAGCAATCGGGGGAGAAGGGCCTTGGTCAGGGAGGTGACCAAGAACCCAATGGTCACTCTKACAGAGCTCCAGAGTTCCACTTTGGAAATGGGAGAACCTTCCAGAAGGACAACCATCTCTGCAGCCCTCCACCAATCAGGCCTTTATAGTAGAGTGGCTAGACGGAAGTCACTCCTCAGTAAAAGACACATGACAGCCCGCTTGGAGTTTGCCAAAAGGCACCTAAAGAATTTTGGACCATGAGAAACAAAATGATCTGGTCTGATGAAACCAAGATTGAACTCTTTGGCCTGAATACCAAGCGTCACGTCTGGACGACACCTGGCACCATCCATACGGGGAAGCATGGTGGTGGCAGCATCAAAGATGAACGGAGCAAAGTACAGAGAGATCGTTGATGAAAACCTACTCCAGAGCGCTCAGGACCTCAGACTGGGGTGAAGGTTCACCTTCCAACAGGACAATGACCCTAAGCACACAGCCAAGACAATGCAGGAGTGGCTTCGGGACAAGTCTTTGAATGTCCTTCAAATCATCAAATCAAATCAAATTGTTGGCAAATTGTCACGTGCCTGAATACAACAGGTGTAGGTAGACCTTACAGTGAAATGCTTACTTACGAGCCCCTAACCAACAATGCAGTTAATTTTTTTATTTTTTATTAATAAAAATACGGCATAAAATTAACAAGTAAGGTCTTGTGGCACAGCCAGAGCCCGGATTTGAACCCGATCAAACATCTCTGGAGAGACCTGAAAAAACTGTGCAGCGAAGCTCCCCATCCAACCTGAAGGAGCTTGAGAAGATCTGCAGAAAAGAATGGGAGAAACTCCCCAAATACAGATGTAATCACTGTAATCGCAACCAAAGGTGCTTCAACAAAGTACTGAGTAAAGGTTCTGAAAACTTAAGTAAATGTTACATTTCAGTGTTACATTTGTTATGAATCTGCAAAAATKTCTAAAAACCTGTTTTTCCTTTGTCATTATGGGGTATTGTGTGTAGATTGATGAGAGGAAACAAGTAAAGGGGTCTGAATACTTTCCGAATGCACTGTATGTTATATTTAATACACACACACACATGCCTCCACGCCACACACACTTACCCAAATAACTACATTTTCGATTTCAAAAGGGCACAATGGGAAATTGGTAGTAGGCAAATATACTGTATAACTTGAAAATGCCCGCTATATGCAATCCATTATTAGGCCAAGCCTTCAATTTCCATATGAAGAGTTTCATTCCAAAACGCTATATATCCATTTTCAGAAATGTTGGTAAATTATATTTTWTTGTATAAAGAACTTATGAAAGAGATTGGTGTGTTAATTTCACTATCTAATCATGGCATGGGGTTGTTCAATGACAGACGTGTTTGAAATCTATCACTTGATGGTTTCGTTTCAGAGACAAATTATCATGTTTTTTTTGTTGCCAAATGCTATATATCGGCCTCATTCTGAGAAAAATAATTAGTACTGCTAGGTTTTATACAGTCACATGTAACAAATAACTGCATTTTTAATGAAGAATGTGCAAATGTTATATTTGTGACATCAATATATATWTTTTTWAATTTAAGAATCAATACAGTAATATATGAGATCTGTAAGTAAAACATTTACATTTGACATTTTTGTCATTTAGCAGATGCTTTGGGCTCCCGAGTGGCTGGTTCGATTCCAGGCTGTATCACAACCGGCCGTGATGGGACGGCGCATAATTGGCCCAGCGTTGTCTGGGTTAGGGTTTGGCAGGGGTAGGCCGTCATTGTAAATAAGAATGTGTTCTTAACTGACTTGCCTAGTTAAATAAAGGTTCAATAAAATAAATAAAAATAATGTTGGTATGGATATTCGAACACAGCTCAGGTGTTTTGTACAATCAGTGTATACCAGTCTGGTAGTTGTAGTAAACTCCTAAGGCATTAAAGTTCTTAAAGAATCAACGTGCATTATAAATTAAAATGACAACTGACCTTTATATAAGCCCCGTCCCCCTTGGGAACCAACCTCAGACAACATTTTCCCTCACAATGATCTCAAACTGGCTTCCTAAATACACAATGAAATGTAACACAGACTAACCCTTGCTAATCAGGACACTCTTGGGTATGTTGTGGTGGACTGTCAATGCAATTACTTCACAGGAACCTGGTAAAATTGTGTTTTCAGTGTAGGCAGCCACTGAGTGGCTCTGAATTCACTGTCAGCATGCAGCCAAAGATATAACAACTTTTTGGAGCTAACTAGTGCTCTCAAATCATTTCCTGATTTTGACAGCAGATGGGAGTTGTAACATTGCTAACTTAGCTAGCTTACATACATTTTGAGAAAACAAGTTATATTTAGTGAATAGCTAGCTAGCGTTAGCAGCGTTTTGGTGGTCAAGACTGAGAGCTAGCTAACCAGCTGAGCTAGCAAACAAAAGTATACATTTGGATTTTAAAAATACTCCATCAACATGCTCTGCATTTCAGGAATCACAGTAGCAAGTACTCCTGGTGCACTTAGCCATTTAAGCATAAATGTTTTGAAGAAAACTCTCTGTTTTTTACATAGCCCTCRGTGGCTTTTTGGCAATTTAAACATAAGCTTGTCAGGGGTGTCAACAGTTGCTATTCATTTTGGCGCTGTGATTGGTTGCCTAAAATTTAGCGAAGGGTRAATTCAAAATGTGAAGCGGCAGGGGTGCAACTTTGGTTTTAGAAGTGGGGGGACACAACTTTTATTTTTTCCTTTTTTTTCAGTTGGATAAACACTCCAAACATCCTACCCAATCGCTTGGAGGCATCCGCATGGTCCTTAACCTCTCTGGGATATTCGGGACGCTAGCGTCCCACCTCAACAACTTTATTATTATTATTCTTTTTTTTTAACCTTTATTTAACCAGGAAGGGCTCATTGAGATTTAAAATCTCTTTTTCAAGAGTGTCCTGGCCAAGATAGGCAGCACCAAGTCATTACAAAAATYACAGACAGACAACATGAAAAACTACAAGTAATCTAGTAAAAACCATTGAATTCACAAGAGTATAACAATATCAAAAACAGCAAATTAAAAACATTGACAGGTCRGGGAATCAGCCTCAAAATCCTTCATCAGTGATTTAAAAACACCAATCGGGACAAGTTCTTTTTTTGTAAGGTGTTCCAAGACGATGGCGCAGAGTACATAAAAGACCTTTTACCAAATTCAGTTCGGACATTTGGAACAGTTAGCAGGATAAAGTCTAGCGAACGAAGAGAGTACCCACCACATTTCTGAACAATAAAAATGCCCAAATAAAAAGGTAGTAAACCCAAAATGGCTTTGTAAATAAAAGTATACCAGTGACTGAGCCTACGAGTGACTAGAGAAGGCCAGCCAACCCTGGTATACAAAGTGCAGTGGTGAGTAAGGGTTTTGCAGTTTAAAATAAATCTCAAAGTGCTATGGTAAAGAGTGTCAATTGATCTCAAACACTGAGCGGAAGCATTCATATATAAAATATCCCCATAGTCTAGTAAAGGCATAAATGTAGCTGATACTAGCCTCCTTCTGGCTTCAAAGGAAAAACAGGCCTTATTCCTAAAATAAAAACCCAATTTCAGCTTCAATTTTCACTGCCAGTGAAATTGCAGGGCGCCAAAATTGCAGGGCGCAAAACTTCATGTTACACAATACATGTATGTTTTGTTCGATAAAGTTCATATTTATATCCAAAAATCTCAGTTTACATTGGCGCGTTATGTTCAGTAGTTCCAAAACATCCGGTGATTTTGCAGAGAGCCACATCAATTTACAGAAATACTCATAATAAACATTGCTAAAAGATATAAGTGGTATGCATGGAATTTTAGATCCACTTCTCCTTAATAATGCAACCGCTGTGTCAGATTTCAAAAAAGCTTTACCGAAAAAGCACACCATGCAATAATCTGAGTACAGCGCTCAGACAACAAAACAAGMCATACAGATATCCACAATATTGTGCAGTCAACAGAAGTCAGAAATAGCATTATAAATATTCACTTACCTTTGATGATCTTCATCAGCATGCACTCCCAGGAATCCCAGTTCCACAATAAATGTTTGATTTGTTCGATAAAGTCCATCATTTATGTCTAAATACCTCCTTTTTGTTCGCGCGTTTAGTACACAATCCAAACTCACGAGGCGCGGGCAAGTCTAGGCGGAAGTTCAGACGAAAAGTCATATTACAGTTCGTAGAAACATGTCAAACGAAGTATAGAATCAATCTTTAGGGATGTTTTTAACATAAATCTTCGATAATGTTTCAACCGGAGAATTCCTTTGTCTGTACAAATGCGATGGAACGCAGCTAACTCTCATGTGAGCGTGCGTGATCAGCTCATGCCAGACCCCTGACTCAATCAGCTCTTATTCCCTCATCCTTCACAGTAGAAGCATCAAACAAGGTTCTAAAGACTGTTGACATCTAGTGGAAGCCTTAGGAAGTGCAATCGGACCAAATTTACACTGTATCTTGGATAGGCAAAGAGTTGAAAAACTACAAACCTCAGATTTCCCACTTCCTGGTTGGATTTTTTCTCGGGTTTTTGCATGCCATATGAGTTCTGTTATACTCACAGACATCATTCAAACAGTTTTAGAAACTTCAGAGTATTTTCTATCCAAATCTACCAATTATATGCATATTCTAGCTTTTAGGACTGAGTTGCAGGCAGTTTACTCTGGGCACCTTTTTATCCAAGCTACTCAAAACTGCCACCCTGTCCCAAAGAAGTTAAAGGACTCCTCTCTTCAAGTGTGAATCTTATCTGTGGTTGAAGACTTCATGTAGACGTTTGGTTTTCATATAGTTCATACGCTAATGAGTTTTACAGTGTAATGAATAGCAAAACTACTTTGTCTTTGTGCTTTAATGAAATTACTGCCCAGAGGAAAACAGAGGGGAACATATAACATAACTTATAAACCCAGGGTCGTTACAATAATAAAGAGTTTATTTCCAAAACGCTATATCCACCAATTTTTCACATTGTTTTTATTCACTAGAAATGATTGCTGATGGGTAACTGAATGTGCGTGTAAAATATTACTGTTCTCAGCACTAGTTAGCTCTTAAAAGGGTTATATATTTGAATGCAGTGAATTCAGAGCCATTCAGTGGCTACCCTGACTTCAAACATAATTTTACCAGGTTCTAGTGAAGCAAAGGCATTGAGCGTCCACCACAACATACCCAAGAGCAAGTGTTAGTATGTGTTAAGTTTCCCAGTCTTCGTTAATAACGTGGCTCTTAAAAAACCTTTGCACATCTACGAGTGATCCAGACCACTCATAGAGCAGCCAAAGTGCATCGTTCTGCGTCACTTTATTGACAGAATATCCCTACTAAAGATAGAATCAAGATGTTTAGGGCATCATCTGACCGTGACTGCCAATAACTCAGARCGAAGTTGACTACGAATACAAAGATGACTGCATTAGAGATACATAGGCTACACGGGTATGGGCCTATATAGGCTATTTCAATCATGTTGACATACATTTTATGTTCAATCAATTGAGTTCTATTTTGCGACTCTGTAATTTTTGATGTGTGACAATGATGTGCCCAATCAGTGATTTAGTACATTATTATTGGGTAAATATAATAAGCCCCCTCAATAGTCTATTTGCAGACATAGGAGCTGATTCATCATCTGCATTGTGGGATAATTCTAATGTTAAATTAAGATTTGAATGGAGAAGGCTGATTGGAGAGCAGGGGAGCGTCATGCACCCATTATTTTAGAGGGGGCATGAAGAATGGAAAGGGGTGGTTGGGAAAATGTAACATTTTTAAACACCTGAAACAACTTCTCCTGCAATCTAGAGTGATAATCATTATGCCTAATTCTATGTAAGAAAATACATATGTCTTTTTTTCTGCATAGGTTATCTAAGCATACCTCTTCACAGGGGTGCAACTTTCCCTGGGGACATGTCCCCCCCAGTTTATAATTGGAATGTTAWACAAAACRAGGTAAAGGTGAGCTTAACGTTACTTGAAACCAAGATAAATATTGAACGACTGGGGTCAGTCCACGTGCAAACTTCAACGGTGTTCAAATAAAAGTTAAAACAAGCGACGGGAAACAAATAGCCTGCAACTGATGTCCACCAACATATGGTTGCAGCTCTTTATCAAAAAAGAGATGATCAATGATGTGTTGACAGTAAACAGTACGCTAGAAAAAGTTGTATTTCGTAAAATATTATTTTAGATGATGATCATTGAAATAGCCAGCTTTTGGATGAATTTCTAAACTAAATAGAATCGAAAATGCAACATAACAAAATTGAAGTGGGCTAGCTGCCCATTTCCACCCAAATAAAATAATGTGCTGCAAAATCGAAATCTAAAGAAAAATACAATAGGAATCAAACGGGTTTATAAAAGGCTACAGAATAAGTGTAAGTCTATCATGGCTAGGCCTATCTTTTTATTCAGGATTTGACAGAGCATCACGATGTATTTTTTCTTTTAGGAATCCGTGCAAGGGAGTGGGGAATAAAAATGCATTAGGCTTATTGTAACGTTCTGACCAGAGTTCTTATGTGTTTTGCTTGTTTAGTGTTGGTCAGGACGTGAGCTGGGTGGGAATTCTATGTTGTGTGTCTAGTTCGTCTGTTTCTGTGTCCAGCCTAATATGGTTCTCAATCAGAGGCAGCTGTCWATCGTTGTCCCTGATTGAGAATCATATATAGGTGGCTTGTTTTGTGTTGGGGATTKTGGGTGGTTGTTTCCTGTCTTTGTGTTTTGTCTGCACCAGCTAGGACTGTATCGGTTTGCCACTTTTTGTTATTTTGTATCGTTATAAGTGTTCACTGTTTCGTTTAATTAAACATGTTGAGCACTGGCTACGCTGCGTGTTGGTCCGATCCCTGCTACACTCTCTCTTCTAGTGAAGAGAGAGAAGGCTGCCGTTACACTTATAGGCTATATATTGAGCAGAAGACGGTTGTCGGCGAGAATAGGCCTAGACTACTGTAGGCCAAAGAGCTAAAGCCTAAATTTTAAAATAAGCCTATCGAGCTGTACTTTAAAGTTCCAATGCAGACGTTTTTATCTCAAGATCAAATCATATCTGGGTAGCAATTATCTACCTTACTATGATTGTTTTCAATTAAAATGGTAAAAAAATATATATATATATGTAAAGCTTCTTAGCAAAGAGTAATTTATCAAGCAAAAATGTTGCTAGGACTGTGGGAGCAGTTTGAATAGGAAGAGGAGAACCGAAGTTTAGCTATTATTGGCAGAGCGGTTTGGAACTCTCTTTCTTATTGGTCTATTAAATAATTTGCTGCATGGTGACGTTACCATGGAAGACTAAAACTCCCTCACACCAAAACAGGCTGAAATTGCAGGCAGTTTTTTAAAACAGCTCTTACACTAAAACAGCGTTATCATACTTTTCACAATTTCAGTCTTATTCCAACCTCATAGTGTCGAAATATATATAAAACACAGAAAAATCACAGTTTTGACTGCACTGGGCTTTTAAGATGAGTGTTATAGCCTAGTATAAAGACATACAGTAACATGTGTGAAATACAATTACTGGCGTGTTCACGAGATGCAACTGAGGTGACAAAAGTAATTTCTGGATAACGTGGACCTAAACAAATGACATGAGCTCCGCTTCATCTATACATACGTTTAAGCCTGCTGTGTGCACGGCGTTTAATGCATAAGGCCTTAACATGAACACGACTCATAAGCCCTACACGTACAGTGACGAAACCACCAGTCTGCCTACACCCCTCACACACCATGTTCAGTTGAAGTAAAAAATGGACATACAGTTATGTGGTGGTGAAGTGTGTGCCAAACTGATGTAAGGGCACACTAGCCTCCTGTGTAATGGTGTGTAACCACAGAGGTGTCATGGCACGAGAAGTGGACACCTGTAGGGACCCAGGCCCGTGCGCACACTGGCCTACCTCCAGCCGCCACCACAACTGGAGAGTGTCCTGGTTTGAGCAACACCAATAACACCAACTTTTTAACTATTCGATCAAATTATCAATGGAAAAACATATCTATTCGGTTCGTTTTTTWWTTTTTTTTATTGTGTTATTTTTTATTAAAAGAATGCATTCATTAGACTGAAACACATCTATCAAACTTTTCCTGGAAATCAAACGAGAGACAATATACGTTTTAGGCTGATTCGTTATCTCAAATTTACTCTATTTAAAGTCTGTTCGTTTTATTTAAATGAGCAGGCTCCCGTATGTGAGGACTACTGAATAAAAAGTAAGCATATCTGTCAACCGTTACAAAAAGAAAATTAAATTCATGCAAATGTTCCTCGTTTCACAACTGACATTTGGGGAACCTTTTAGTTTTTGTTTGGTTTTGTCACGTGACTTTTGCAGAGCCACACTTGAACACAACCTATCCGCTTTACCAGCAGGAGGTCCTTCGTCTCCCAACATGTATTTATGCACCAAAAAAAAAAGACTCCATAGACTCCATACATAGACTTCAGTCAATTTTGAGGGTCTCTTTTATAGGCTATAAACATGCATAATGCAATATTGAAAGTGTTAAGAAGCTCAAGCTCGATTAAAATGTTCAAATAATTATAAGCTACAGAAATAATAAAATAAAATATATTACATTCAATTTCCACGTAATGCTTATAATCAAACTATAGGCCTACATTTTGCATTGTTTATGAATATTCCAGAAATAAAAGAAGATTAGTCAAACCATGCTTGTATCAATGTAAACCTACTAAATAAAATATATAACGGTGCAAATAGTAATAAATAATGATTTGCTAATATGGAAATTAATTTTAAAAAGCTGTGGAAAAAAGTTAAATTAACTTGTTGGCATTATGTAATATTGCCACTTAACAACATGAAATGCTGTGCTCTCCAACGTTAAAGTGCAGACGTTTAAACGATTATCTCCTCAGACATACTTTCATAAAGACACAACACAAAACTTGAAAGAGAATAAATATACTTAGTAATTTGGTTATTGATAGAAGTCGACACATTGTATTAAGCAATTTGCCCTGTAGTAAGCGGCCGAAACAGCTCTCTAGTTTTACTGTGCATCTTCCAAATTACCAATGGACACGCAACGAGTCTAATACCGATCTCATTTAAACTTAAATGATTTCACATGGTCTTTCTTGTCAAAAAAACATWTTTGAAAAACATATTTGAAACATGCATTTATAGCTGATACATCGCGACATGTTTGTGTTCCAGTGATCCTCTTTAGCCAAGGAATCTGCACAGTCGTGTACAGTAGGTGAATATGTTTAATCTAGATGGAGGTGTAATTCCTATTCTATCCAGATGAGGGAAAATTGAGGTTCTGTTGGGCAGTCCTAGGGATTTAGAAAAGTGATTTCAACAGAATTCTACAGAATCAAAGCGATTTCAATAACCTAAACAAAACAGATAACGTAGCCTATCACTTCACCAAGATAGTCAAGAAATAATGGTTCAATTATTGAGAAAGATTCAATTGTGCATATGCTTTATGCTTGATTTAGCAGATAACATTTAGAGCAGTGAGCCACACTAACTAACTGTACCTTCACTGTAACTTTAATGAACGATCGCCCTCTCCTCATACTTCTCCTCCATCCAAGGTTGCTGTGGTGACCCAACCTGATGTTTTCCATGTGTCCTGATCCCTTCAAGACCTGTAGTGAAGTGGCCAAGAGAGAGGGGATAGTGACACTGCACCTTGTTACCGTTGGTTCGACTGTTAACTTTTACTAGTGACATTTTGCGAGCTTATAAACGATACCTTCTTAACTTCCACAGGAAACACGGAGAACATGCTGTGATAATGCTAGCCTCAGGAATTCAGTCAATATCCTATAGTCTAGGAGCATTGCAACCCACAAAGGTATCGATTACATGAGCCCTATAGCATGTTTGATGCTAAGGATGGAGGTGTAAAAAAAAGGCCTTACCGGTTAGTGAGTCCCTTGGTCTGGGTTGTAATCGAAACTTCATGTGACACTATTCTGCGATTCCCATGGTCTGCTAGTTCCGGCCTCTTATGGCGCGCGAAACACATCATGAGCGAGCTCCCAGGCGGGACGCACGGGCGGTCAGTTGGTTCCGCAATGGACCAAAAAACGCAACTGGAAAATATATTAGCAATTGTGCCGACTTAATTTTAATAGCATAATAATAGTAGCCATTGAAATATAAATACATTGATTCAAATACAAATGKAGTTGGCAAATGTTCGTGGAATTTATATGAAAATGGATGGTGTGAAAATGTATCAAAGTGGATGGAATGAAACAAGTCTGAAATATTATGTTTTAATKATACAAATTGGTGGATAAGATTCTAATAATTCTTTGATCAAAATCTATAGGCTACATTGCAGGCTCTATTGCCAAGTGTCACTCACAAAATATTGTAAACATAATCTACATTAGTGGAGAAGTGCCCATTGGAAGTCCATCCAAAGCACAACTCACCTCATTCGAAATAATCTCTTCAATGGTTTACAATGTGTTTTCTATTTACCAATGCATCGTGTTCAATAAAATGTTTCCCCTCAGTCACTTCATCCCTATGTAAAATACCGAGAGAGGTTGAATTGCGCAAACCGGATGGTGCATGTGTGCAACAGCCTATCCACGGTCAGGACGGCCAATGAAACAAAACCAGAGCTCCAGCGTGGTAAAATTGACGTAGAGGGACGCGTCAAATTAATCCCAACAAACTTCAGCCTCCGGGATAACTAAATGTTGCCTTTTTCAGATGAAGATCACTTCAGTGCCATTGTACAAAGCATTTTCTCTCAAAGCACTGTGATAGAAGAGGGAGAAGAACATTTGGAAGGAGTCTTTTAAGAAGTCCACATTTTTTCTTCAACTTTTTGCTTCCTTCGTGCAGAAGGGAGAACCAACGCATTCAGCCATTGAGGGGCAACTATTTCAAAGCATCTCGAACCACAGGCAAATGGGTAAGCTTGCGTTAACATCGGCATGCTTCAGTGAAAGAAAGCTTATGGAAGCATAACCATGCTTAACACGCCTGCATAACGCCAGAAATAACTATACAGTTGATTTCGGGTTGTAGATAAAGTGGACATATCCCTTTACAGAACGAATGGAAGGATAGTTTACACGACAGACATGTCGTTTTTTTCCGCGATATGCTAATGCAGCATATTCATAATCAAGTTCATATTCAATGGTTGATTTATTAAAAATGTATGTAACGAATATTGAAATGAATTGACATAAAACTTCAAAAGTGGCAAAAGTGGCACTAAGATCCAAAGGTAAGTTAAATGTCGCCTCCTGATGTGAATAGTAATAACAAAAACTTACATTAGCTCGCCATTTTGCATGGTTAAATTTACTGTGCGAGTATGGAGTTCATGAAAAAAGTTATGTCTGCTTTCATGACTGAATATGTTCATGTATCTTTATTCCCGTTAGAGCAAACCTATGGCGAGGTGAATCAGTTGGGTGGTGTATTCGTCAATGGACGACCTCTGCCCAACGCCATACGACTACGGATAGTGGAGTTGGCCCAGCTTGGAATCAGACCCTGTGATATTAGTAGGCAACTTCGCGTCTCTCACGGCTGTGTGAGCAAGATATTAGCTCGGTACAGTGAAACAGGTTCAATTTTACCCGGTGCCATCGGGGGGAGCAAACCACGGGTTACCACACCGAATGTAGTGAAGAACATAAGGGATTACAAACAAGGTGACCCGGGGATATTTGCCTGGGAGATCCGGGACAGGCTACTAGCAGACGGAGTTTGTGACAAATACAACGTGCCCTCAGTCAGCTCCATTAGCCGGATTTTACGGAACAAGATTGGAAATCTTTCCCAGCCAAACCAGTATGAGAGCAGCAAGCAAGCCCCCACACAGGCCGGCCTCTCTTACAACCACATATACCCTTATTCATACCCCAATGCTATGTCACCCAATGGCAAAATGGGCAGCGGTCCCGGAGTACCCGTGACGACCGGGCATGTAAACATATCAAGGGCCTGGCCGTCGGCGCACACTGTCACCAACATTCTGGGTATCAGGGCCTTCATGGATCATCAAGGTGCGTAATATTGAATCTATTTTCTAGACAAATGATTGCGTGTTGATTTATATGGCACCATACATACACACAGTTCTAACCCATTTCCCAATAATTGTCAAAGTGCATTTGGGGTGACTGGCTTGAGCTATTGGACGTGCTGTTCAGCTTATGACTAATTTATCCATGATGCATGATTTATAAATCATGTTTTGACGTGTGATCATCAGGGAGGAAATTTGCMCTATAAATCTTTGTAGGCCTTGGTTTTKTGCCTCACAAGGAAAACGACTTACTCTGCAGGCCCACTCACTGGCGCCTAGGCAAGCACCTTGCTTAGGCTACCGGTTAAAGCCTCCTCGTTCCCCGTAGGACCTAAGGTGATAGTGATATGTTGCCTCTAGGCCCCAGATGGATTGTCGGCCATGGCTGCAGCGCTGCCATCAAGGAAACAAATTAAGGTAGCAAGTAGGCCTATAGCATGTAGCCATATTCGAAAGAGCATAATTATTATGATTGCTTGTACAATGATGCGATATAATAATCGATCATTTGATGTGGCATTGAACATTTTTAATTGCTATAAACGTGTGATAGCYTTGTCCACATTTCCTCCAATAGATTCCTGACGAACAGCTTATAAAGTTCTTGATTCAGAAACGAAAACAATAGGCCTTGATTGGATACGCACAATTACGCACACTWTTCCTCTCCTCAAAAGGTATTGTTTTGATAGCATTTTAAGAAATAGAGCCGATATAACGTGCAATATTAATATTAAGTATAACATATAATTTAGGTCTCATTTAATATTTTACAGTTGCTACGGCTGCTTTCTTCATATTGGATCATTTGATAGTTAGTTATGAATATCAATAGATCAGAGGCATTTTGACAGTTTCCCCCTAATGATCTGACATGTAAAGTGCAATTTGCTGTTTCCTAATCAGCTATTGCTGGAGCAGAGGGATATCCACCGAAAATGGAAGACTGGAGTAGTATCAACAGATCGACGTTTCCCTCGGCTCATGCAGTCAACGGAATTGACAAATCAGCCATTGATGCAGACATAAAATATGCACAGGTAAAAACAAGAACTCATATAAATGCATAAGACTATAGCTGTGTCCTTTATCTGCAGAGAGACTGGGCTCGAAGTGTAACATAATATAGTGTGTATTGAAAGGCATTCATCTGTTTAATATAGCCTTGGTATTCGCAAGTTGTTTAAATGTTCGTCAAAATGTTAAACGTTTGCTCCAGCACTATTCAAGKAAGATTAATATGACATAGGGTAAATTGATATATACTGTATACACACTTATATCATAGATGTGCAAATGTTTCGTTCTGGGAAACGTAAATCTGACATACTTTCTTTGTGTTTGTGCGTATTTTCTTGCAGCCTTCATCGACATTATCCAGTTATGTCCCTGCTTGTGCCTACTCACCTTCAAACCAGTACGGCGTTTATAGCGGGCCAGGTAGCTATGTGACCCCTGGACACCCTTGGCAGTCCCAGAACTCGAGTTTGTCCCACCCAAGCAGCGGCATGACGATGCACGCGGGAGATATCCACTCTTCAATGCCGTTCAAACATCCATCGCGAGAAGGTAGGCCAGATCCTGTTTGAAAGTGTTCCATTCTGATCACAACGGCGATATCTCAATTTTAGCATAATTTAGCATAATTCACTGCCAGCTGACTCGTTTCCCCCCAAGTTTCCTTCATCTATGGCAAAAAACATCGTTATTTTACGTTCAATAACAAGACGTAAAATAACACAATGTGCATTTTTATAATTTTTTATTTTATTTTTAAAGCCTATTCACACACACACACACACACACACACACACACACTTATTATTAGGCAACCATTAATCTAACACCAGTTGTCTAATTGTGGACATTAAATATTAAATTATGTCACTGTCAAGTCCCACAATAATTATATTTATATGTTATAATGAGGGACTCAAATATATAGGGCATTAGTGCAAAAGCAATCTAAACCTATATTAGCAAAGGGTCTCGAAATTGTAGCAGCTTAAAATATTGATGTAGGCCTAATGGTGCGGACCTATAGTGTTTATAACTCTATGACAGCTAAATTATAATTATTTTAGGCTGAGATAGGACTAAATAGGTGCTTGAACTAAGTGATCTCGGCCCTTATACATGTATTCTACTTATGCTTCGATTAAAACGTGTTCTTATCCTTTTGATAGCTACTGTATATTTTAATTTCAAATGAAATATATGATACAATTAAAAACATTTAGTGTTCTAACAAAATAGTTATTAGCCAACATTTACGGATGATATGGTCTTAACAAAAAGAATGCATGAATAAATTCGATGATGAATCAAGGTGTGAACCCAAGAAGACAAATGTGGACGTTATATTGCAGCATGTGATCCATGTTGTCAGTAAATTCATTCATAGTGTACAATTTAAATGTCATGGGAAGTTTAAAAAAAGAACATTGCGTAAAATAATGTGGAATAATTCAAATATGGTATCAAATGAATGACCTTATAGTGTAACATTGACTATTGTGATTTTTAGTAACCTAGTTTGTATTTAAATGTTGCATGTAGTAGTCTAACTTTCAGGTCATTCAGGTCTGTATAGGCCTAAGATAAAATAATTTAGGTTTTTAATAAATATTGGCATTTTTAGTTTTGCTGAAATAAAGAGTAATGGCTTGTGTGCTATACAAACGTCTCCTGTTTGTGTTCTGCAGGAGACAGAAAGCCACCCAGTCCCCTAAGCAAGCAACTGCAGCAAGAGGCGTTGAGCAGTGTACACGGACTCAATCTCCCTAACTCATCCTCGTAATGCCAGGGAGCTCGTGCCGCAAACCGAGGACTCAAAACTCACAGTAGGACTATGTAAGGAGCTGCAGACCCTTATCTATTTGAGGGCATTTCAAGAATACAAACAGTAAGTGCAAGCACTATTTATGATTTGTTTGCCAAAGTGTTAACTATTGAATGGGCCCTTATAGCCTAACACATGTGCATACAAATGTAGCCAAATACAGATAGACTCCAGTCGGTCTGTGGCCATATGAATGTAAACGTATGAGGATGTTGAACTGTATTGGAGTCTCCTGTCCTCATGCAGCAGAGTTAGTGGTTGTGTCGTCTTTTCATTGAACTACTTCATGTATATTTCTGTAAAAGACTGCAGGATTTAAATGCAATAATGTCTGTCATTGATGTTTCATTAAACAAGTTTGCTATAGTTGACAATGGAACTGTATCCTGTACACGCAGTAAATTGTTTTCTTAATTGGTTACAAATCTGGTTTCTACAGACCAACTCAACGATGTGAACAAGGTGATACAGTGTACATGTAAAATAGATTATTGCAAAAGCTTTAATTATATATTTTTATAAATCCATTGTAAATATTCTAAATAAAGGCATTGTAAAATACAACTGTTCCTGTCATTATAAAAATGCTAAACAAGTATTGCATACCATCTTTCTAAGTCAAGTGTGTTTGCTTAGCGATTTAAGCGCAGATATAGAATGCACTGGGTGTCGCAGATCATTAGGAAGCTGTTAGAGGAAGAAATTAGATTTCGATATCAGCAAGATGGCCAAAATTGATATGTGAAGTTATCGGTATGTATGAGGGAAATCACTGCGTATCATGCTGGGACAACGTGTAGGTGCTAATCTCTTTGCCCTCATGGGCGCTACCATGCTTCTGCGTTAATGGAGCTTACTGCTTTCGGCGCCTCCAGTGATGATATCTTAGCTCCTTCTTCTGGATACTTGCCATAAGGCAAATTAAATAACCAATCAAGTGCATGAGCATGTTATTTTGCAATAGAGGCTGCGTTTGGGATAACACACACACACACACACACTACACACACACACACACACACACACACACACACACACACACACACACACACACACACACACACACACACACACACACACACACTTACAGCTTGGTGTGACAATTGATACACTGCATACCATCACTGAAGGCGCCGAATGCAGTAAGTTACATTACCTACATCAATTTGGAACATACTTTGCAAATTGTGGAATATCAGTGACATTCTATAGCTTTTGATTTGGGCAATACTTGTTTATTGTTATGTTTGTTGCATGGTGTGTTCAGTATTCAATTTCCATAAGATATACTCTGCTGAAAATCCCCGAATATGCGTGGTGTTGTTGGTTTTGAATGTTGTGGATTTTGAAGCAATCAAAAATACGATGTCATTATAGCCTGAAATGTGCGAACATGTAGACATTTGGTTCATCAGTTCCTTCACAGACTGATTCATTTGAGTCATCTGGACATTAGACATAGACCTATTTTACATAGCATGTCCACACAACTTGAACGGCGGTATCTGAAGGATTTGCAACAAATAGAACGGCTGTCTCTGAAGGATTTGCATTCTCTCAAACTAACAATCAACATATTGATAACGTCCACAAAATTATTGATAATTTCAGGCCCAAGACCCCATCCAAAAGTCAGTGCATGTGTCTCACTCCAGCCGACTAACACTGTACGTGCCATAGGCTACATTCCATAAACTGTGCATTCCAATTCACAGCCTGTATTTTTCATCCACCTCGAAATCGAACAATGATTAGTTATATTTAGAGATAAATGCTAAAGTTTATCTAGAATTTAAAGGGTTGTGATTTAAGTAGACAATGCATACTGTACATTGACCGAKAATCAAAATGGGATAGACTATATTATTGGAAAAACGTAAACAGTGCCTTCAGACCACAGGAGGTTGGTGGCACCTTAAYTGGGGAGAACAAGCTCGTGTTAATGACTGGAGCAGAATGAGTGGAATGGTAACAAATACATGGTTTCCAGTTGTTTGATGCCATCCAATTTGCACCATTCCAGCCATTATTATGAGCTGTTCTCTCCTAAGCAGCCTCCCGTGCTTCAGAAAATATTCACACCCCTTGACTTTTTCCAAATTGTGTTGTGTTACAGCCTACATTTAAAATTAATACAATTTAGATTGTGTTTCACTGATCTACACTCAATACCCCGAAATGTCAAAGTGGAATAATGTTTTTAGAATGTTTATACATTTATTAAAAATGAAAAGCTGAAATGTCTTGAGCCAATAAGTATTTAACCCTTTTTTATGGCAAGTCTAAATAAGTTCAGGAGTAAAAATTTGCTTAACAAGTTATAATAAGTTGTATGGACACTCTGTGTGCAATAATAGTGTTTAACATGATTTCTGTACCCCACACATACAATTATCTGTAAGGTCCATAAGTTGAGCAGTGAATTTCAAGCACAGAGTCAACCACAAAGACCAGGGAGGTTTTTCTATGGTTCGCAAAAAAGGGCACCATTGGTAGATGGGTAAAAAAAGCAGACATTGAATATCCCTTTGAGCATGGGGAACAGGCATTCTTCCTAACTCTGTTTCCGGAGAGGAAGTAAACCGCTCAGGGATTTCACCATGAGGCCAATGGGGATTTTAAAACAGTTACAGAGTTTAATGGTTGTGATAGGAGAACTGAGGATGGATCAACAACATTGTAGTTAAGCCACAATATTAACATAAATTACAGAGGGAAAAGAAGGAAGCCTGTGCATAATGCAAATATTCCAAAACATGCATCCTGTTTGCAATAAGG
>NC_036849.1:22239136-22296365 GCF_002910315.2 Salvelinus sp. IW2-2015
CACTAAAATAATCATGCAAAAAATGTGGCAAAGAGATTAATATTTGTCCTGAAAACAAAAGCATTAAGTTTGGGGAAAATCCAACACAACACATCACTGAATATCACTCTTCAAATTTTCAGAATGGTGGTGGCTGCATCATGTTATGGGTATGCTTGTCGTTGGCAAGGACTAGGAAGTTTTTTAGGATGAAAAGAAATGGAATAGAGCTAAACAAGCAAAATCATAGAGGAAAACCTGGTTCAGTTTTCTTTCCAACAGACACTGGGAGACAAATTCACCTTTCAGCAGGACAATAACATAAACACAAGGCCAAATTTACACTGGAGTTGCATACTAAGATGACATTGAATGTTCCGGAGTGGTAATGTGACAATTTCAACATAATCGGCGTGAAAATCTATGGCAAGACTTGAAAATGGCTGTCTGTTAATGATCAACAACCAACTTGACAGAGCTTTACACATTTTTGAAGAATAATGGGCAAATATTCTATAATCAGTTGGCAAAGCTCTTTTAAAGACTTACCAGAAAGACTTACAGCTGTAACCGCTGCCAAAGGTGATTCAAACATGTATGACTCAGGGGTGTGATACTTACTTAAAAAACACGTTTTTTTCTTCCACTTTGACATTACAGAGTATTTTGTGTAGATCGTTGACAAAAAATAACAATTAAATACATTTTAATCCCGCTTTGTAACACAACAAATGTGAAAATGTCAAGGGGTGCGAATACTTTCTGAAGACACTGTATATGGTAAATGTGGCAAAACAATATGCATACACATTACTTTGAGCCCTGTAGTTGATCAATTGATTGATGTTAGCCCACTAGCGGTAACGGCAAACAAAAATGGGAACACTTGAATAATGAGGGATACAAAGTATATTGAAAGGAGGTGCTTTCACATAGATGTGGTTCTTCAGTTAATTATGCAACCAACATGTCATCATGCTTAGGGTCAAGTATTAAAATGTTGGGCAGGCTGTTATTTTGCCCATTATTTTGGCTACTTGGCTATGCCCCTATATGATGACAGAGCCCCATCCACAGGGCATTAATGGTCACTGAATGGTTTGATGAGCATGAAAATGATGTAAATCCTATGCCATGGCCGTCTCAGTCACCAGATCTCAACCCAGTTGAATCTCACTTATGGGAGATTCCGTAGCAGCGCCTGAGACAAAGTTTTCCACCACCATCAACAAAACACCAAATTATGGAATTTTTTGTGGAAGAATGGTGTCGCATGCCTCCAATAGAGATCCAGACACTTAGATCTATGCCAAGGTTCATTGAAGCTGTTCTGGCACGTGGTGGATCTCTCTCCTGTAAGACTTACAGCTGTAACCGCTGCCAAAGGTGATTCAAACATGTATGACTCAGGGGGTTGAATACTTACTTAAAAAACACGTTTTTTTCTTCCACTTTGACATTACAGAGTATTTTGTGTAGATCGTTGACAAAAAATAACAATTAAATACATTTTAATCCCGCTTTGTAACACAACAAATGTGGAAAATGTCAAGGGGTGCGAATACTTTCTGAAGACACTGTATATGGTAAATGTGGCAAAACAATATGCATACACATTACTTTGAGCCCTGTAGTTGATCAATTGATTGATGTTAGCCACATAGCGGTAACGGCAAACAAAAATGGGAACACTTGAATAATGAGGGATACAAAGTATATTGAAAGGAGGTGCTTTCACATAGATGTGGTTCTTCAGTTAATTATGCAACCAACATGTCATCATGCTTAGGGTCAAGTATTAAAATGTTGGGCAGGCTGTTATTTTGCCCATTATTTTGGCTACCTTGGCTATGCCCCTATATGATGACAGAGCCCCCATCCACAGGGCATTAATGGTCACTGAATGGTTTGATGAGCATGAAAATGATGTAAATCCTATGCCATGGCCGTCTCAGTCACCAGATCTCAACCCAGTTGAATCTCACTTATGGGAGATTCCGTAGCAGCGCCTGAGACAAAGTTTTCCACCACCATCAACAAAACACCAAATTATGGAATTTTTTGTGGAAGAATGGTGTCGCATGCCTCCAATAGAGATCCAGACACTTAGAATCTATGCCAAGGTTCATTGAAGCTGTTCTGGCACGTGGTGGCCCAACATCCCTTTGACACATTATGTTGGTGTTTCCTTTATTTAGGTAATTACCTGTATATTTCTAGGTTTGGAAGTGATGGACACTTTGATGATTTGGTCATCCTAATCTGTCAGTTAGGCTATTACTCCATTTGGTTTGTAAAAAACAATATTGGTGTAGCACTCTGTAATATTCATAAAAACATGAGTAAAGAACTTACTTAGTTAGATGTAATATATCAAAGACATAATTGTATTTTATAAAAGTTATTCCTGCTATCAAATTCAAGCAACATGGGGCCAGTAGCGGTTCCATAAGAAATGCAGTTGCCTTTGCAAGCTATGCCAGTGAATATATAATCGTTGCAGCAATTTAATTTAACTTAATTTCTTTACAAATAATGCAAGTTGAGTTTTTTTCTTGTGTTTTAAACATTCAAAAACTTAAACTAAGTTGCCACCAAGTGAAAAAGCGAGGAAAACCAGTCTTGAAAATCAGACTATTTTAATTAAATGAGTATAATTTCATTTATAAATGGGTCATCAAATATGGTTGTCAGAGCTTAGTTGAAGCAAATTACTTCAGATAGGAAATATTTTTACAGGGCCGTCGTGTGTGAAGCAGACTACAGTCCAGAGATAGACAAGGATCACCATTAATCCACATGACCAGCGGTCTCCTGCTTCAGTTGACACAGTTCTCAGTTACAGTAATCAACCAATCAATGACTGAGTGTGTTGCTGAGGTAAAAATGCATTTCCATGAGCATTTCCATGTTTGTCTATTCGTGTGCGTGTGCGTGTGCGTGTGCGTGTGCGTGTGCGTGTGTCTTGACATTACCACCCTGTTACAGCCAAACTCAGACCTGTCTCTTATACACATCTAGATGTGTATAAGAGACAGGTGTGTGTGTGTGTGTAAGAAAGAGAAAGACAGAGAGAGACAAAACATTGACCTAATCAAGTACATCTAATATTGATATTTCATTTGTGTATTCTTCAAAGTGTTGAACAAGCTCCATAAAAACTATATTTCTCTCTTGAAAATGATCTTAACGTTATGTGGACATTGTAAGTGACAGTCAGCTGCTTTTCAATGCCAGAGAGCACATCTACCAACTTCTGCTGCTTCAATGTAAGACTTCTGTTTAGGTTTTTACCTTTTACTGTAACAGGGTTGCAGCAAATTCAAAGTGAGTGTTACCATTATTCCTTTGATTTCATTGAGAGGGATTCCATCTTGCCCTTAAGATTAAAATCAGACCATGGTTTATCTTAGTTCTAATAATGTCCACAGGCTTCTGAAACCTCTTTTCTCTATTGTATGAAAACATACACTGAGTGTACAAAACATTAGTAACACCGTCCTAATATTGGGTTGAACCCCCCCTTTTGCCCTCAGAACAGCCTCAATTCATCGGGGCATGGACTYTACAAGGTGTCAAAAGCATTCCACAGCGATGCTGGGCCATGTTGACTCCAATGCTTCCAACAGTTGTGTAAAGTTATCTGGATGTCCTTTGGGTGGTGGACCATTCTTGATACACACTGGAAACTGTTTGAGCGTGAAAAACTCTGCAGTTTTGAGGTTCCTGACACACTCAAGCTGGTGCGCCTGGCACGTACTACCATACTCTGTTCAAAGGCGCTTAAATATTTTGTCTTGCCCATTCACCCTCTGAATGGCACACATCCACAATCCATGTCTCAATTGTCTCATGGCTTAAAAATCATTCTTTAACCTGTCTCCTCCCCTTCATCTACACTAATTGAAGTGGATTTAACAAGTGACATCAATAAGGGATCATAGCTTTCACCTGAATTCACCTGGTCAGTTTATGTCATTGAAAGAGCAGGTGCCCCTAATGTTTTGTACACTAAGTGTAGTTTACTTGTTAAAAAATCTAAGAATCTCACAAACTCAAACTCTCAAATCCAAAAATGATGCATCAACTACTTACCCATTAATATAGCAGAGGTATGATCATTCCCCATCTACAGGCCTTTGACTGAGTATCTGGAAAAACTCAGCCCACTGGGCACACACTGGTTGAATCAATGTTGTTTCCTCGTCATTTCAATGAAATTACGTTGAACCAACGTGGAATAGACGTTGAATTGACGTCTGTGCCCAGTGGGAGGTGTCTCTGTTCTCTCTGAGCTCTTTTTTATAAGGGTTAGTTCCTTCCTTCTTCAATGCGAAGCTCCCAGTGACTCGGCATATCCGAACATTAAGATGGCCTCCCAATGCTCCCTGGCTGTGCTATTTTCAAGGCATCATTGTAAAAAACAAATGGTAAATGTTACTGGCAAAATAGGAGGAACGGACTGTTTTCCCGGATACCACTTGGGGTTCATAAAACACTCCTTCACGGTGGCTGGTTTACTTCCTGCAAGACCTGTGGTCATCAATCAGTGGCCGGAGTGATGCCCCCCACCAAAGATGGACAGTTTGAAAGACACTATAGAAATGTAGGCAGTAGATCCAGGCTGTATCACAACCGGCCGTGATTGGGAGTCCCATAGGGCTGCGCACAATTGGCCCAGCGTCGTCTGGATTTGGCCGGTGTACGCCATCCTTGTAAATAAGAATTTATTCTTCACTGACTTGCCTAGTTAAATAAAGGTGAAATAAAAAATAAAAATATATAATAAATGCACCAAAAAGTCCCCTCTCTTTGAACTTGAAGAGCTTGAGTGTATAGTTTTCTGCTACTCAATGTTGTAAAGACTCTAGTGCGACAAGCTTTAAAGACAATAGTGAATATGGGGAAGACTCAAAATCCTTGATACTAATGGGTCTAAAATTAGGCCAAGTGTGTAATCCAAGCATTGTCACTCTATTCTGTGAATAGTATAATTCATCACTGTCTTGTGTGTGTGTGTATAGGACAGATTGAACTTTATTTGTACAGACAAGAGCTCAATGTCTGTACTTGACACTCACCTGGGTATGATTTAGGACTTCTGAATGATCACAATGTTTTGAAGGAGGAAACTACCCTGGGCAGGCCAAAAGACTCTCACGCAGTGTACATTACCTTTGTGTGACTCCCATTCAACAAAACAGAGAGCATCTTAGGACGAATGACAAAAAAAGACAGACAGCTCCTGAGGATGATACATGAGAAACCTTCTGTGGAGAAAGTGGCAACTTGGCAACTGTTTGACTCTAAAAAKAAGTGCCTTGTCAAAGTTTTGATGTCTTCCACCTCAAATTAATTATGATGGACATTGTCATGGAAACTAGTAGCAAACTACAATTAAAATTTGAGCTGAGGTGACAGGATATGTGATTGTTGGCAGAGATTCATCTCAAAGGTTGATTTTCCTGTCTCTTGAGGCAGTGTCTAGATGCCCATACATCTTATTGTCTGTGTGGCAGACATGCGGCACATAATGTACAGAAGTTGAGACCTTACAAAAACATAGCTGTTTGTGAAAATAAGAAAGTTTGCATGAGTTATTATTATCACTCCCAACCCTCCTAGTGAAAAAGTACAACACAAAAGCCATGGTTCCTTAATGATGTAATCCCTGCAATGCAACCATCATTGACTTCTCTTCCACTGTCTGTCTGTGCTGTCTTCCTGTCCACATGATTTCCAAACAGGCAGTGGCAGAGAGTCCAGAGAGAGGATGATAAATGTCTCCCTCCCATGTTCTGACTTGCTCTGCCAGCTCACCACATCAAGGAGGCGCTCTGAAAGCAAAGGGACAGAGACATGATGATGACATTTGTCTTTTTAAATGAAAACGTATCATTTCACAGTTGCTCTGGACTGGCCCTCTAGGGGATTCTGAGGCTGTTTTGGTCGACAGAGCGAGGCAGAAGCAAAGGCAACGCAGCAATAAGCAAAAACCACAGGATCACTTTGAATTGCCGAGCCTCAGCTCTGATTATTACATACAGAAGATTAAAGCGGCATGAAATTATCTTTGCATACACATTTAAAATAGTTCCCTTTATAGGACAGTGTCAGGAGTGCATGCAGAGAATAGTTTTGCAAACCAAAATTATGCTTGCCATTCCTGTGCCGTTTTAGTCGTGGGTATGCAAATATAGCAACCGTTCCAAAAGGTTTTTTAATCTTTTTTTATCTTCACATAAAAATATGTGTGTTTCCAGAGGAAAAATATTGACTTTTGTGATTGCTTCAGCAGTTTTTAATGTCATAAATGTGCTGTGAGAGGAGCTCTCTGGGCAGAAGAACAGAGACATTGATGGGATGCAGCACGATTCTCTCTAATTAATGTTCTGTCCCGCTACCCATCAGTGATTTTTTAAACTGTGCTGAAATACACTACATGACCAAAAATATGTGGACACCTGCTCGTCGAACATCTCATTCCAAAATCATGGGCATTAATATGGAGTTGGTCCCCCCGTTTGCTGCTATAACAGCTTCCACTCTTCTGGGGAGGCTTTCCACTATGTTGGAACATTGCTGGGGGGACTTGCTTCCATTCAGCCACAAGAGCATTAGTGAGGTCGGGCACTGATGTTGAGCGATTAGGCCTGGCTCGCTGTCGGCATTCCAAATCATCCCAAAGGTGTTCGATAGGGTTGAGGTCAGGGCTCTGTGCAGGCCAGTCAAGTTCTTCCACACTGATGTTGACAAACCATTTCTGTATGGACCTCACTTTGTGCACGGGACCATTGTCATGCTGAAACAGGAAAGGGCCATACCCAAACTGTTGCCACAAAGTTGGAAGCATACAATTGTGTATAATGTCATTGTATTCTGTAGCGTTAAGATTTCCCTTCACTGGAACTAAAAGGCYTATCCCGAACCATAAAAAACAGTCCCACACCATTATTTCTCCTCCACCAAACTTKACAGTTGGCACTATGCATTCGGTTAGGTAGCGTTCTCCTGGCATCCGCCAAACYCATATTTGTCTGTCAGACTACAAGATGGTGAAGCGTGATTCATCACTCCAGAGAACGAGTTTTCAATACTCCAGAGTCCAATGGTGGCGAGCTTTAAACCACTCCAGCCGACGCTTGGCATAGTACATGGTGATCTTAGGTTTGTGTGGGCTGCTCGGCCATGGAAACCCATTTTATGAAGCTCCCAACCAACATTTCTTCTACTGTCATTGCTTCCAGAGGCAGTTTGGAACTCGGTAGTGAGTGTTGCAACCGAGGACAGATGATTTTTACGTGTTACGCGCTTCAGCACTCAGAGCCCCGTTCTGTGAGCTTGTGTGGCCTACCACTTCGCAGCTGAGCCATTGTTGCTCCTAGACGTTTCCACTTCACAATAACAGCATTTACAGTTGTCCGGCACAGCTCTAGCGGGGCAGAAATTTGACGAACTGACTTGGCATCCTATGACAGTGCCACGTTGTAAGTCACTGAGCTCTTCAGTCAGGCCATACTGCCAATGTCTGTCTATGGAGATTGCATCGCTGTGTGATTGATTTTATGCACCTGTCAGCAACTGGTGTGGCTGAAATAGCCAAATACACAAATTTGAGGGGGTGTCCACATACTTTTGTAAATATAGTGTAACTAATATATATATATTTATCTCATCTAATTGCTTAAATGTATGAATAAATAAGACCTTATAGATGCCAAGTCTTGGTCATGATATGGTTTTACACTCTCTTTGGATAATTAATTCCAATCATTTTAAAGTTAACAGCAGGTATTTTGCATGTAAGTTTAAGTATTTTGATATCTTCACAAATCTACAAAACAGCCGTTTTACATCCAGCTTAATGCTGCCACATGCCAAGTGTTACCAACAAGCTGTGTGGCATCAGATTTAAAGTCTTATGAGGTGATAATAGGAAGATGACACTGTACCGTCTGTCGGTTTGGGCAGGAAAATGTAATTGCATGTGAACAACGTTTGCGGTATCTACAGAAATTAGACATTATTAAGCGCATCACAGTGGTGTTTGAAGAAGCACGATCAGAAGGGAACTAGTTAAGAGCTTCAGCATCAGAAAAAACCTCTCCAACCCAAATATCGATTCTATTGACTTTTTTTACTGATAGTAAAGACAATAGTATGAAGGCATCATACAAGTTCATGAACATAATGTTCCTCTTTTGTACAATGACAACTTAGGCCTACACAACATCAAAAGCATATTGCATGTAACTAAACATGGGTAGTCCAAGGTGAAGAGGTAGTCCAAGGTGAAGAGGTAGTCCAAGGTGAAGAGGCAGTCCAAGGTGAAGAGGTAGTCCAAGGTGAAGGGGTAGTCCAAGGTGAAGAGGTGCACATACAGTGCAATTTTGACTTTCTTGTTCGTTGCCTTGAATTTCATGAATGCCCTGACTTTCAAGATGAGTGATACTAACTTTATACAGCTCTAGGTTGGGTAATAAAGCTGACAACACAAGGATTAGATGTTGTAATGTCAAAGAGCTTGAACCTTAGTACGATAAAGATCAATGATGCAGCGTTCCGAATGGGTTTGGTTGGTAAGTTTAGGATTGAAACTGAACCAAACTAGAGTGTGCCCCAAGTTCCCAGACCTTGGTCTAGGATGACTCAGCCAGTGATGGCTAACCCAGTGTCTGAAAGCTGGGTGGCCAGCATCCTGCGTCTGAGGATGACGGACAAAGAGACTGGAAGTTCAGCGGTCCGGGTCTACGCTGAGTGACATGTCAGAGGCATGCAGAACCTGTCGAGCTGCGGTGGAATATCGTGTACAATGGGTCACGGAATGAACACTGTCACCGTGGAGAACGCTGTGATCGTGAGAGATAAAGCAACAAAAAGGTAAAAGAAAAACAAAGCAGGTTGTCATTAATCAGACCTCTGACAGCACCCTGCTCCTGCCACTCTCTTGGAATTTTGGACGACAGCCTGGGCCAGTTAGTACAGCCAGCCAGTAACCAGCATACATTAGCCATGTGTTTAATATACTTAATATAATGTTTACATACCCTACATTACTCATCTCATATGTATATACTGTACTCTATACCATCTACTGCATCTTGCCATCTTTATGTAATACATGTATCACTAGATAATGCCACTAAATAATGCCACTTTTATATGTTTACATACCCTACATTACTCATCTCATATGTATATACTGTACTCGATACCATCTACTGCATCTTGCCTATGCCGTTCTGTACCATCACTCATTCATATATTTTTATGTACATATTCTTCATCCCTTTACACTTGTGTGTATAAGGTAGTTGTTGTGAAATTGTAAGGTTAGATTACTCGTTGGTTATTACTGCATTGTCGGAACTAGAAGCACAAGCATGTCGCTACACTCGCATTAACATCTGCTAACCATGTGTATGTGACAAATAAAATGTGATTTGATTTGATTTGTTTAAAAAAAGACTCAGGGCCTGGCTCACTGTTGGTTCATAAACTAAGACAGCTTTACAACTAAACCAACCTACACTGACGTGAACTATTGACTCTGTGTCTGGATACTGTATGCTGCGATTCATCTCTGTGTCTAGATACTGTATGTTACGAATATCTCTGTGTCTAAATACTGTATGTTACTGTCAATGGTGTGTGTACTGGGAGCAGAGTCAGGTGCAGGAGAGCAGAGAGTTGTGAACAGGCGCACACTTTATTTAGGCAGGAGAAACCAACAGACGGAAGCCACTGCATCGAAACCTTCATCGAATATTCCAAAGTGCAAAAACGCGCAAACAGTCACAACAATAAAGTACAAACAAATMAACATACCTCGTGAATATAAAACACGGAATAAACGCACACCAGAAATAGCGCGTCAAAAATGACACGTAACACAAAACAATCACACACAAAGACATGAGGGGGAACAGAGGAATAAATACATGTAGTGTCATTGGGGAATGAAAACCAGGTGTGCAGGGAACAAGACAAAACTAATGGATAAATGAAAAATGGAGCGGCGATGGCTAGAAAGAAGGTGACTTCGACCACCGAACGTCGCCTGAACAAGGAAAGGAGCCGACTTCGGAGGAAGTCGTGACAGTTACCTCTATTTCTGTGTCTAGATAATGCATGTTACATATGTCTCTGTGTCTAGATACTGTATGTTACGTATATCTCTGTGTTTAGGGACAGTATGTGGCGTATATCTCTTTGTCTAGATACTGTATGTTACGTATATCTCTGTGTTTAGGGACAGTATGTGGCGTATATCTCTTTGTCTAGATACTGTATGTTACGAATGTCACTGTGTCTAGATACTGTATGTTAAGTGTATCTCTGTGTCTAGATACTGTATGTGACATATGTCTCTGGGTCTAGATACTGTATGTTACGAATACTTCCGTGTTTAGATACTGTATGTTACGTATATCTCTGTGTCTAGATTCTGTATGTTACGTATATATCCGTGTTTAGATACTGTATGTTACGTAGTCTCTGTGTCTAAAATACTGTAGTAACGTATATCTCTGTGTCTAGATACTGTATGTACGTATATTTCTGTGTCTGGATACTGGATGTGATGTTTTTCTCTGTGTCTAGATACTGTATGTTACATATGTTTCTGTATCTGGATATTGTATGGATGTTTTTCTCTGTGTCTAGATACTGTATGTTATGTATGTCTCTGTGTCTAGATTCTGTATGTTACGTATATATCCGTGTTTAGATACTGTATGAGAAGAATGTCTCTGTGACTAGATACTGTATGTTACGTATGTCTCTGTGTCTAGATACTGTATGTTACGTATATCTCTGTGTCTAGATACTGTATGTTACGTATATATCCGTGTCTAGAAACTGTATGTTACGTATGTCTCTGTGTCTTGATACTGTATGTTACGTATACTCTGTTCTAGATTCTGTGTTACTTATGTCTCTGTGTTTAGATACTGTATGTGACGTATGTTCTCGATGTGTCTAGATAGTGTATCTCTGTGTCTAGATACTGTATGTTACGTGTGTCTCTGTGTCTAGATACTGTATGTTACGTATATCTCTGTGTCTGCAACATCATATCGTAAAGATAAGGAAAGTGAATCATCTGCTCTTTGAACCACTGACAGTTTCATACGGCTTTGGATGGATGGTTTACTTTCTACTTCTTCTGTTTGTGTATTGTTTTCATTGTCTTGTGTTCCTGCATTGTCTCTCCGTTAGTAGCAACGCTCAAGCTGGTAGTGGCAGCAGGGCGCTCCAGCGGAACTATAGAGTAGGCCGAAAGACAGACAGCAAGGTAATTTGATGAGCAGTGAGTGCGTCCAGCCGCGTCACTCCCATAGGCCCTGCTCACTCAGACAAATCAGCATCCGCATCTCATCACTCACGCAGAGCTTTGACCAAGAGGCTGTCTGTCAGTATGGCATGGAGTAAACAAGGGTTAATGTTAGGTGAGCCAGAGGGATTGATGTTGAATAACAACCCTGCTACTCAGTGGGGATGGTGTACTACCACGACAGAGGCTCGTTAAACTCACACCAGTTTGAGACGTTGTGATGACTTGTGGGGCCCTTGCCTGCTAAAGAAACAAGAACACAAAAACAAAAGGGAAAGTCAGTCTCATGAACTTATACTGTATGTTTGACTTGTGTTTGGTGACAGTCAGTTGGAATTGACACCTGGGTATTGGGGTATGTAATTCGTTTAGGGCGAGACAGGTCTAAGAAAAGAGTGGAARACAAGGAAATATGGGAGTTTCTTTTTCATATCACTATCATTCTATCAAAACACACGGCAGACCACCGCCGTTTCACCAAGATTTATGCACAGAGAGAAAGGGGAGACAGCTTGTCACGCCCTGATCTTTGTTACGACCAATGAGGACAATTGTGAGGAGTCAGGCGCAGAGAGCAAAGATATGGGGAAAAACCACTCTTTAATGTCCAACCAGAAGAACAACTGGTAACGTCAAAACATTGGCGTAAAAATCAGAATTGAATAAAGTACACACTGGAAAATAAATCCAGACTGTGGAAAACCCCAAAATAAAACAACAACCTCATACAAACAGAAAGACAAGCCCGCACAAACAGAACGGGCTAAACGAACTTAAATAGCACCACCCTAACAACCAAACAATAAACAGTGAAATCAATTAGTCAAACCAAACGAAAAGGAAAAAGGGATCGGTGGCAGCTAGTAGACCGGCGACGACGACGCCGAGCGCCACCGAACAGAAGGGAAGCCACCTTCGGTAATACTCGTTACAGTACCCCCCTCCTGACGCGCAGCTCCCGCAGCGCGCCGACGCCGGCCTCGAGGACGACCCGGGGCCGAGGCGCAGGGCGATCCGGATGGAGGCGATGGAACTCTCTCAGCATAGAGTGGATCCAAATATCCCCCACCGGGACCCAGCACCTCTCCTCCGACCGTACCCCTCCCAGTCCACGGAGGTACTGCAGGCCCCCACCCGGCGTCTGGAATCCAGGAATGGACCGTACCTGTACGCCGGGACCCCTCTATGTCCAGAGGGGCGGAGGGACCTCCAGAACCTCACCTGTCTGCATGGGACCAGCTACCACCGGCCTGAGGAGAGACACATGAAATGAAGGGGTTAATACGATAATACGAAGGAAGTAACAATCGTGTAACACACCTCATTTATTCTCCTCAGGACTTTTAAAAGGGCCCTACACACTGCGGAACCCAGCCTTCCGGCAGGGCAGGCGGAGGGCAGGTTTCGGGTCGAGAGCCAGACCCTATCCTCGGTGCAAACACGGGGGCCTTCACTGCGGTGACGGTCGGCGCTTTCTTCTGCCGTCTACGTCCCTGACGCAGAGACTCCTGGACGGCTCTCCAAGTCTCCTTTGAGCGCTTGTACCCACTCCTCCACCGCAGGAGCCTCGGTCTGACTCTGATGCCATGGTGCCAGAAACCGGCTGGTACCCCACACACACACTCAAATGGTGACATGTTTGGTAGAGGAGTGGCTTAGTGAGTTCTGGGCAATCTCTGCCCAGGGATGTATATGTATCTTACCACTCCCCTGGCCGGTCCTGGCAATACGACCGCAGAAACCTACCCACCTCCTGGTTCACTCTCTCCACCTGCCCATTACTCTCCGGGTGATACCCCGAGGTCAGGCTGGAACCGAGACCTCCCAAATGCTCCATAAACGCCTTCCATATTCCTGGAAGTGAACTGGGACCCGATCTGAAACGATATCCTCGGGCACCCCGTAGTGCGGAAGACATGGGTAAATAGTGCCTTCGCAGTCTGCAGGGCCGTAGGGAGACCGGGCAAGGGATAAGACGGCAGGACTTAGAGAACCATCCACAACGACCAGGATCGTAGTGTTTCCCTGAGATGGGGGTAGGTCAGTCAGAAAATCCAACCGAAAGATGGGACCACGGCCGTTGTGGAACGGGGAGGGGTTGTAACTTTCCCTCGAGGCAGGTGCCTAGGAGCCTTACTCTGAGCGCATACCGAACAGGAAAGAGACATAGAAATCGCACATCCCTCTCCAAGGTGGGCCACCAGTACTTCCCCCTAAGACCTCGCACTGTCTCGAAATAACCCGGGTAACCTGACGAAGAAGTAAACCATGAGCCCATCGAATCAATTGATCACGAACAGCGGAGCGGTACTACCTACGCCCCTCCGGGCACATCTGGAGGCGCAGGTTCCTCCTAGCGCCCCTCGGATGTCCGCCGTCCACCTCCCATACTATAGTGCCACCAACTTGGCCGCCGGAATGATGGGAGTAGGATCGATGGACGCGTCCTCTGAGTCATAGAGGCGAGACAGCGCGTCGGCCTTAGTGTTGAGGGAACCTGGTCGATACGAGATCGTAAAAGAAATCTGGTGAAATACATGGCCCACCTTGCCTGACGCGGATTCAGTCTCTTAGCTGATCGGATATACTCCAGGTTACGGTGGTCAGTCCAGATGAGGAAAGGGTGCTTAGCCCCCTCAAGCCAGTGTCTCCACACCTTCAGGGCTTTAACCATACCAACATCTCCCTATCCCCCACATCATAATTCCGCTCCACTGGCCCGAGTTTTTTCGAAAAAAAAGCACAGGGGCGGAGCTTTGGTGGCGTACACCGAGCGCTGTGAGAGCACCGCTCCAACCCCAGCCTCGGATGCGTCCACCTCTACTATGAACGCCAAAGAAGGGTCCGGATGCGCCAACACTGGCGCCTCGGTAAACAGCACCTTCAACCTACGGAAGGCTCTGTCCGCCTCTGCTGACCACTGCAAACGCACCGGCCCCCCTTCAGCAGTGAGGTAATAGAGAGCTGCTACCTGACCAAAAACCCCGGATAAACCTCCGGTAGTAATTGGCAAACCCTAAGAACCGTGCACCTCTTTTACCGTGGTCGGAGTCGGCCAATTACGCACGGCTTTTACGCGGTCACCCTCCATTATCACCCCGAGCTGGAAATGCGATAACCCAGGAAGGAAACGGCCTTGTTTGGAAAACTCACATTTCTCCGCCTTCACGTACAGGTCATGCTCCCAGCAGTCGCCCAAGAACCTTGCGCACCAGAGACACATGCGCGGCGCGTGTAGCGGAGTAGATCAAAATATCGTCAATATACACCACCACACCCTGTCCGTGCAGGTCTCTGAGAATCTCGTCAACAAAGGATTGAAAGACAGCTGGAGCATTCTTTAACCCGTACGGCATGACGAAGGTACTCATAATGGCCCGATGTGGTACTAAACGCGTTTTTCCACTCATCTCCCCCCGAATACACACCAGATTATACGCGCTCCTGAGATCCAGTTTCTGCGTGAAGAACCGTGCTCCGTGGAATGATTCCATCGCCGTAGCGATGAGAGGTAGTGGGTAACTAAAACCACCGTGATGGAATTGAGACCCTCGATAATCAATACACGGACGCAAACCACCATCCTTTTTCTTCACAAAAAAGAAACTCGAGGAGACGGGTGACATGAGGGCCGAATGAATCCCTGTCCCAGAGCTTCCGTGACATATGTCTCCATAGCCAACGTCTCCTCCTGGGACAAAGGATACACATGACTCCTGGGTAGTGCAGCGTTACCTGGAGTTTATCACGCAATCCCCCTGTCGATGGGTGGTAATTGGGCGCCCTTCTTTTTACTGAAAGCGATAGCCAAATCGGCATACTCAGCGGGAATGCGCACGGTGGAAACCTGGTCTCTGGACTCTCCACCGTTTGTCGCACCGATGGAAACTCCTAAACACCTGCCTGAACACTCATCAGACCACCCCTGTAGAGCTCCCTGTTTCCACGAAATCGTCGGATTGTGAATAGCCAGCCAGGGAATCCCCAGCACCACCGGAAACGCAGGTGAATCGATAAGAACAGGAAAAATAATCCGTTCCTTATGATTCCCCTGCGTAATCATCTCCAAAGGAATTGTGGCCTCCCTGACCAGCCCTGACCCTAATGAGGTCGACTATCTAAGGAGTGCACAGGGAAGGGGGTTCTACCTTAACTAACGGAATCCTCAACTTCTTGAGACGAGTCCGCGATCCTTAAAGTTCCCAGCTGCGCCTGAATCGACTAGCGCCTTATGCTGGAGAGAGGGAAAAAATTTAAGGAAACATATTAACAAAAACATGTGACCAACAGGAAGCTCTGGGGAGTGTGGTGCTGAACTCACCTGAGGTGACCGAGGAGTGTTCTGCCTGCCTCTCGATTCCCAGATGGACTCCTCCAGACACCGACCGGAAAGTGTGTCCTCTTCGACCACAACTGGTACAGGAGGAAGCCTCCTCCTCCGATCTCCCTAGATGCGCCCCTCCTAGCTCCATCGGGATGGAGCAGGAGGGTCAGGAGGTGGAATGGACAGGACCCTTTCAGAACGTCCGCGAGCAGCTAGCAGATGGTCTAACCGGATAGACATGTCTATTAGTTCATCCAAACTGAGCGTAAGTGTCCCGACAAGCCAGCTCTCTGCGGACGTTCCTCTCTCAGGCTACACCTGTAATGGTCTATCAGGGCGTCCTGCGTTTCCACCCTGCTCCAGCGGCCAAGGTCCGGAAATTCCACGCCCGAAGTCCTGCGCGCTCCTCGTCCCCTGTCGAGATAGAACAATCTCTCACCCGCCGCGCGGCCATCTGGAGGGTGATCGAACACGGCCCAAAACGGCGGTGAACTCCGGGTAGTGGCCCCTCGCTGTGATCCGGGCCCGTTCCAGACCGCATTGGCCCACTCTAGGGCTCTACCTGTCAGGCAGGAGACGAGGACACTCACTCTCTCTTCGTCCGAGGGAGCTGTGTCGAACGGTGGCCAGTACAGATCTAATTGTAGCAGGAATCCCTGGCACCCCGCCGCCGCTCCATCGTACTGACTTGGAGGCGTAATACGCAAAGCGCTGGCACCGGATCCCGCTGGAGGAGATGGTATAGTTGCTGGAGGGAGGGTAGGTGTGGGTAGTAGGGAGACCACTCCCTCCCAACGATCCATCCTCTCCATCATTAGATCATAGCTTGATCCGAGCGATGGAGGATGGACGTGTGATGAAGGACTCTCTCCCCATCGTGGGGAGAGGGGTGGTCGCTGCTCCTGCTGGCTCCATATGTGGTGCGGGCTTCTGTTACGACAATGAGGACAATTGTGAGGAGTCAGGCGCAGAGAGCAAAGATATGGGGGGAAAAAACCACTCTTTAATAGTCCAACCAAAGGACAACTGGTAACGTCAAAACATTGGCGTAAAAATCCGACTTGAATAAAGTACACACTGGAAAATAAATCCAGACTGTGGAAAACCCCAAAAAAACGAACAACCTCATACAAAACAGAAAGACAAGCCCGCACAAACAGAAACGGGCTAAAACTAACTTAAATACACCAAACCTAACAACCAAACAATAAACAGGTGAAATCAATTAGTCAAAACCAAACGAAAAGGAAAAAGGGATCGGTGGCAGCTAGTAGACCGGCGACGACGACCGCCGAGCGCCACTCGAACAGGAAGGGAAGCCACCTTCGGTAATACTCGTTACAGATCTTAGAGATCCTTTATGTCTCTATTTTGGTTTGGTCAGGGTGTGAGTTGGGGTGGGTATTCTATATTCTATTATTTGTATTTCTATGTTTTGGCCGGGTAGGGTTCTCAATCAGGGACAGCTGTCTATCGTTGTCTCTAATTGAGAACCATACTTAGGTAGCCCTTTTTTCCACCTGTCTTTGTGGGAAGTTGTCTTTGTTTGTTGGCACTATAGCCATTAGCTTCACGGTTGTTTTCTCATTTGTTGTTTTGTTGGCGTCATTTTTTATAATAAAAGAAAATGTACGCTCACCACGCTGCACCTTGGTCCACWTCCTTCAACAGCCGTGACACAGCTGACGTGTTAATGGAGTAGATGTGCTATTTTCAAATGAGGAATGTGTAGAGATATGAACCATGTCTGCCCAGTTAGCTCATGTGGTCTTTGTCTTGCAGTTTTGAAAGATGGACATTTTGCTACTCATTACTATATGGAAATAACAACACAACTCTATTACAACATAAAAATTATACACATTGTTGATGTTAACTTTCATTATTGCCAAAACCTCTCAAAATGTTTTTGTTGAAATTTGATTTAATTGGACCATAATAAGAAGTTTTGAGGAAGGAGGCACTGAACCATTTAATGGAGAAAAATATATATGAAAACTAAATTTGTTCTGCTGTATAATGCTTGTTGAAATTCTACATTTGAAAAATATTACTGCACAGTTAAGTTTAGATAAGGACACATTTTTGGGAAAATACTGACTAATATTGACAACCTGTTCTCTGTTTTATTTAGTTTATAAACGGTGATTAACCATTATGGTTTGGTGAAGGTGCATTTATTCAACCGAAGTGAAAGCAAGGTGAGCAATGTTGAAGTTTTAGCCACAAACAATGTTGAAGTTTTAGCCACAAACAATGTTGAAGTTTTAGCCACAAACAATGTTGAAGTTTTAGGCCACAAACAATGTTGAAGTTTAAGCTGAAACCAAATAGCCAGGTAATGGGGAAGGTAACATGACCCACAAGCAAATATTTATATTTGAGTGGAGAGATTCTTGAAGTGGGCCTATGCAAACAACGTGTCATTATAAAGAGATCAGGATGAGCAGGGTCATTACAAAGATCAAAGATCAGGATGAGCAAATACAGTGCATTCTGAAAGTATTCGGATCCCTTCACTTTTTCCACATTTTTATGTTACAGCCTTGTTTTTTTCCCTCATCAATCTACACACAATACCCCATAATGACAAAGCAAAAACAGGTTTTATCATTTTTTTGAAATGTGTATAAAAAAAAATGAAATATCAAATGTACATAAGTATTCAGACCCTTCACTCAGTACTTTGTTGAAGTGCCTTTGGTAGTGATTACAGCATAGAGTCTTCTTGGGTATGACGCTAGAAGCTTGGCACACCTGTATTTGGGGAGTTTCTCCCATTCTTCTCTGCAGATCCTCTCAAGCTCTGTCAGGTTGGATGGGGAGCGTCGCTACACAGCTATTTTTATGTCTTTCCAGAGATATTCGATCGGGTTCAAGTCTGGGCTCTGGCTGAGCCACTCAAGGACATTCAGAGACTTGTCCCAAAGCCACTCCTGTGTTGTATTGGCTGTGTGCTTAGGGTTGTTGTTCTGTTGGAAGGTGAACCTTCGCCCCGGAGCAGGTTTTCATCAAGGATCTCTCTGTACTTTGCTCCGTTCATCTTTGCCTCGATCCTGACAAGTCTCCCAGTCCTTGCCGCTGAAACACCTCGCCACAGCATGATGCTGCCACACCATGCTTCACCATACTGATGGTGTCAGGTTTCCTCCAGACGTGACGCTTGGCATTCAGGCCAAAGATTTCAATCTTGGTTTCATCAGACAAAATAATCTTGTTTCTCATGGTCTGAGAGTCTTTAGGTGCCTTTTGGCGAACTCCAAGCGGGCTGTCATGTGCCTTTTACTGAGGAGTGGCTTGTGGAGACCACACCACCCTCTGGAGAGCATTACGGTTGTGGGCGGTGCAGTTGCCATACCAGGCTGTGATACAGCCCAACAGGATGCTCTCAATTGTGTATCTGTAAAAGTTTGAGGGTTTTAGGTGTTAAGCCAAATTTCTTCAGCCTCCTGAGGTTGAAGAGGCTCTGTTGCACCTTCTTCATCACACTGTCTGTGTGGGTGGAACATTTCAGTTTGTCCGTGATGTGTACACCGAGGAACTTAACATCTTCTACCTTCTCCCCTGCTGTCCCGTCGATGTGGATAGGGGGGTGATCCCTCTGCTGTTTCCTGAAGTCCATGTTCATCTCCTTTTGCTTTGTTAACATTGAGTGAGAGGTTGCTTTCCTGACACCACACTCCGAGTGCCCTCACCCCCTCCCTGTAGGCTTTCTTGTCATCATTTGTAATCAAGCCCAATACTGTTGTGTTGTCTGCAAACTTGATGATTGAGTTGGAGGCGTGCATGGCTACGCAGTCATGGGTGAACAGGTAGTACAGGAGGGGGCTGAGCACGCACCCTTGTGGGGCCCCAGTGTTGAGGATCAGCGAAGTGGAGATGTTGTTTCCTACCTTCACCACCTGGGGGTGGCCCATCAGGAAGTCCATGGCCTAATTGCACAGGGCGGGGTTGAGACCCAGGGCCTCAAGCTTAATGATGAGCTTGAAGGGTACTATGGTGTTGAATGCTGAGCTGTAGTCAAAGAACAGCATTCTTACATAGGTATTCCTCTTGTCCAGATGGGATAGTTGCGGTGTGCAGAAGACCAGGGGACCACACTGCCTGTGCTGGGCCCATGAACATCCTAGTTGTGAATGAATAAACACATTTATTAGATAAACAAGAAAAATGACTGAATAAATGCCTTATAGATGACCACTGGCTCATAATACCTTTTGAAAGCCTAATTACTTATATTGTAAATATAAGTGCCTGACTGTCATACATGTACCCCATACCTTAAAGGGTTAATTACTATTACAGTCCCTGCCGCTGAAAAACATCCCCACAGCATGATGCTGCCACCAACATCCTTCACTGTAGGGATGGTGCCAGGTTTCCTCCAGACGTGACGCTTGGTATTCAAGGCAAAGAGTTCAATCTTTGTTTCATCAGACCAGATAAACTTGTTTCTCATGGTCTGAGAGTCCTTTTGGTGCCTTTTTGCAAACTCCAAGCGGGCTGTCATGTGCCTTTTACTGACGAGTGGCTTCCATCTGGCCACTATCATAAAGGCCTGATTGTTAGAGATGGTTGTCCTTCTAGAAGGTTCTTCCATCTCCACAGAGGAACTCTGGAGCTCTGTCAGAGTGACCATCAGGTTCTTGGTCACCTCCCTGACCAAGGCTCTTCTCCCCCGAYTGCTCAGTTTGGCCGGGCGGCCAGCTCTAGGAAGAGTCTTGGTGTTTCCAAACTTCTTCCATTTAAGAATGATGGAGGCCACTGTGTTCTTGGGGAGCTTCAATGCTGCATAAATGTTTTGGTACCCTACCCTAGATCTGTGCCTCGACACAATCCTGTCTCGGAGCTCTACGGACAATTCCTTTGACCTCATGGCTTGCTTTTTGCTCTGACATGCACTGTCAACTGTGGGACCTTATATAGACAGGTGTGTGCCTTTCCAAATCATGTCCAATCAATTGAATTTACTACAGGTGGACTCTAATCAAGTTGTAGAAACATCTCAAGGATGATCAATGGAAACAGGATGCACCTGAGCTCAATTTCGAGTCTCATAGCAAAGGGTCTGAATACTTACGTCAAGGTATTTCTGTTTTTAATGTTTAATACATTTGCAAATACTTATTAAAACCTGTTTTCGCTTTGTCATTATGAAATATTGTGTGTAGATTGATGAGGACATTGTTTTATTTAATCAGTTTTAGAATAAAGCTGTAACGTAACAAAATGTGGAAAAGGTCAAGGGGTCTGAATCCTTTCCGAATGCACTGTATTTCAAATTAGTGCATGTCATGTTTTTCCCCCACTTATTTAGCTAAGTGTTTATGTATAATACAACCAATGGCTACGTTAAGGAACTGGAACTTTCTCTCCCTTTTTCTCTGTTTTCTTAGATTGAATTCCATATACAACCTTCTGTATTTGTCATAGAACGGTGCTGGGACTAGTTTATGTGGATGCCGATAGATTTCCAGCGTTGTGCTTCGTTTGACAAGAAGTGAAAAAGTGAAGGGCCATTCAGCGAATGAAATAGGTGGGACTTTCCAGTCTCCAGTGGTAGTGGCTATGTAATGTAATCCAACACCAGAGGCACTCGTTACTACAGCTCATAAACCCACTCGCTGGGCTGAAGAGACAGATTCAGAAGCGAATAAACATTCATAAAACAAGTAAATTACACAGACAGTACCCAAATTGACCTTTATTGTAATACATGACGACTTGTGTTAATAAAAAGCACTGTATACATTTCTAGAAGGCCTAGATGGCTATTACCTTACCTATGTGTTATAAAAGCCAATCAAACTACTTGTTAGGCTATATTGCAAGTAGCCTAGCAAGTAGCCTAGCGTCTAATTGTTCCCCCGAATCCCCCTTCACTAATTAGCCTACTATAGTAGGTATTTCATACAATATACAGCCAAAATATTAGGCCTTAGGGCCACAGCCCTTTTAGGGGGCAGGTGCTCAAAATGGACTAAGCTCCCCACTTGAGAAAATATATACTTTCATAATTCATATCTCGAAATTCACAACATACCAAAATGCCTCTGTAGCAAAAATTCTAGCATAGTCGTATTTATTTCTGCAACAACACACTCATCATCACAAGTTGTAAGCAAGCTAGTTACAGTGCCTCCTAAAGACATGAGCCCTATCTGTGCACGTGCCTGTTAGGACTAACTGGCAGGAGTAGGCTACACAATCTGTGTCAATGTGTGTGAATGTGTCTTTCTCTGTTTTCTTCCTACCTCGACTGCACCACAGCAGCTGATCTGTCATTTCTCACAGACACAGCACTTGGACTAGCAGAACCAGAACTTTTAGCAAATAAATTGGTTAATTGCGCACGTTTAGCACCGTCGGCCTCAAGCCCTTTTTTGGTCTCTCTTTTTTTTCGGCACCACTTTTCCTTTTTTCTGTTCTGACTGAGTGACTGACAGAGAGTCAGAGTGGGTCTCACTCTATTTGATGATGGATGCTTGACTTTGAATGTGAATTTGCGTCAGCTCAGCCAATAAGAAAACCGTGCCGGCCCATCTTGGTAGGGGGGCTGGCCGTTGCCCAATGGTCAGCCAAATGCTCAATATAGATTATAGTGACGACAGCGAAATTGCGCCAAAATCATTAAAAAACAGGCCCATGGGCTGCCGGCCATGTAATGTTTTTTATTTATAACATATATTTTTTGGTCAATTTCAACCAGCTCACCCCAAAACAAGAAGTCCCAGGCTTTCTGGCATTTTCCAAAATTGCCAGATGGCCAATCCGCCCACGGATGTGTCTCTCAATGGGGAGGTATATTGATTACAAGGTGAAAATGTTTCAGAAACTCTTGGTGAAGTCCAAGGCTGTCTGTCATTATACCCTCACACAAGAAGAAACAATAAAAAAAAATGCCATATATTGATAGCAGTTCAGGTTTTCTTCAGTTTCCCCAAAAAATACATTTTCTCCAGTAAAAGAAACATGATGCAGTATGAATTTAGCAGTCTGCTATTTGGCTTCCACCTGGCACCTGGAAAACAAAAACAGATTAATGATTGTATGCAGGTGAAAGTTTCTCCCTACAGAATATGCCCTGGTATGCCCCTGCTAGAGGAACTAGCTGGCCCATTGAAACACACAAAGGTAAAATGGATGTCAATCTTCTCGACAGTATGTTATAACCGTTTGAACTTGAAGAGGCTTGAAAGTCAATGGCCGTACTATGAACGGACCACACCAATCCTGTCATCAGCATAGTCAATTGTACAAAAGGGATTTGTTATTTTCTATTTATTGGCAGTCTTCCTCTCATCCTTATTGGCAGTCTTCTTCTAATCCTTATTGGCAGTCTTCTTCTAATCCTTATTGGCAGTCTTCTTCTATTCCTTATTGGCAGTCTTCTTCTAATCCTTAGTGGCAGTCTTCTTCTAATCCTTAGTGGCAGTCTTCTTCTAATCCTTATTGGCAGGTTTCCTCTAAAACATCAGAGGTCAATTTGTGTTGGTTTCAGTTGTAGTTTTTCATTCCCAATGATGGTTATCTGGTTATCAAGTGTCCCATCCTTCTCTGTCTTCATCTCAACCTCCTCAAGTGGTCTGCCTACTTTCATCGCATGGGAATAATAGAGAGATCAGGAGAATGGTCTCTCTAGTTGGTGTTGATGGTGGGGATAAAGGAAGATTGATGCCCCTGTTCTCATCATCACAGGTGTTTGCTTTTATGAGCAGTGGCTTCCACAAGCAGTTTCTCATTACACTGGGCTGTGCAGGAGTGCCTGCATTCCTACAATGCTCTGAGGAGTGTGTAATTTAGGAGACTAAATTTAGGGGGAGGCAAATCAGTTTTTATTAGAAGCAGACTTAAACAGAGATTCACCACACTGTGGTCGGACTTGAAACCAGCTCGTTACTTGCTCCTTTTCATGTTCAGAATGCTGCAAATCTCCTTCCTGCTGAACACAGTGAAAAACAGTCATTTGAGTATTCTTTAATTTGTTTCATCATGACTGGAGACAGTCTCTCTTAACCATTTGCACATTGATGATATAGCAGCAGCTGATAGACAATTTGTCAACAAAATTCTTGTCAATGCACATCGATTCATATGCTCTCATTTTAGGAGACACTCAAAGATGTCTTGTGGCAACAGAATACACCTAAACAAACTAATTTATGCAGACTCAAGTAAAATAAAATAAGAAATACTGCTCTTCCGTAGCAGTGATCTGCAGACTTAAGATCAAACTGCATTGCAGAAGGGTTGGATTCCACTGTGAGTGCTAATCAATCAACATTGGCATACTAGAATAAAGGCCAGGTAAATGAGGCTGCTTGGTGTTCCTCCAAACAAATATTGGTTTGTCCAGAATGATAATGCTATGAGTCGCTTAGGATGTCCCCCAAAGCTAAAGGTACACGAATGTCTGGCCTTTTTAATGGAGGAATTGTTTCCCACTCTTTCTTCTTCTTTCAAGCCAAACATCAGTAGCAGGCTCAAGTTCCCATGGAGGATCCAGTCTGACACTGAGGTCTGCTGGGAGATTAATGAGGAGGGAGTTCCGTCTCCCTGTCAGACACACAGGTCATTGTTCAATCAAAACAGGTTACTGTGTTTCCAGAATAAGTCAAACACATTCAGTTGCTCTATTATTTTTTACTGATAAATGTAGAACTCAATATCATTACATATTTATTACATTTACATTTAAGTCATTTAGCAGACGCTCTTATCCAGAGCGACTTACAAATTGGTGCATTCACCTTATGATATCCAGTGGAACAACCACTTTACAATAGTGCATCTAACTCTTTGGGGGGGGGGGGGGGGGGGGGTAGAAGGATTACTTTATCCTAGGTATTCCTTAAAGAGGTGGGGTTTCAGGTGTCTCCGGAAGGTGGTGATTGACTCCGCTGACCTGGCGTCGTGAGGGAGTTTGTTCCACCATTGGGGTGCCAGAGCAGCGAACAGTTTTGACTGGGCTGAGCGGGAACTGTACTTCCTCAGAGGTAGGGAGGCGAGCAGGCCAGAGGTGGATGAACGCAGTGCCCTTGTTTGGGTGTAGGGCCTGATCAGAGCCTGAAGGTACGGAGGTGCCGTTCCCCTCACAGCTCCGTAGCTGTGAGGGGAATAACATAAGTAATTATCTTACATTTAAATTCAAATGAATATGGCATAAGTATTAAACAGATGTTCTACTGTAATTCTAAAGGCACAAACATCAGGTGGTCAGGTCAGCTGGTCAAAAAGCCATCCCTGTCTCCTCCACTTTATAGTGCATTATCACCTAATTGGAGGCAGTCAGCTGTTTAACAAGGAGCCACAACTCAGTGCTGAGCTCTACCACCAGACACTGATAACATGGTTCTCTGTCTCTGTCTCTGTCTCTGTCTCGCTCTCGCTCTCTCGCTCTCATATCTATCTGTCTCTGCAACGTCAGCTTCTGTTCTCTGCAGTGACTGTGAGCCGAGAGTTTCCTGTCTAGTCAAGCCAGACACAGCATTACTGTTCATGTGTTGAAAGTCACTACATGATAGATGGTGCTCCACATAGATAACCCAGAACATTACATCAGTCAAAATGAAATAAAGCCAAAGGATAGGCCAAGATGAAAAAGATAAGAAATGTTCAGAAGAAACTTTTTAATTCATTTTATTTGCATTGTGACAGAGAAATGAACTGGGAACTAAACATGGAATTGTATGACTGTARAAAAAGACCAAACAACTCAGGGTGTCCTGAGCCACATTGACAAATAAGCTGTTGTTATATGAACATATCTCACAGATTTCCAGATGTAAGATAGGCAGACTACTCAGTAATGGAAAATAACTTGTGTAGATATGACATTCACATAGATAATAGCAGCTTTCCGCTAGACTGGCTCCAAAGTGAGTTGAGCACATCTAATTCCTTGCAGCTCTGCCTTTGATCTTGTCTTACATCTGTGAGGTATTCTGTGTTTTGGGCGAGTTTGTGTCCCTGTGTGTACGCCTTAATTAATTGCAGCCTCCCAGTCCTTTGCTTCTCTCGCTTRCGATGACATCACAGGAGCCAACATGGTGTCTCCCAGACTGGCGTGGATGTTTGAAGTTCCACTTATAGTGAAGAAACCATATAGAGAGGAAGGCGAAGGGCAGAGCCAGTCCTAGAAGCTGCCCATTGATCTCGCCTCGCAGGCTACCCTTGAAAACCTTCTCTCGCCGATAATGATCTTTAATGAATAGTTGTGTGCCACAGGAGTGCTGACTGATAGCGATCATGTCAAGGAGTGCAGGGTTCAGGTCTCAAATCAATCAGGGAATTCCATCTTAACCATCTGGATGTCTTCCATAATGCCACACACTCTGTGATTGCTCTTGTAATGGACCTACACTGAAATAAAACTTGGCACCATGTAAGCATTCTTGCCCAAGTTCAACTCAAACGTCCCGAATCCTCCCTCCCCCACCTCTACACCTCCTTACAGTGGTTATGAACTGTTGTGCTGTTTTAGCAGCTCTTTGTTGCTGTGTTCTGATTTCAGGTTGAGATAGCTCTGTGCGAGCGATTGCCTTATAAAATTCGGGATCGCGAGGATGGCGACTCCTGGCACAAGCACAGCTCCCTCTGAGTGCGTCTGAAAGGCCCAAATTGAGCCATTTCCCCGATCTCCAGGGAGAACCTTATCACCTGTTGGGGCCAGAGACTGTATATAATTTACAAAATACTATGCTGGGACTAAATTAAGTTTAATAGCTGTGGAGGCCTATTTAAGGATTCTACATTTTGTGCTTTTCCGATAAACCGGTATCAGGAACGTTTGACTGTTTTAAAATAAACTGTGTTGCTCATGGGCTATCAATCAGACAGTGGCAGCGGCCATATTCTGCTGATGTTTGTGGGCTGGCAATGTCATGTCAAAGTGATTTTACATGCCTTCTTCACTTCCCTGGAGCAGTTGAGCACTGTAATTACTTAAGTCTCACTCTGACAGGCTACCATCTCTTTGATTTATGTTGCTGTATTACCGTGTTTGGTAGCACCTTAGGCTCAGCCTGCAAATTTCTTTGTCACAATTGGTGTAGAAGATTGAGATAAATGGCAGTTGAAACATGAACACACCTCCTTTATTACTGTAATCACGGTCATTGTTACTACAGTGATCAGTACTTTCAAGAGATTACAGGCAGTTTCCATTTGAATAAACAAAACGGTTAACAATTCCTATCAATTGCCCTCACTTCAATTTGAATTGCTGAAATATTTTTTATAAGAATGAAAATAACAATTTAGTCTTACAATTAACAAATAGTGAATGTCTAAAAAAATTATTATAATAATATGACATCTCAAATAAGGATTTGGCCCAACTTCTGCTTCCTCTTATTTCCACTCTGACCTCTGTTAATTGGTGGTCAGTATAGAATTTCTTAACCAGGTGTACAATAATCCTCCTATCTCAGTGAAGGTGAGATAAAGCGGGAGAGCAGACACCTCTGAGGGAGCAGCTTTACCTGGTAACAGGCACTTACCTGCCCAAAGTAGCCTGGGCATAGCAATATCCCCCTCCATCCTGCTGAGCCTGCCCCATAACAAAGTCCTAGGCAGCAGAGAAATGGCTCTGATCTGATCATCAGACTGACTCGCTCTAATTGTCCTGGGTTCAACAGAGGTGCCACACCGAGAACCCCAGATCATACTAACTATCAGAAAATCATTGAATGGCAAATCAGTTTATTGTAAATTACTAAATGACTATGAAGCAACCTGTTACTTGAGTAATTGCAGAATTACTGCAGGTATAAGATCAACGTATTGTAAAGTGTTACTTATAATTCCAATATATTCTGATTCAAGTGAGGAGGTAACAATCATAGTAGATGTAATCACATTAATCGTGACAGGGTCAGAGATAGTATCTGCAGTGTTTACATAGGGCTATCTCATCCTCTAGTGAAAAGTGATACTCTGACCCATCTAGCAGCACAAAGACAGCCACTATCCTCAGGTAGATATCTCTAAAAGCTTCCCTCCTGAATCCCTTAACTAAATATTGTGTGTCCCTCTTGATATTCTAGAGCCTGCTTATTTACCTTCAGATCCCAAGGATTAGCAGTTTAGCACTTCTCCACAAGTGGTCAAACTTCACAGTCCCTCAGAGTGTTGGGAATCCTGGCATTTAAGCTGTTTGAAAGGTAAGGAGGATATGCGGTACACTGAGATTATTAATTTCTTCATTAAAACATTTCTGTTAACRTATTGCATGAATAGCTAATTTTATCTTCTGAGAATGAAATACTATAGAATACAGTGAACATATAGGATTCAAGGCCTCTCAAATCTTTTGAAGCGCTTGAGGCTAATAATCTGATAATCTGATCATACTCAGCATCCCACTACTACAATATACACGATATATATAATAGTATGTGGACACCCCTTCAAATGAGTGGATTTGGCTATTTCAGCCACACCCATTGCTGACAGGTGATGAAATCGAGCACACAGACATGCAATCTCCATAGACAAACAATGGCAGTAGAATGGCTGTACTGAAGAACTCAGGGATATTCAAAACGGCACCGTCATAGGATGCCACCTTTCCAACAAGTCAATTCATAAAATTTCTGCCCTGCTAGAGCTGCCCCAGTCAACTGTAAGTGCTGTTATTGGGAAGTGGAAACGTCTAGGAGCAACAACGGCTCAGCAGCGAAGTGGTAGGTCACACAAGCTCACTGGACAGGACCGCCTAGTGCTGAAGTGCGTAGCGCGTTAAAAGTTGTCTGTCCTCGGTTGCAACAATCATTACCGAGTTCCAAACTGCCTCTGGAAGCAATGTCAGCACAATAATTGTTCGTTGGTGTCATGCCCTGACCTTGGAGATCCTTTTTATGTCTCTATTTTGGTTTGGTCAGGGCGTGAGTTGGGGTGGGCATTCTATGTTTTGTGTTCTATGTTTTCTATTTCTGTGTGTTTGGCCGGGTATGGTTCTCAATCAGAGGCAGCTGTCTATCGTTGTCTCTGATTGAGAACCATACTTAGGTAGCCTTTTCCCACCTGTGTTTTGTGGGTAGTTGTTTTCTGTTTTGTGTTTCTGCACCTGACAGGACTGTTTCGTTTTCGTTCATTCTCTTTGTTATTTTGTTTAGTGTTTAGTCTTAATAAAAATAACATGAACACTTACCACGCTGCGCTTTGGTCCACACCTAAATCAACAGACGATCGTTGCAGTTGGGAGCTTCTGGGAAATGGGTTTCCATGGCCGAGCAGCCGCACACAAGCCTAAGATCACCATACGCAATGCCAAGCGTCGGCTGGAGTGGTGTAAAGCTCGCCGCCATTGGACTCTGGAGCAGTGGAAGCGCGTTCTCTGCAGTGATGAATCACGCTTCACCATCTGGCAGTCCGACAGAAGAATCTGGGTTTGGTGGATGCCAGGAGAACGCTACCTGCCCGAATGCATAGTGCCAACTGTAAAGTTTGGTGGAGGAGGAATAATGGTCTGGGCTGTTTTTCATGGTTTGGGCTAGACCCCTTAGTTACAGTGAAGGGAAATCKTAATGCTACAGCATACAATGACATTCTAGGTGGCAGGTGGCCTAGTGGTTAGAGCATTGGGCCAGTAACCGAAAGGTTGCTAGATTGAATCCCTGAGCTGACAAGGTAAAAATCTGTTGTTCTGCCCCTGAACAAGGCAGTTGACCCACTGTTCCTAGGYTGTCATTGTAAATAAGAATTTGTTCTTAACTGACTTGCCTAGATAAAAAATATTTTAAAAACTAGACAATTCTGTGCTTCCAACTTTGTGGMAATAGCTTGGGGAAGGCCCTTTCCTGTTTCTGCGTGACAATGCCCCTGTGCACAAGCAAGGTCCATACAGAAATGGTTTGTCGAGATCGGTGTGGAAGAACTTGACTGGCCTGCACAGAGCCCTGACCTGAACCCCATCAAACACCTTTGGGATGAATTTGAACACCGACTGCGAGCCAGGCCTAATCGCCCAACATCAGTGCCCGACCTCACTAATGCTCTTGTGGCTCAACGGAAGTCCCCCTAGCAATGTTCCAACATTTAGTGGAATGAGATGTTCGAAGAGCAGGTGTCCACATACTTTTGGTCATTGTAGTGTAGATTCCCATACAACATCACCAAACCAGCCTTCTGAATCCAATTAAGTGCTTTACCCAAACTGCAATTACTGTTGTGACTTRGATTTAGTTCTGTAATGACCCAACTGAATTCAACCACGTAGCAGCCCTGTGCAGCAAGCCAGATGAGTGCTAACATCCTCCTCTGTGGCTAGAGAAACGCTCTACCAGCCAAAATGGAAATTAGAATAAACTTTAACATGTCATCACGTTCTTATATTATTTATTTTCCACTGTCTTCGATGGATCAGAGGCAGATGATTTCTGACAAAAAAGTAATACAAAAATCTTCCGAGCATAACATGAGACTTGGGTGTGTTTATATCCTTGGTGTTTTGGTACAGCTGTGTAACCCTGACAGGATTATCAAATGAGACATATAAATGATATTACTCTGTGTGATATGGAGTGTAAAAGCTTTTAAGTGAATCGCCTGTATGTTGAATATGTTATTTCATATTTCCATTTCCAAGCTTTTAGTGGAGGTCATGCATAGTGCACTAAATGAAGCGGAGATCTTTAATAAAGAGAACAAAGTAGAACTTGGTGGTCTGACTTAAAGCACTTATATGSCTTCAATTAAAAACAGTAACAAGATCACAAAAATATTCTAACCATGCAATATATTGTTTATTGCTATGGTTACACTTATCATCAATCTTTTCCRCAGCCAATGAAAAGCCCCAATGGAGTGTCTGCTTTCCCTAGGCTTGATCAAAGTGAATGGGCCTTGGGTGGAGTGAYGAAGAGCAGGATTTTCAAAATGAGGGCACATTGACTGTGTGCACTGAAGGGAGGTATCTTTATCTGGGAGACATCAATATGGGTGGTAAAGTGGAAGCTATTGAAGCTGGGCCAAGTGGAAATGTTATCGCACCATACAGGTTTTAGTAAAAGCCCATTTCTATGAATAGAGCGACTTAAAGTAGTGAGTGTATGCATTTTTCCCGTACTGGTCCCCCGTGGGAATCAAACCCACAACCCTGATGTTGCAAGTGCCATGCTCTACCAACTGACTGGTCTAACATCTGCATGCATCTACATGCACTACCATGAAGCTGTCCAATGGAACACATCYTCTCTGGACAACTCTGATTGGTGTAGAACCTGGATCCCTCCCTCTTTCTTGTGATGATGCTGTTCTACCTTAGCGCTGACCTTGACATCTGTCACCAGCAGGAAGCACAATAGTGTGCCTATTCCCAGCCACTGACCCCTACAGCTGGCCCCGCACAAATGGAAAGGGTCCGCTCCCAATAGCTGCACTCTAGAGGTAAACACAGAGCGCGTGTTCATGCTCATCCCTTTACCTCAACTTCTTCACTCACTCCCAGAGAAAAACAGATTTTATGCCAAGGCATAAGTGGGGGAAAAGGCCCACAATTGGCAATCCAATTTTCAGAAAATGCGTTCATATTTGCCAATCCTGAATGAGGGTACAAAAAGAGACATCTCACACTTCCAGAATAGGACACTTATCTAACATGATTACTAATCCCTACCATGAAGATATTTAAATGTGCATGTTATGTTGTTGCATGCAAAAGGAGTTGAYGAAGAAAGTGGGTCCATTTCCTCTGGAACACACCAAGCAGACAGTGTTGTGCTGGGAAGTTTTTCCTTCAGTCTTGTGGTGGGCCATTTTTTCCAAGGACGTTAAGCCTAATCCATTTCAGCTGCCTTCATTCAAGGCTGGTAATGGACACCCCAAGAACTGTGTCTGCTGGTGTAACTGGGAGACTGCTTTTAATAAAGCATAAATATCTGCTAAGGGTCTGGGTATGATCCGCTTTTATGAAATGATGAGTAACATTTCCTTATTGCAGCTCGCACCCYATGTCCCTGCTGTGAGAACTGGCTGCCGCAGATATAACTCTCATTACGGTTCTCTACAGAGGAATAGAGATGCGCATTGAAGTTCTCAGGAGAAAAACCTACCGTATCAGCTTTCACAACAGGATATTTCCACTGTCCTGCCAAATGCAAACCATGATGTACAATCGACATGTGACAAATATTTGAGTTGTTTTTGAGTTGTTATTTTCCACATTTTGATGACATCTCATGACCCCTTCATTGACGGAGTTCCACTGACTGTGAAATGTAGATGTACAGAAATACCCCACACTGTACAGTGCCTTCAGAAAGTATTCACACCACTTGACTTTTTCCAAATGTTGTTACAGCTTGAATTTAAAATTCATTACATTTTGTTTTTTTTGTCACTGTCCTTCACAAAATACCCCATAATGTCGAAGTGAAATAATGTTTTTCAAATGTTTTTACTAATTGATTATGATGCCAATGGTGACTTTACAGAGTTCAATGGCTGTGATAGGAGGAGAAAACTGAAAATGGAGCAACAACATTGTAGTTACTCCACAATACTAACCTAATTGACAGAGTGAAAAGAAGAAAGCCTGTACAGAATACAAATATTCCAAAATGTGCATCCTTTTTGAAACAAGGCACTAAAGTAATACTGCAAAAAATGTACCAAAGCAATTAACTTTTTGTGCTGAATGCAAAGTGCTATGTTTGGGGCAAATCCAATAGTACACATTACTGAGTATCACTCTCCATATTTTCAAGCGTAGTGGTGGCTGCATCATGTTATGGGTATGCTTGTAATCGTTAAAGACTGGGGAGTTTTTCAGGATAAAAACTAAACGGAATGGAGCTAAGCACAGGCAAAATCCTAGCGGAAAACCTGGTTCAGTCAACTTTCCACCAGACACTGGGATATGAATACCCCCTTCAGCAGGACAATAACCTATAACACAAGGCCAAATATACACTGGAGTTGATTACCAAGAAGRCAGTACATTTTCCTGAGTGTCCAAGTTAAAGTTTGGACTTAAATCTACTTAAAAATCTATGGCAAAAAAAAATGAAAATTATTGTTGAGCAATGATCAACAACCAATTTGACARAGCTTTACACAATCCAGGTGTGGAAAGCTTACAGCTGTAATCGCTGTCAAAGTACTGACTCAGGGGTGTGAATACTTATGTAAATTAGAYATTTATGTATTTAATTTCAATAAATTTGCWAAACTTTCTAAAAACATGTTTTCACTTCTGGGATATTGTGTGTAAATGGGTGAAAAAAAATATATTTAATCTATTTTTTATTTAGCTTCCCCAAACTTGAATTTCAAGTATTACGTTTGTATCAGGTTTGAAGGTATGACCCAGATGCAGCCAACGTTGAATTAACAATGGTTTAATAATCCAACAGGGGCAGGCAATAGACAGGTCAAGGGCAGGCAGGGGTCAGTAAACAAGAGGTGGGGCAAAGGTACAGGACGGCAGGCAGGCTCAGGGTAGGCAGAGGTCAATAATCCAGAGGTGGGACAAAGGTACAGGACGGCAGGCAGGCTCAGGGGCAGGGGCAGGGGCAGGGGCAGGGGCAGGGGCAGGCAGAGTGGTCAATCAGGCGGGCTCAGAGTCAGGACAGGCAAGGGTCAAAACCTGGATGGCAAGAGAAAGAGAGACTGGGAATAGCAGGAGCTGAGACAAAAACACTGGTTGACTTGACAAACAAGACAAACTGGCACAGATAGACAGAAAACACAGGTATAAATACAYAGGGGATAATGGGGAAGATGGGCGACACCTGGAGGGTGGTGGAGACAAGCACAAGGACAGGTGTACAGATCAGGGTGTGACAGTTTGCCAGGTTGTAAAGCAGATTAAAAGTGCTTCATTTTAAGAATTAAGCAATAAATATAGCATCAGGAGAAAGGTGAGATCCTCTTTTAAATATTGGTCAGTCAAAACTTTGTTTTCACATGCGATTGCACAATGACTGGGCTTATAAGAACACATGTTTCACTAGGCCTATAGGCTACATTTGGAGTTAYTTGGCCACTTTAGTTGCCTTACTGCACATGCTGTGCTTCATTCACAAGCGATAATACATCCTTCACAAGTGATAATACATCATTCACAAGTGATAATACATCATTTACAAGAGATACATCACTCACAAGTGATAGGCTAATATTGTCACCGATCAGACTATTCTTAATTTAATTACTATTCTTGTCTTTACATTTACATATGGACACACCTACTCATTCCAGGGTTTCCCTTGATTTTGACTATTTTCTACATTGTAGAATAATAGGGAAGACATCCAAACTATGAGATAACACATACAGTGGCTTGCAAAAGTATTCACCCCCCTTGGCATTTTTCCTATTTTGTTGCCTGACAACCTGGAATGTAAAATGTTTGTATCATTTGATTTAGACAACATGCCTACCACTTTGAAGATGCAAAATAGTTTTTATTGTGAAACAAATAAGAAATAATACAAAAAAACAGAACTTGAACGTGCATAACTATTCACCCACCCAAAGTCAATACTTTGTAGAGTCACCTTTTGCAGCAATTACAGCTGCAAGTCTCTTGGGGTATGTCTCTTTAAGCTTTGCACATCTAGCCACTGGGATTTTTGCCCATTCTTCAAGGCAAAACTGCTCCAGCTCCTTCAAGTTGGATGGGTTCCTGCTGATGTACAGCAATTTGAAGTCATACCACAGATTCTCAATTGGATTGAGGTTTGGGCTTTGACTAGGCCATTGCAAGACATTTAAATGTTTCCTCTTTAACCACTCGAGTGTTGCTTTAGCAGTATGCTTAGGGCCATTGTCCTGCTGGAAGGTGAACCTCCGTCCCAGCCTCAAATCTCTGGAAGACTGAAAGAGGTTTCCCTCAAGAATTTCCCTGTATTTAGCGCCATCCATCATTCCTTCAATTCTGACCAGTTTCCCAGTCCCTGCCAATGAAAAACATCCCCACATCATGATGCTGCCACCGCCATGCTTCACTGTGGGGATGGTGTTCTCGGGGTGATGAGAGGTGTTGGGTTTGCGCTAGACATAGCGTTTTCCTTGATGGCCGAAAAGCTCAATTTTAGTCTCATCTGATCAGAGTACCCTCTTCCATATGTTTGGGGAGTCTCCTCTTCAGCTTTTGGCGAACACCAAATGTGTTTTCTTATTTTTTTTCTTTAACTTCTTGGGGCTGCAATCCCGTTAACGGGATGATATGACAACAGCCAGTGAAAGTGCAGGGCGCCAAATTAAAAACAACAGAAATCTCATAATTAMAATTCCTCAGACATACATGTGTCTTATATCATTTTAAAGGTWATCTTGTTGTTAATCGCACCAAAGTATCCAATTTCAAATATGCTTTTCAGCGAAAGCACCACAAACGATTATGTTAGGTCACACCAAACCACAATAAGCACAGCTATTTTTCCAGCCAAAGATAGGAGTCACAAAAAGCACAAATAGAGATAAAATGAATCACTAAATTAATCTTCATCAGATGATACTCATAGGACTTCATGTTACACAATACATGTATGTTTTGTTTGATAAAGTTCATATTTATATAAAAAAATCTGAGTTTACATTGGCGTGTTACATTCACTAGTTCCAAAAACATCCAGTGATTTTGCATAGCCACATCATTCAACAGAAATACTCATCATAAATGTAGATGATAACACACGTTATACACATAGAATTATAGATATACCTCTCCTTAATGCAACCGCTSTGTCAGATTTTTAAAAAACTTTCCGGAAAAAGCAAACCATGCTATAATCTGAGACGGCGCTCAGAACAATAGTCAAATTAGCCGCCATGTTGGAGTCAACAGAAACCAGAAATTACATGATAAATGTTCCCTTACCTTTGATGATCTTCATCAGAATGCACTCCCAGGAATCCCAGTTCCACAATAAATGTTTGATTTGTTCCATAAAGTCCATCATTTATGTCCAAATACCTCCTTTTGTTAGCGCGTTTGGTAAACAAATCCAAACACGACGCACGTGCAAGTCCAGCGGAAAGTACGGACGAAAAGTCCAAAAAGTTATATTACAGGTCGTAGAAACATGTCAAACGATGTAGAGAATCAATCTTTAGGATGTTTTTAACATATATCTTCAATAATGTTCCAACCGGAGAATTCCTTTGTCTTCAGAAAAGCAAATGGAACAGAGCTCGCTCTCACGTGAACGAGCGTCACGAGCTCAAAGCATTCTGCCAGACCTCTGACTCATTCCCCTCTCATTCGGCCCCACTTCACAGTAGAAGCATCAGACAAGGTTCTAAAGACTGTTGACATCTAATGGAAGCCTTAGGAAGTGCAACATGACCCATATCCCACTGTATCTTCAATAGGGGATGAGAAAAACGACCAACCTCAGATTTCCCACGTCCTGGTTGGATTTTTCTCAGGGTTTTGCCTGCCATATGAGTTATGTTATACTCACAGACATCATTCAAACAGTTGAGAGTGTTTTCTATCCAAATCKACTAATAATTTGCATATATTAGCAACTGGGACTGAGTAGCAGGCCGTTTACTCTGGGCACGCTTTTCATCCAAACGTGAAAATGCTGCCCCCTATCCATAAGAAGACTTGTTTGGTTACTACATGATTCCATATGTGTTATTTCATAGTGTTGATGTCTTCATTATTATTCTAAATTCAGCAAAAAAAGAAACGTCCSTTTTTCAGGACCCTGTCCTTCAAAGATAATTCGTAAAAATCCAAATAACTAAACAGATCTTCATTGTAAAGGGTTTAAACACTGTTTCCCATGCTTGTTCAATGAACCATAAACAATTAATGAACATGCACCTGTGGAAGGGTCATTAAGACACTAACAGCTTACAGACGGTAGGCAATTAAGGTCACAGTTATGAAAACTTAGGACACTAAAGAGGCCTTTCTACTGACTCTGAAAAACACCAAAAGAAAGATGCCCAGGGTCCCTGCTCATCTGCATGAACGTGCCTTAGGCATGCTGCAAGGAGGCATGAGGACTGCAGATGTGGCCAGGGCAATGTCCGTACTGTGAGACGCCTAAGACAGCGCTACAGGAAGACAGGATGGACAGCTGATCGTCCTCGCAGTGGCAGACCATGTGTAACAACACCTGCACAGGATCGGTACACCCGAACATCAAACCTGCGGGACAGGTACAGGATGGCAACAACAACTGCCCGAGTTACACCAGGAACGCACAATCCCTCCATCAGTGCTCAGACTGTCCGCAGTAGGCTGAGAGAGGCTGAACTGAGGGCTTGTAGGCCTGTTGTAAGGCAGGTCATGACCAGACATCACTGGCAAAATGTCGCCTATGGGCACAAGTCCACCGTCGCTAGACCAGACAGGACTTGCAAAAAGTGCTCTTCACTGACAAGTCGCGGTTTGTCTCTACAGGTGTGATGGTCAGATTCACGTTTATTGTCGAAGGAATGAACGTTACACCGAGGACTGTACTCTGGAGGGGGAACGATTTGGAGGTGGAGGGTCTGTCATGGTCTGGGGCGGTGTGTCACAGCATCATCGGACTGAGCTTGTTGTCATTGCAGGCAATCTCAACGCTGTGCATTACAGGGAAGACATCCTCCTCCCTCATGTGGTACCCTTCCTGCAGTGCTCATCCTGACATGACACTCCAGCATGACAATACCACCAGCCATACTGTTCGTTCTGCCCATTCCCCCCAGAAATGTCCGGGAACTTGCAGGTGCCTTGGTGGAAGAGTGGGGTAACATCTCACAGCAAGAACTGGCAAATCTGGTGCAGTCCATGAGGAAGAGATGCACTGCAGTACTTAATGCAGCTGGTTGCCACACTAGATACTGACTGTTGATTTTGATTTTGACCCCCCCAAAGTACTTTGTTCAGGGACACATTATTCCATTTCTGTTAGTCACATGTCTGTAGAACTTGTTCAGTTTGTCTGTTGTTGAATCTTGTTGTGTTCATACAAATATTTACACATGTTAAGTTTACTGAAAATAAACGCAGTTGACAGTGAGAGGACGTTTCTTTTTTTGCTGAGTTTAAAATGTAGAAAATAGTCAAAATAAAGAAAGACCCTTGAATGAGTATACAGTATTTGCCCAAACTTTTGACTGGTACTGTATATGTGAAATTTGTTTTGATTTAGAAGAGACCAGTACCATGCACCTGTCGGAACAGGGGCAGGCAGAAAAAATACATGTCATCTATGCACTTCAATAGCGAATGTGTAAGGACAGACGCTGGGAGGCGAGAAGCAAGTACAGGGAGTGAACATTTAATGAATAACGGACATGAAACAAATCACGGACAGCATCTGGAGAGGGGAAACATAACGACAATAATGCTGACACGTGGATCAAACTAAGGAACAGACAGATATAGAGGGGGGCAATCAACAAAGTGAAGGAGTCCAGGTGAGTCCAATGAAGCGCTGATGAGCGCAATGATGGTGACAGGTGTGCTTCATGATGGGCAGCCTGGAGCCCTCGAGCGCCAAAGAGGGGGAGCGGGAGCAGGCTTGACAGAATCAAGGACGCTTTTCCCGCAGTTAATTTTCATGCCAGCCAAATAGGCTATACTCCTGTTGTAAAGCGAAGCAATGTGGTTAATATTAGGAAAGTTGAGAAATAAATATAGTAGGCCATGCCTATAGAAAGCTGATGCGATACTCCTCTTTTTAATAGAGGCCATCAAAACTCTGTTTTCTCACTCAATTGCATAGTCTATAGAAATGTTGTTCAACATAAGCTCATGGGCTCTCATGAAGTGTTTGATTTGATTTTCGATCGCATTTGCATTGATGTCAGAGTGATTAGAGGGACAATAGATTGCTGAGTACGAGGTCATTAGCGGCTGTCGGTAGGCAAATTTGGTAGTCTGTTAATGACCATCAGCAGCATCAGAGCACAGTTTTGGAGAAGCCTAGTTACCTTGAATTTTACTGTGGTCATAACTTGTGACGCCCGGTGTGGCGCTAATATGGTTACTGTAATAGCCCTAGTTGTAACACAACTAAATGTGGAATAAGGTCAAGGGGTATGAATACTTTCTGAAGGCTCTGTATATTCACTACATGAATATTGGCAAATAGAAACACCCAATGATGGGGTTGAATAATTCATTTCTTAAGATAAGGTTTGCATGTAGTCATTGTAATAAATACTGCATAAAATGATCTTTAGTGGCAATAGTATTAAGATTTATTTGTTTTATTTGGGAGATTGCCCGTCTTTATGCATTGCTATACTTGTTCTACCATTTTTCATTTTTGCAAATGTTAAATGTTAAATATACACACCTATTATAAACGAAAGCTTCCTTTTCAAAATAAGCAAATTATGTGTCATCTTCGTCATCCAGGATTTCTCCATATGGACAGCAATTCTTCTTCCTGGGATTCTGCAAACCGCCCAATGAGAGTATTTTTCCTGGATTCTAACGGCAGCGGTCGGGTATGACACTGCTGGGTATTCTAACAGATGGTGACTCAGTATGAATCAGGGCTAAGTACTGGCCAAGGCCTGAATGTGTGTGTTGGACTACACATCACATTTCTGAAGACCACACAGGTTCCACAAGCATGTCTAAATCTCTCTGCTGCCCTCTATCTTAGTCACAACATCTCACCATGGGATGAAGGTCACAAGTTCAACACCAGCGGGGTATGCTCACAGAGGCCAATACAGGCCATTTAGTGCTGCTAATTACCCCTCACAAACCATTCAGCTCCTATTTACCGGTTTGATTAATACGAAATGTGTTTTCCTGTCTTTTGTTTGGAGATAGGAAAGAATCATGAGGCCAATAGTGGGTAGAGCTCTAACTCACAGCCATGGGGACTGCAGGGGATTTTTTATTTTATGTAAATATCAGTGATTGACATTAGATTATATTTTGCCCCTTAGTGCCATTCAATAGCCAGTGTGTTTCCCATCACTACTGTTTCAGCATCCTGCCCAATGTCTAGTTCATTTATGTCAGCAACATATGCTCCCGAGCTGCTGCCTCTCCTATATAATCTCAGTGGTGTTTATCGGCTGGCAGAAAAATAACCTCAGCTGTGTGTAAAATAACCCCCCAGCCAGTGATACCACAGCAACAACAACGTCCCCCCAGTCCATCGTATTCCTGTGCAAATATACAGATAAACAGATGATTTCATTACCTATGGGGCAGGCGTCTGAGCAGCAAAAGGAAAGGAAGAGGAAGTCACGAGTGATCTCATCCAACATGCTGAAGCCTCGCCGTTATAAATGAGTTTGTCATACCACCATGGTCGGCCATAAATGACCTCACCAGACGTGCTGCTGTAATAAACTAAACTAATAAGAATGTGCAGGAAGAAAAACATTGCCTGCAGTGAGCACGACTACTAAGGACCGGGACACAGGCTGCTAAAAACATAAATCCTGCCCCTAATAAATCTCGACGGACGGCTGTCACCTGACATGGCAAGTTGGAGGGAAGGGCGGGGTGAGTGGGTGGTGGGCGGTCAACGATAGAGACACTGACACCCTGGACATCCGCAGCCGTGGAGGAAAGCCCCCTCTACTGTGAAAAAAGACTCCATATGTACTTGTACCTTCTGTGACCCTTCATCCCAGAACAGATGTCCACAATAAATACCCTTGACCCATGGAGCCATTTCCAGCACGCTATCGAGGACACTTTTTTTTGTAGTTTGCTGGACTTGCTAGTAGGATTCTGGCTGGTCAACACCTGACCAAACTGCGAGGTTTACAATATGGATGTCTAAAGCTTATTTAGTGTAATCCTGGACATAGGCATTGAGGAAACATCAATACATTAAAATCGAATTGGGTGAAGTAAGAATTTAGCGTGCGTACACTGCTGACTCCCGTGGGAACAGTGTGTGAGCTGTTACAATCTGCCTCCTGTTACAAGGTCTGGTACTCAATTATGACCTATCAACTTGCTGTTATAAACATCTGTAAGTAGAGATTTACCTGTCCTCTTGTAATTTATTGCTACATCTCTTTGGTTTCCAATCTTCTTGAAACTCCGTCTGGGCCTAAGAATTGGGGAATCTTCAACATAAATGTGTAGGGTGTCTGAATTAAGCTAGGATGTTACTGCTTATKTTCAATCATATAAGGCCTGAATCGACTATTCGACTGCGTTTAGACAGACAGCCCAGTTCTGATATATATTTTTTGTTTGTTTGTTTGTCTTTTTGACAGGTATGTATGTTGCCTGAACAACCCATTATACATGTAATGTGTACAATTGGATTAGCATACCCTGAGTCAAAGGCATTGTGGGTAACCCCTGAGTCAATCACATCAGCTCAGCAAAAGATCTGATGTGAGAAGATCTGATGTGATTGGTCAAAARACCAATTAGTGGGAAAAAGATTAGAATTGGGCTGCCTGTGTGAATGCAGCCTTCTTGTCCTGGATCCCCTTGTTGACCCAGGCGTTACCAACAATGCCTTTGTCTATGTGACTCAGGGTATGCTAATGAAATTGTACACATTACATGTATAATGTGTTGTTCATACAACATGCATACCTGTCAAAAAGACAAACAAAAAATATATATCAGAACTATATCAAACACTATGATCTTGCGGAAAAGTAAAAAGTAAGTAATGGAGACCCCCCAAAAAATCGGGAACCCGGAGTCGAGTCCTCAATGAAGTTTACCATCTGATTAGCCTCGTTGCGAGCCAGGTTTCCCTAAAACGTGTTGCGAGGCATCACTGATTTCCACCGGATTTCCACCCCTCTTTAGCTGATTTCTGCATCCCCAAACCATTACACTACCACCACCATGCTTGACCGTTGGTATGAGGTTCTTACCGTGGAATGCAGTGTTCGGTTTTCGCCAGACATAATGGGACCCATCAGTCCAAAAAGTTGACTCAAGTTTGCCAAAAAGCACCTGGAAGCACCTGGATGATCATCAAGACTCTAGGAAGAATGTTCTATGGACAGATCAAAAAGTATAACTTTTTCGATGACATGGGTCCCATTATGCCTGGCGAAAACCAAACACTGCATTCCACAGTAAGATCCTTATACCAACGGTCAAGAATGGTGGTGGCAGTGTAATTGTTTGGTGATGCTTTACTGCCTCAGGACCTTGGCAACTTGCCTTAACTCTTACAACTACCCCCCCCCCTTCTTTCAATTTCCGTTTAGTCTGTGTATTTCCATCAAATGTTTCGTCGAAAATTGAATGACACGAAATTCAACGAGATAAGCGTTCACAAAATGTTTCGTGTTAGGCTATAAAAATGGATTTAACCGAACAAAAGACCATTCATTGTGTAACAATGAGCCTTGGGATTGCAAACAAAGCAAGATCTTCAAAGGTAAACGATTTATTTCATTGCTATCTGTGATTTAGTTACGCCTGTGCTGGTTGAAAAAGTAGTTTGGTATGGGGCTCTGTGCTCAGATAATCGCATCGTATTCTTTCGCAGTAAATCCTTTTCTAAATCTGACAACGCAGTTGGATTAGCAAGATTCTAGGCTTTTGAAGCATGTGAGACACTTGTACTTTCAGGAATGTTTAATATGACTATTTGTGGCGATCACCGTATGTTGTCGAATTCAAACCCGTATCCGGGATCCGTAGATCAGAGAAGTTAATAGAAGGAACCAAGAATTCTGCTCTGTATCAGAGAATTCTACAGGAGAATGTCAGGCCATCCGTCTGTGAGCTGAAGCTGAAGCATAGCTGGGTCATGCAGCAAGACAATGATCCAAAACACACAATCAAGTCTACATGAAAATGGCTAAACAGCAACATATTTGAAGTTTTGGAATGACCTAGTCAAAGTCCAGACCTAATCCCAATTGAGATGTTGTGGCAGGCCTTGAMACAAGCAGTCCATGCTTAAAAACCCACAAATGTCACTGAGTTAAAGCAGTTCTGCATGGAAGAGTAGGCCAAAATTCCTCTACAGTGACGTGGGAGACAGATAAACAACTACTAGAAGTGTTTGGTTGCAGTTATTGTAGCTAAAGATGGCAAAACCAGTTATTGAGCGTATGGGGCAATTACTTTTTCACATAGGGGCATTGGGTGTTGCATAACTTTGTTTATGAAATAAATGAAATAAGTATGTAATTGTTGTGTTATTTGTTCACTCAGGTTCCCTTTTATCTAATATTAGGATTTGTTTGAAGATCTGATAACAGTGTCAAAAATATGCAAAAGTAGAGGAAATTAAAAAGGKGCAAATACTTTTTCACAGCACTGTATATCCTGTAGCCTAATTGTCATTTCCTTATTTTCATACAGTACCTAAATTACAAGGGTAGGATTTGCACTAAACAATTTTTATGTCAGCACTTAAAAGGCATGTACAAAATCTGGTACATGGTTTGCCTAATATACATTGTCTACTGGTATCATTTCACATTGAGAAAATATAGTTCAACATGTATACAATGTTTGAGTTTAGCTATTCTCTGCTTCAGATGACAGATCCCATAAGGCCAGTAATGCCATCATACTGTAGGCCTATGGCTGCATTGGAGATGCATGCCATATGACATGCTGCAAAATGGATTCACATAGCTAATATACTGAGACAGAGTGACAATCAAGTAAAACAGATTGGAGATCTTACAACTTCACAAAAATAAATGTTTGAGAACACAACACAGAAACACAGACACATTGGAGACAGAAGCCCTTCCCCTCTTTATTGCAGGATTGTGATCTGTGATTAATCAACATTGACTCTAGTTCATTTTGAATAGTAGTTTAACAATTAAAACAAATTGAAACAACACTTCAAAGAATTAACACTTCCTCACTACAATATGTACAAATACGCTAACTCATATGTAAAGATTGGACATCTTAGTCTAAACAACAATAGATAATTGAGTAGTAACACGTAGGTTATTATTACTAAAGCATAATTTCAGGCGAACAAAAAACTCCTTACCAGTGGTGGTCAACCTTGCTCCACTGATCCCTGATCTACTWGGTGAGCAGACTTCTGTTCCAGACCAGCAATAGCACACTTGATTTTCAACTCATTAGGTATGATAAGTTGAATCAGGTGTGTTATTGTTTGTCTGAAACAGAACCCTGCACACCCAGCAGACCTTCAGCAGGGTTGGCTTGCTCCTATTGTAATAGGTTTATACATTCTGTGTGATGTTTAACTGTATTTTTGTATACAACGTGTTAACATGGGTAGGCCTACACACATAACCGATGGCATATAGGTAGGCCTACCTATTTGAGCAAATGTTGTATACAAAAATATTTCTGGTATACAGAGTTGCTTTGTGAGAATGTGCTAAAGTTCACAGTTAGCCATTGTTATGTAAGTGCCAGCTGAAAAGTACCAGTGGCCTGGCTTTGGCCCCAAGTGAGAGCAGGTCCGCCGGAGCCATGGCCCAGTGAGACACGTGTGCCAGCCCACGTAGATGGAAACAGAAAAGTCTGAGCATTTTGGGTAAAATACTGGAGTAATGTTTTCCTGTATGGAAACATTTTTGATACATTCATTGGGAACGCTCTCTTTACCTGCAAACACAGGCTTTCACAGCTTTCCATATCTGAAAATAGAAAACATCACAAAGAAACAGGCTTCATTATACTCAAATTAGACAGCACTGAATATTATGTTGCTATTATCTCTGTCCTCAAAGTTTTTCCCTCTACGGACTTGAACTGGAGAATCTTTTCATAATGTCCTCCCACAAAGTTGTTCATCTGATGAACATTGAGATATCTGATAGTGACTGCCAATTGTGCATTTCAGAAGACACAAGTAGATGTTATCAGTGAACTGCCATTCCCTTTCTTTGGTAATGGTTGTCCATTTGTGATCAACCATGCGAGTCGGTTAAAGACTTGTTCACATGCTATTAAATATCCAGGTTAGAAAAGTATGCTAATCTACTCGATATGTAAAATGTTTATTTTGTGGAGGAAGCTCGAACAAACTAAACCAGCGTTTAATCTAATTTATCTTTAATTCTCTTGAGCACAATGTTGTCCATGACATTAAACCCCTGATGTGTGATGCATGAAACAAATGCACTTGGGTGCATATCTTGGGTACCATGTTGAGTGGCACTATTGTTTCTCCCAGGTAGACTATTTACTTGCAAACAAGGACCACGTATGGTAAGATTTCATAGGACATATAGGACATAAGTGTAGGCCGTCATTGTAAATAAGAATGTGTTCTTAACTGACTTGCCTAGTTAAATAAAGGTTAAAAAGAGTTGTAGAGTTTACTTAAAGCTAACAAGCTAAATGCTTGAGAATGGCCATGGGTAAAATGGGAAGCTTAACTTTAGCTTCATCAAGATGATCTTGAAGAGGTGTTGTTTGTATCAGGTCAGTTAGTCCTAGATGATCATCAGATGAACTTAGGAACTTTCCAATCATCGCCCTGATCTTTAACTTACAGTACATCTGTGATCCCTGCACTACATTCTTGATGGTAGAAACCTTGGTGGTCCGTTGTTGGTCACTATTAAAACTGCATTATTTTTCTTCTCCTTGACCCCTGGAAATGTCTACAACACCAAGATGCACTCTCTTAGAAGATGCAGCTGTGTGTGGTTACATAGCAGGAAACAGCTGTCAGGCGTGAACTCTATGCATGGCTCTCTAGGTCTGGGCCCAGACTCCTGTACAGGTTGTCATGTTTGTTTTCAGAACAAGCATGGTTCTATCTGAGGCGTTCCGGAGTCAATGGGCTGGAGGAATTCTAGGGTTCACAGGCAGATGCTTTGTGTCTGTGGGTAAGGGACAGTATATGGGCGAACAGATGATCCATTTTTTTAATATCCACATTCCATGTGTTTCATTTTGCCTGTAGATGAGTAATGTTTAATAATACTTTTTCAGAGACSCTATGATACATAATATATTTCAAGACACTATGATATATTACATATTCAATTTCCCTATCCATACTTTACTGTACACACTATAGACTATTGAAAATATTCTGTAACATTCATGGCTAACAACTTTAAGTTTGCTTTGATGCCTCAGCTGAAGTCAGCTCAGACCCTTGACATTTTAACTTTTTCCGTGTGATGGAGAATTCCTAATGAGGAGAAAATCAAACCTTTCTGTAATCRGACACTGTACTGTACACAGTAAAGATTCTTCACCTCCCCTGCCCCTGAATAACTTCCCTACCTGATCAAAAGATTGCTCATGGTAATAAAAATTCCTCACCTACAGTTAMATTTACAGCAGCACTCATTAGTTGAAATAAAACAGATTAATACAAGTTCAATTAAATGTGACCTATAGGTTTAATAATGAAGTGGAGTCTACTTAAGCATGKCTTTTCCATTCTCTCCAGCCATCCTGGACTCCACATAAAAGCCTTTAATGAAAGTGCACTGGAAAAGGTGGTCGGGAGAGTGTTGAGGGGATCTTAACTGCCCTCTGGCTCTGTTTGGAACCTCTAAATAGAAACGTGTGATTCAGCMCATCTACAGTATCAAGATCTGTTGACCAGTATGTCTGTTACACGTCATCAACTCTGTGCACTCCTGCTAGTCATTCTTAGTCTACTCTGTTAGAATAAGGGTGAAAAAAATCACAAATTAATCAGAAATATGACATTCTGTAAAAATGCTCCATTTATGTATTAAATTAAAAGTATGGAAATAAATTATTGTTCCAGTTTATTTTATTTGAATCATAAATATGTTTAAATCCCAGGCCTCTAGCAAGTGTCAGTCTGATGTATTTCTGTTMATCTTTAGTGCTAGCCCACATCATGTATTCCCACAGGGACAGAGTATTAGTTCAGAGAAAAAGAAGACATTACCTCATTATAGGGCTAATTTTAGGCACCAGAAAAATATGTTTGGATAGTCTTGGCTCAGGAGYCAAGTGCTGAAGTACCCGCTCACTGCTCCCTACTCTCAGTGGGGAAGCAAGGGTGATTATGGTACTTGAATGAGCTTAAAGAAACAATTCACAGCATATACAGTACAACTTCAAAAGTGGCTTATCGGAACAGGCATCAAACATGAATGATTCCACATGAAATAGCAACTTAGTATTTACCATAATTAAGGAAATAGTTTTTCCATTAGCAAAGTACAAATAAATTAACATGGCTTTGGTTGAGAGGCTGTCGTCTAACCGTAGGTTTTATTTTCCTACAGGTTTTTGAAGGATTACTGTAACACGGCACACAAAATACAATGTGAAACTAATGCAATTCAATGTAAAAAGTTTAATGTCTGATTCTATTGTGTTAGAAATGCCCAAGAAAGCATGCTAGCTTGACCTATTTGACTATTTCAACAGCCTGTCGCGGATACTTATTTCTAGAAATAGTATCTGACCAGTCTTGAATCTAAAGATTTTCAGATGAATATCTGTAGGATTACGAGTAAATAAAAACTTGAAAAGCTTGTTGAGTGTCAGAACTATAGTGAGCACAAGTCGGCTCTGTGCTCACTGTAAACCTGGTGAGAGCAGCAGGGGGAACACGCGGGTAACCTAACAAACTCACATTAAACCTGGTGGGAGCAGCAGGGGGGACAGGGGTAAACCTAACAAACTCACAATAAACCTGGTGGGAGCAGGCGGGGGACAGGGGTAAACCTAACAAACTCACATTAAAACCTGGTGGGAGCAGCAGGGGGGACAGGGGTAAACCTAACAAACTCACTATAAACATGGTGGGCGCAGCAGGGGACAGGGGTAAACCTAAAAACTCACTTAAACTGGTGGGAGCAGCAGGGGGGACAGGGTAAACCTAACAAACTCCACTAAAAACCTGTGGGAGCAGCAGGGGGACAGGGGTAAACCTATACAAACTCACATTAAACCTGGTGGGAGCGCAGGGGGGACAGGGGTAAACCTAACAAACTCACATTAAACCTGGTGGGAGCAGCAGGGGGACAGGGGTAAACATAACAAACTCACTATAAACCTGTGGGAGCAGCAGGGGGGACAGGGGTAAACCTAACAAACTCACATTAAACCTGGTGGGAGCAGCAGGGGGACAGGGGTAAACCTAACAAACTCACAATAAACCTGGTGGAGCAGCAGGGGGACAGGGGTAAACTAACAAACTCACATTAAACCTGGTGGAGCAGCAGGGGGGACAGGGGTAAACCTAAACAAACTTCACATAAACCGGGTGGGAGCAGCAGGGGGGACCAGGGGTAAACCTAACAAACTCACAATAAACCTGGTGGGAGCAGCAGGAGGGACAGGGGTAAACCTAACAAACTCACATTAAACCGGGTGGGAGCAGCAGGGGGGACAGGGGTAAACCTAACAAACTCACTCACTAATAACCTGGTGGGAGCAGCAGGCAGGGGGACAGGGGTAAACTAACAACTCACAATAAACCTGGTGGGAGCCAGCAGGGGGACAGGGGTAAACCTAACAAACTCACAATAAACGGGGGGAGCAGCAGGGGGACGGGGGTAACCTAACAAACTCACATATAACCTGGTGGGAAGCAGCAGGGGGGCAGGGTAAACCTACAACTCACATTAAACCTGTGGGAGCAGCAGGAGGGACAGGGGTAAACCTAACAAACTCACATTAAACCTGGTGGAGCAGCAGGGGGGACAGGGGTAAACCTAACAAACTCACATTAAACCTGGTGGGAGCAGCAGGGGGACAGGAGTAAACCTAACAAACTTCACATTAAACCTGGTGGGAGCAGCAGGGGGGGACAGGGGTAAACCTAACAAACTCACTATAAACCTGGTGGGGCAGCAGGGGGGACAGGGGTAAACCTACCAAACTCACATTAAACCTGGTGGGGAGCAGCAGGGGGACAGGGTAAACCTAACAAAACTCACTATAAACTGGTGGGAGCAGCAGGGGGGACGGGGTAAACCTAACAAACTCACATTAAACCTGGTGGAGCAGCAGGGGGGACAGGGGTAAACTAACAAACTCACTATAAACCTGGGATGCAGCAGGGAGGGACAGGGCTAACAACCACTTAACGCAGAAGTAGTAATCAAGTCGGGAGTGACAGAGGAGGGTAAGAGTCGTTGGGATAGGTACCACACAACACACTCCCTCTTCTTAACCTGGTGGGAGCAGCAGGGGTGAGACAGGGGTAAACCAAACACACTATATAACCTGGGGTAGCCGGAGGCAGGGGGCAACAGGAGGTAAACCTAACAAACTCACTATAAACCTGGTGGAGAAGACCAGCACGTACAGGAGTAATAACACTCATAAACCTTGGTGGCAGCAGCAGGGGACAGGGGTAAACCTAACAAACTCACATAAACCTGGTGGAGCAGCAGGGGGGACAGGGTAAACCTAACAAACTCACATTAAACCTGGTGGGAGCAGCAGGGGGACAGGGTAAACCTAACAAACTCACTATAAACCTGGTGGAGCGCAGGGGGACAGGGGTAAACCTAACAAACTCACATTAAACCTGGTGGGAGCAGCAGGGGGACAGGGGTAAACCTAACAAACTCACATAATAACCTGGTGGGAGCAGCAGGGGACAGGGGTAAACCTAACAAACTCACATTAAACCTGGTGAAGCAGCAGGGGGGACAGGGGTAAACCTAACAAACTCACTATAAACCTGGTGGGAGCAGCAGGGGGACAGGGGTAAACCTAACAAACTCACATAAACCGGTGTGGGAGCAGCAGGGGGACAGGGGTAAACCTAACAAACTCACATTAAACCTGGTGGGACAGCAGGGGGGACAGGGGTAAACCTAACAACTCACAATAAACTGGTGGGAGCAGCAGGGGGGACAGGGTAAACCTAACAAACTCACATAAACCTGGTGGGAGCAGCAGGGGGACAGGGTAAACCTAACAAACTCACATTAAACCTGGGTGGGAGCAGCAGGGGACAGGGTAAACCTAACAAACTCACTAATAACCTGGTGGGAGCAGCAGGGGGACAGGGGTAAACCTAACAAACTCACATAAACCTGGTGGGAGCAGCAGGGGGGACAGGGTAAACCTAACAAACTCACAATAAACCGGTGGGAGCAGCAGGGGGGACAGGGTAAACTAACAAACTCACTTAAACCTGTGGGAGCAGCAGGGGGGCAGGGTAAACCTAACAAACTCACATTAAACCTGTGGGAGCAGCAGGGGGACAGGGGTAAACCTAACAAACTCACATTAAACCTGGTGGAGCAGCAGGGGGACAGGGGTAAACCTAACAAACTCACATTAACCTGGTGGGAGCAGCAGGGGGGACAGGGTAAACCTAACAAACTCACATTAAACCTGGTGGGAGCAGCAGGGGGGAACAGGGTAAACCTAACAAACTCACTAAAACCTGGTGGGAGCAGCAGGGGGGACAGGGGTAAACCTAACAAACTCACATTAAACCTGGTGGGAGCAGCAGGGGGGACAGGGTAAACCTAACAAACTCACTTAAACCTGGTGGAGCAGCAGGGGGGACAGGGTAAACCTAACAAACTCACATTAAACCTGGTGGGAGCAGCAGGGGGGACAGGGGTAAAACCTAACAAACTCACTATAAACCTGGTGGAGCAGCAGGGGGACAGGGGTAAACCTAACAAACTCACATTAAACCTGGTGGAGCAGCAGGGGGGACAGGGGTAAACCTAACAAACTCACAATAAACCGGGTGGGAGGCAGCAGGGGACAAGGGGTAAACCTAACAAACTCACATTAAACCTGGTGGGAGCAGAGGGGACAGGTAAACCTAACAAACTCAACATTAACCTGTGGGACAGCAGGAGGGACAGGGGTAAACCTAACAAACTCACATTAAACCTGGTGGGAGCAGCAGGGGGACAGGGGTAAACCTAACAAACTCACATTAACCTGGTGGGAGCAGCAGGGGGGACAGGGTAAACTAACAAACTCACATTAAACCTGGTGGGAGCAGCAGGGGGACAGGGTAAACCTAACAAACTCACTATAAACCTGGTGGGAGCAGCAGGGGGACAGGGGTAAACCTAACAAACTCACATTAAACCTGGTGGGAGCAGCAGGGGGGACAGGGTAAACCTAACAAACTCACTAAAACCTGGTGGGAGCAGCAGGGGGGACAGGGTAAACCTAACAAACTCACATTAAACCTGGTGGAGCAGCAAGGGGGACAGGGGTACCTAACAAACTCACTATAACCTGGTGGAGCACAGGGGACAGGGGTAAACCTAACAAACTCACATAAACCTGGTGGAGCAGCAGGGGGGACAGGGGTAAACCTAACAAACTCACAATAAACCTGGTGGGAGCAGCAGGGGGACAGGGTAAACCTAACAAACTCACATTAACCTGTGGAGCAGCAGGGGGGACAGGGGTAAACCTAACAAACTCACAATAAACGGTGGGAGCAGCAGGGGACAGGGTAAACCTAAAAACTCACATTAAACCTGGTGGGAGCAGCAGGGGGGACAGGGTAAACCTAACAAACTCACATTAACCTAGTGGGAGCAGCAGGGGGACAGGGGTAAACCTAACAAACTCACATTAACCTGTGGGAGCAGCAGGGGACACGGGGTAAACCTAACAAACTCACATTAAACCTGGTGGGAGCAGCAGGGGGACAGGAGTAAACCTAACAAACTCACATTAAACCTGGTGGGAGCAGCAGGGGGGACAGGGGTAAACCTAACAAACTCACAATAAACCTGGGGAGCAGCGGGGGACAGGGGTAAACCTAACAAACTCACATTAAACCTGTGGAGCAGCAGGGGGACAGGGAACCTAACAAACTCACTATAAACCGGTGGGAGCAGCAGGGGGCAGGGTAAACCTAACACACTCACATTAAACCTGGTGGGAGCAGCAGGGGGACAGGGTAACCTAACAAACTCACTTAAACCTGTGGGAGCAGCAGGAGGGACAGGGGTAAACCTAACAAACTCACATTAAACCTGGTGGGAGCAGCAGGGGGGACAGGGTTAAACCTACACAAACTCACATAATAACCTGGTGGGAGCAGCAGGGGGACCAGGGGTAAACCTAACAAACTCACATTAAACCTGGTGGGAGCAGCAGGGGGACAGGGGTAAACCTAACAAACTCACTATATACCTGGTGGAGCAGCAGGGGGGACAGGGGTAAACCTAAAACTCACATTAAACCTGGTGGAGCAGCAGGGGCAGGGGTAAACCTAACAAACCTCACATTAAACCTGGTGGGAGCAGCAGGGGGACAGGGGTAAACCTAACAAACTCACATTAAACCTGGGTGGAGCAGCAGGGGGACAGGGGTAAACCTAACAAACTCACATTAAACCGGTGGCTGAATTCATTGCAGATAAAATAAGTGAAAAAGGATAGGCTTCCAAGTAATTATTTTTAAGTAGCAAGAGTCGACTCGTGAGATGTGGCGCCGTGCATCTCATAAATCTCTGTGATGTTTATTAAGTCTCACCATAGTATCTTCTCAGAAGTATCCGCAGGTTGGACAAAAAAGGAACAATATAGCCCTCCACTAATATCACTGTGTTGCAGTTATCCTGAGAAGGAAAAGGGTGAGGGAAATTCAGTTGAAAGAAATACAGGTTACATATTTTTTTATTTTTTTATTTTACCAGTCTGAAGGATTAACCAAATTTAGTTTGGGCTTATCATGCAATAAAGAAAAGTTAAAAATCTAAAATAGAATTTTCACATAATCAAAAGGTATAGATGCAATATCCAATGTTGCTTTGAACCTCCAAATATGGAAGCACAAAGGGGCATCTATGAGAAATCATCAGAAATCATAACCTCTGTAAGGACCCTGCAATTTGGGACCCATTGAACATTTTGTAAGTATGCTACATGACCTCATCAGGGTAGTTCAGCAGGAGGGTAAAGAGGAAAATGTTTGTTGTTCTATTATACCAGCAATTTAAAGCACACATTTCACACTGTATGTACATGATAATATGAGCCCCCCCCCACCCCACCCCCGCCACCACCGGGTCGGACCACCCACCCGTGCAGTGTTGAAACGTAGTCTAGAGCTGGTCATTAAACTGTTTCCCCAGGTCAGTCAAATCAGACTTGTTAAGCTGTGAACAGGGGAAAGAGAGACCCCGCTGGAGGCTGTGCGCAGAAATCTCAGGCCTCAACAGACTGACCCAGATTGGTACATTTCTGTATGCTCAGCTACAAAGAGCTTTGCATCGGTTCCCATCATTCCATCACTGCCTAGTGTTGTGATGACCCTAATATACTGGAGTGTGTGTGTGTGTGTTGGTATGTCTGATGTTGTATCTTCTTTACATATTGTTGTGTGTTGTGGTGTGGTGGTGTGTGTGTGTGTGTGTGTGTGTGTGTTGTGTGTGTGTGTGTGTGTGTGTGTGTGTGTGTGTGTGTGTGTGTGTGTGGTGTGTGTGTGTGTGTGTGTGGTGTGTGTGTGTGTGTGTGTGTGTGTGTGGTGTGTTGTGTGTGTGTGTGTGTGGTGTGTGTGTGTGTGTGTAAAAACTGTCCCGCGTGAATAGTGTATGCCTGAGTACAGTGAATGATGTCTGTTCTGACATTAGTGTACTAGAGACCACCATGGTGCCAGAAGTTTATATCAAGAGTTGTGAGTTGTGATACAGTAAGTCATCACTGGAATATCAGAGAATGGTGGTGCAACGAGACAGAGTGGTCTAATGCAATGTTTTCCCACTCTGGTCCTTGAGTACCCCTGGCCCCAACATTAGAGTTGAGAAACACTGGCTTAATAGTGCAACTATTTTTGAAACTGGCAGTTTAATTGATTCTAAATATGTAAAAACGTTAACCGATGGACATTTCAGCTTCAACAGAAAGTTGGCCCACATGGTCCTGTGATTTCCGGCTGAGCCTCAAATTGTGTTGGTGGAAGTTCTATCTACCCACTTCTTCACTAAAATACTAATGTGATATTCATGTTGTCCCAGCCCYGTCCAAACCAGCAGAATGTTCTGGGCTGCATTGTGAGAGTGGTCAGCAACAAAGCCCATAAATCTAATCTCTGCTAAACAGTGGGATGACTTACTACAGCTCAGGGACAAGCATTTGCTGGAAGGAAATGGCAGGTAAATATAGGCCAAAATAGACCTCACAGAAATCCTTTAAATTCATAGCAACAGCAAACAGGTCCCATAGARTGATTATCTGCTCTCATAACTAAACTGTTCTCTGGCTGGCAATAATGCACTTTTATTTTATCAAAAACAATGAAAAAGACTCCAACCAACCCAATTCTCCCGAACCTCATTCGTAGACATAGGACTAGGAGTATGAGTATGAGTTTGGAGGGCTTAAGGAGATGAGTACGGGAGTGGTTAAGAGATATCATAACAATATGGCACCAAATCAGACTGTAGATATTTACATCTCCACAAAAATGACCTCTATGATTCTCCCTGTGAGTCCTAAATCAAGATGTTATGGCAGGATGATGAGGGGATTGGAGGCTTCACCCTCACACTAAATCATTTCACCCAGTGTTTTGGCTGTGAACCCGCTGAATAGAAATCATTTTGTCTATTGGCCTGATATTCGCACCGATAACATGGGAACGTTTGCACACCAGGGAGAAGTGCGAGGCRATTATTTTATTGTGCTCAAAGCCATTCAATAGACCTTTTTCACTTTGGGAGGAATTCTCTTCTGGCAGTGGCATAATCCATAAATAGGTTCTGGTTACAGATTGGTTGCTCTCTGCTTGGTAAAGTATGGGTGTTTTTGGAACTACTCTTCATTTTAAACACGCAAGCTATGAACAGAACCTCATGTGGCTACATTCTGGGTTCTCTTAAAGAGCAGGTCTTGAWTTTTTTTCAAATCCTGCTTCCTACTTTTCAATTCTATTTATGATAAACACATGTAGGATCCTTCGCTTTATGTTTGAATACAGTGCCCCTATCAATGTTGTTAACAAAAGTAGGCTGACTGACAATAACATTGGCAGAACATTAGTCAATGGTTTTCTCAGTTGTCTCTCTCTTAGATTTTTGTATACTACATGTTATTTTTAATTTTTTWAATTTTKTATTATTATGTTAACTTGCATTCCGAAAATAACATCTTTAGACTGAATCTCATTACTCTGTGGTGACCAGATCTGAAATGGAGTAGACATCTAGCAAATGTTAACATTTAAAAGTAATTTATGTGCAGTAAGTAAGTAACAACTAGCTGTTAATTGATCATATTGATCCTACAGCGTTTTCAACGTTTTTCAAACTACAAAATTGTTTTGAGAGTCTATGTACCAACATGTCATTCCACTTTCAAATCAAACCTAATTTTATTTGTCACATACACCGTTTACAGCAGGTATAAAARGTGCAGTGAAATGCTTATGTGCTAGCGCCCTCAACAATGCAGTACATTACTCAATAACAAAAATAACAATAAAAAGTAAAATATAAAAAGTAATAGAACTAATAAGATATGTAGTATGCATAGTAGTACTGGACTGTATTTACACATACAGTGCATTCGGAAAATATTCAGACCCATTGACTTTTTCCACATTTTGTTACCTTTTATGTTTTTATTTAACCCTTATTTTACCAGGTAATTTGACTGAGAACACATGCTCAWTTACAGCAACGACCTGGGGAATAGTTACAGGGGAGAGGAGGGGGGATGAATGAGCCAATTGTAAGCTGGGGATGATTACATGACCGTGATGGTATGAGGGCCAGATTGGGAATTTAGCCTGGACACTAATGTTAACAYCCCTACTCTTACGATAAGTGCCATGGGATCTTTAGTGACCACAGAGAGTCAGGACACCCATTTAAGATTCCATCTGAAAGAAGGCACCCTACACAGGGCAATGTCCCCAATCACTGCCCWGGGGCAATAKGATATTTTCTTAGACCAGAGGAAAGGGTGCCTCCTACTGGCCTTCCAACACCACTTCCAGCAGCATCTGGTCTCCCATCCAGAGACCAACCAGGACCAACCATGCTTAGCTACAGAAGCAAGCCAGCAGTGGGATGCAGGGTTGTATGCTACCTTACAGCCTTATTCAAAAATGTATTAAATATTTTTATCCCTCATAAATCTACATACAATACACCATAACGACAAAGCAAAAACACGTATTTAGAATTTTTAGCATATTTATAAAAAATATAAATCTGAAATATCACATTTACAAAAGTATTCAAACCCTTTACTCAGTACTTTGTTGAAGCACCTTTGGCAACGATTACAGCCTCGAGTCTTCTTGGGTATGACGCTACAAGCTTGGTACACCTGTATTGGGGAGTTTCTCCCATTCTTCTCAGCAGATCCTCTGAAGCTCTGTCAGAATGGATGGGGAGCGTTGCTGCACAGCTATTTCCAGAGATCAAGTCCAGGCTCTGGCTGGGCCACTCAAGGACATTCAGAGACTTGTCCCGAAGCCACTCCTCTGTTGTCTTGGCTGTGTGCTTAAGGTCATTGTCCTCTTGGAAGGTGAACCTCGCCCCAGTCTGAGGTCCTGAGCGCTCTGGAGCAGGTTTTCATCAAGGATCTCTCTGTACTTTGCTCTGTCCATCTTTCCCTCGATTCTGACTAGTCTTCCAGTCCCTGCCGCTGAAAAATGGGTCCGAATACTTATGTAAATAAGGTATTTCTGTTTTTTAACATTTGCAAACATTTCTAAAAACCTGTTTTCGCTTTGTCATTATGGGGTATTGTGTATAGATGGGTGGTCAGCGCAAATAATCTCTAAGGAGCAGATAGTCTCTGAGGTGCAAATAGTCTCTAAGATGCAGGTCTGTGCAAGGAGACAGACAGAGTTAGCTGTTCAGAAGTCTGATGGCCGGGTGGTAGTAGTTGTCTCGGAGCCTGTTGGTCTGAGTCTCGATGCTATGATACTGCTTGACATATGGTAACAGAGTGAACAGCCCATGGCTCGGGTGACTGGAGTCCTTGACGATATTTCAGGCCTTTCACAGACACTTCCAGGAGTAGATGTCCTCTATTGTCGATGACAATAGAGGCGTGGTCAATAGGGGCGTGGTCCGCCACCCTGTTTCATGTAGTCAACGATCAGCTCCTTGGTTTTGCTGACGTTAAGTGAGAGGCTGTTTTCCTGGTACCACTCTGCCATGTCGACGATCAGGCCCACCATCGTTGTATCGTCTGCAAAAATAATGATGGTTTTGGAGTTGTGCGTGGCCATGCAGTCGTGGTTGTACACGGAATACATGAGGGGGCTGAGCACACATCCCTGGGTGCCACAGTGTTGTTTATACCCAGGGCCTTGAATTTAGGTTTGAGCTTGGAGGGGACTATGGCGTTGAATGCTGAGCTGTGGTCAATGAACAGCATTCTCACATAGGTGTTCCTCTAGTACAGGTGGGAAAGGGCAGTGCGTAGAGCAGTGGCGATTGCATCATCTGTGGAACTGTTGGGGTGTTATGCAAATTGGAGTGGGTCCGACGGTGTCAGGTAAGGGGGAGCTGATGTGGTCTTTGATCATCCTCTCAAAGAACTTCATGATGTCAGAAGTGAGTGCTACAGAATCAAATCAAATCAAATGTATTTATATAGCCCTTCTTACATCAGCTGATATCTCAAAGTGCTGTACAGAAACCCAGCCTAAAACCCCAAACAGCAAGCAATGCAGGTGTAGAAGCACGATGGCTAGGAAAACTCCCTAGAAAGGCCAAAACCTAGGAAGAAACGTAGAGAGGAACCAGGCTATGAGGGGTGGCCAGTCCTCTTCTGGCTGTGCCGGGTGGAGATTATAACAG